>NW_022196902.1:6271518-6339018 GCF_008632895.1 Mastomys coucha
TTTTTTTCTGTGTGCAGGTGTTCATATGTGTGAGGGTGCATATGTATGTATATGTGTGTCTCTGTGTGTGTCTATGTGTGTGTATGTCTATGTTTGTGTGTGTGTGTGTGTGTGTGTGTGTGTGTGTGTGTGTAGATCAGAGGTCAATATCAGATGAGTTCCTCAATAGCTGATCCACTTTTTTAAAAAAAATTAATTTTCAGTTCATGTGTATGGAGTTTTTGCCTGCACCACTTCTGTGCCTGATACCTGTGGGGACCAGAAGAGGGCATCACATCCCTTGGATCTGGAATTAAGAGAACAGTTGTGAGTCAGGCTGTGGGGGCCCATGCCTTTAATCTTAGTATTTGGGGGGCAGAGGCAGGCAGATCTCTGAGTCAAGGCCAGCCTTGTCTACAAAGCAAGTGCCAGGACAGTCAGGGCTACACAGAAAAACCCTGTCTCAAAAACAAAAACAATCCTAACAAACAGGGAAACACAGGGAAAGGGGGGAGGGGGAGGGGAAGGAGGAGAAGGGGGAAGGAAGGGAGAGAGAGAGAGAGAGAGTTGTAAGTGTGGGTGATGGGAATTGAACCTGTGTTCTCAGGACTATTAACCACAGGACAATCTCTCCTTTGCCTAGACTTGCTGGCCAACAAACACTGGCGATCCTCCCATCTTGCTCTGCCCTAGCATTGGGGTTACAGATATGTGCCAGTACCAAGTCCAGCTGTTTGTGTGAGTCCTAGGTATCCAAACTTGGGTCCTTATGTTTGGGTGACAAACACTTCACCAACTGCATCATCTCCCCCTAGATTGTTTGGAATACTTCTTATCATCAAACACCAACAACATGCAATGCCATTATGATTCATACATTGAACCTCTTCCCTTGCAGGATCTGTTCAAATTAAACGACATTTTACAATGACAAACTTATCAATGCTGGCTAAGAAACTGGTTCAAAGCTTTCTACATTTGGTATTGGGTGGTTGGTAGATGACTAGACACTGAGATTGCTAGAGGGAAGGTGAACATAAATCACAGATGGCCCTGGACCACTTTGGTTCATATTAACTGCTGAATTATATTTATATGTACTTCCTTGTTCATTCCTGAGTCTTTAGTCACCTTATCAGAGTGAACCAAAAGGGGAAATTCTTAGGAAATGAAGCTTTAAGGAGTCTCAGAAATGTCTTTCAAACCCTTAGATCTCTTATGGGCTGAAGGATCATGGGCTGGTTACTTAACTTTTTCAATTCTCCCCCTTGTCTTCCCATTGAAAAATATTACTCTTTCTTTTATTAACTTTTATTGATTCTTTGTGAATTTCACATCATGCATCCCAATTCCACTCACCTCCTATTCCTTCATATCTGCCCTCAGCTCTTGCAACCTCCATCCAAAAGAAAATAAGAAATAAAAAATAGAAACAAAACAGATTAAAACAAACAATAACAGTAATAAAGGACTCAAATTAAAAATAAATCTCCTTGTGGAAGCTGTAGTGTACCACAGTGTGTCCCACACTATACTGTTTTGTGCAAACATCTTTACTTGCAAATGTTCATTGGAATGAGTCATTGGTCTAGCTCAAGGCTATTGGCTTCTGCTACACCATCACTACTGGATCCTCACTAGGACTTCTCTTAGGTATATCCTGTTGTTTCCCTGAGTCATTGAGATCCTGAAACATTGGATTTGCAAGAGCATCCCCTTCCTGTGCTCCAGTGGTTCATAGATGGGGTAGATGCCAAGTTAAATATTTACACTTAATTATCCTTTATATGCACATAGCAATGAGGCAACCATTGATATTTGTACCCATGTTGTACCTGTGCTTAGTATATCTATCCTATACTAATTAAAATCAACTAAGCTACACGTAGCTTATATATTGTATGGATACAACACCTATCAATTAAAAGGCCAATGACCTATAGGAAAAGGTAGAATAGAAGGTGGGACAACTTGGATTCTGGGATAGAGCCAGGTGTGAGAGATTGGCCTGGGGAAGATGTGAGGAAATGAATGAATGGTACACAGGGCAGAATGTAGGTTGGATAAGAATCACCTTCTTGTCTTTTGAATTTTATTTCTAACCATTTACTAAGTTTCACTTTTAAAATCACGCTGGTTGTTCTATTTCTGGCCACTGTAAGGCAGTTCAATAAACCAAGTGGCATATAAGCAACAAACATTTCATTTCTTATAGATCTGGAAGCTAGACATCAAGTGTCCAGGTGCCAGTACTGATGGGTTCTAGTGTGAACTTTCTTGTTTGCAGAGGGCTGATTTCTTGTGTCCTGGAATGGCAGAAGGATGGCAGACTAGTTCTCTAGCTTCTGCTGTTAAGGGCACATTCCCATTTCTGGGGAGTCCACCCTCCTGCCTAATTGCATTCCCATAACTCTACCACCTAGCACTATAACCATCAGTTCAGGGCTTTGGTTTCAACATACGAAATCATGGGAGATGTATTCAGTTCATTCAATTTCTACGAAGAAAACTGATTGCAGTTGTGATCAGCACTCTTCTTGTTGGTTCCTGTTTTTCCCTTTGTCCGTGTCCATGTGTGTCCGTGTGTGTGTGTGTGTGTGTGTGTGTGTGTGTGTAGGGGAGACTCATTTTGCCTAGTACAATATAAGAAACAATAAAGAATTACAGAACTCATGCTGTTTCGCTGTGCTAAAATCTGGATCTTGCACACCACTCTCAGCTTCATTTTCAAATTGCTGTAGCTGAAGATAAAGGGTGATAAAATCATTGCCATCTTGGAAAGAGTCCCAAGCAACCACCAAGATTCACACTTTCCTAAAAAGTACAGGAACTTAAGGATTTTTAAGGATGGAAGTGCAAAGTAAAAGGCCAGTCTGATAGTGGCAATTTCTTTGCATCGCAAATGAAGAAAAGGAGCCCGACTTGACCTAGAAGGTTCTGCAGAGCTGGAGCTGTTTCTTCATAGTTCATTTGGTTCTTAGCCTTCTTCCTGCCAATCAAGACAGTAAGGAAAGAGCTTTTTTGGCACAGGAGCCCTGACTGCTTGAAATGGGCAGAGATCAACCAGGCACATCAGAGACAAGACACCAGATGTTAATAACACATTTCCACTGTTAGATGTTCGGATCAAAAGGCTAAAGGTGAAGGTCTTATCTCATTTGTCAGATGATGTAAGTTGTTATTAAATCAGGACAAACCAGTTAACATCTGAAGTATAATTTTTGTTGCTATTTATAAATGCACTCAACAGTTCATTTGGCTTGCCTGGCTTATTTAATTGTGTATGGCACTTTGCATTTGTTAAAAGCTTAAGGGAGAACAAGGCAATGACCTACACAAATCACAGTTCAGAGTAATGCAAAACTTTTCTTCATGTGCCAATTAAATGTTAGCAAGTTTGAGTTATTTGTTTAAATCATGCATTATATAAAACAGCACAGAATATTTGACTGCAGGAAACTCTTCAAGTAACCCTAGTAAGTTTTAACAACACTTGTAAAATTTGAGGGGCTATGTTTATTTATTTATTTATTTATTTATTTATTTATTTATTTTGGAACAGAAGTGCGCACATGTGTGGGCTCACAAAAAAAGAGAAGAGTGCATGTATATGTGTCATCTCACTTCTTACTACACTGATATCAAAAGGAAATGTGTGCAGACAAACATGTCTACACTGGAAAGCCGTAAGACTTTTTTTCTTTTTGCTAAGAAAGGGGACAGAGTTCAGTGTTGAACTCTAAAGGATAAAGTCTCAGTAATTCAGGTACTGACTGAAAGGAAGAAGGGGATCAGCTTGAGGAACAGACTACCCAGACGGCTCATCTCTGGATGTCTTAGATAGGCTTTTCCATTACTACGAGGAGGCACTCACCATGGTGACTCTTATAAAGAAAAACATTTAATTGGGGCTAGCTTACAGTGTCAGAGATTTAGTTCATGATTGTCATTGCAAAAAAAAAGCATGGTAGCATGCATGCAAGTATGGTGCTGCAGAAGGAGCTGAGCATTCTACATTTTGATCTTCAGGAAGCAGCAGAAGACTGTAAGCTATACTAAGACTATACACTGAGTGGAGCTTGAGCATAGGAGACCTCCAAGCCCGCCCCAACAGTGACACCTTCTCCAACAAGCCCACACCTACTCCAACAAGGCCACACCTCCTAATAGTGCCACTCCCTATGGACCAAGCATTCAAGCACATGAGTCTATGGGGACCATCCCTATTCATACCACCACACTGGATAAGGATTTACCATTATCTTCATCATCATGCTACTACGTGTTCATTTCTTCCTATGTGCTAGGTACTATCCTAAAAAAAAAAAAAATTTGCTTGTATTTTGTGTATGTGTGTTTGTGTTCGTAGGTGGGGGGTACATGAGCATCTATATGTTTGTAAGGGTACAGGTACTTGTAGAGGCCAGGGGTTGACATCAGGATTTCTCCCTTAGTTGAGATCACCTTCATTTTGGGAGACGTAAAGCTTAGTTTTCAGCTGGGTTGGCTGGCCATAGGGCCTTAGGACTCTTCCTAGCTCCTTCCCCCAGTGTGGAGACTACAGGTATGTTCCATGTCTAATTTATTTTATTTTTGTGACTGCAGGGAATTTGAACTCAAGTCCTCTTGCTTCCAGAGCAAGTATGTTACCCACTGAGCCGTCTCCTCTGCGTGTATTCATTTTATCTTCTGAACAATCTTCTGGGGTCATATTCTGCCCATAACAAGGATGAGGAAACAAGTAACATGGACAGCAAGAATTAAATGACTGTGTCTTCTGAGAGAGCAACAAGTGCTTGGAAATATGGGCCATCTCTGTTCAGTCCCCAGAAATTACTATTCTAGCCATGCACTATTTTTTTTTTTTAAGATTTATTTATTGTTATATCTAAGTACACTGTAGCTGTTTTCAGACACACCAGAAGAGGGTGTCAGATCTCATTACAGATGGTTGTGAGCCACCATGTGGTTGCTAGGAATTGATCAGTCAGTGCTCGTAACCCGCTGAGCCATCTCTCCAGCCCTGTCATGCACTATTTTATTGGGGTTTTATTTTTCCCCTAATAAAGCATCATGCTTTAATTGATAAAAACACAAATTTTAAAGGTGTCAGTTGACCTTTTAGCAGATAACTGTTAAATTTATTTACATGTATCCATATGACCAGAAATAGTATTTGCTAAAAAAAAAATATGCAAACTGATTAAGGTTTCTGAGATCTATAGTTACATACCCATGAAAATATTAGTGCTCTGTTTAAGTCAAATAGCGCAGTAATATATCACATTTTTTGGCAACTGCCAAAAAAAGTCCCCAAACAAACCAAATAACAATACCACCACACAAAAAAGAAAAGAAAAGAAAGACAGAAAGAAAGAAAGGAAGAAAAATTAGGTTTTTAAGAGGGCAGTATGCAAGAGTAAAGTAAATTTAGAGTTGTTTTATTAACACAATCATGTGATTTGAATTTGCATCTTACAATAGAGAAAGGTACCCTTTAGAGATACCCAGAAGGCTATTATTTTTGCTCATCTATTCTGATAATACAATAGATGTTCTAAGACAAGCCGGGGGTGGTAACCAAGGGCTTCATTTATCTGAAATTAGAAGTGCCCACAATGGGTTGGCAGGGCCGTGGGCAGCACTGTGTGTTTCCCAGCTCTCTCTAATTAGCCCTAGAAAAATGTGAAGCATAGCACCCACATTCTGGAGGGCTTGCTACCTGAAGAACCATTTTCCCTTTGTTATATTCAGTGTGTGTAATTATGTCTTCACAAAGTTCTCTGCTTTGGAATCTTCCCCTTGCTGACCTGCCACCTAGTTGTAAGCCATACCCAGCAGCCTCTGTTTATCAAAGTTTTAAAGGTTCTTTCTGTGAAAAACTAGTTTTAAAATAATTAATAGTGTGTTTGTGTATGCATGTGTGTGTGTGTGTGTGTGTGTGTGTGTGTGTGTGTGATTATCCCCTATGTCTTTCTTTCCGCTCCTTTGAAAGTGGCCTACCATTTCTCATTTCTGTGCTTGCCTCATTTCTGTGCTTGCCTCTGTCTAAGCTCTTGCTCACTTCTCAGGACCTTTGCTCACTTCCCCTACCTCAGCCCAGCCTCACTGGCTCTCAGTTCCTCATGGTGCTGAGCTGTTTCTGTCTTGAGCTTTTGCACTTTCGCTTCCCTTTCCCTGATGGTCTCTCTCTGCTCTCCACCAGTTGGTTCTTAGCCTAAAAGGCAACTCTGTGGGCCCCCTGCTCACATCCAGTCTTGGTCCAACAGCTAGACCATTGCCTCTTGATGACTGTTTATTCTTACAATTTTTGCCATCTGTCTTATTTATTCCCCATGTTTCCTCGAGTACCCTCGTGCCTTTATCTGCCTTGTTCTTGCCTTTATCTCTAGCTACTAAACAATACCTAGCACATGGGCACTTGTAAATAACTAACCATGCCTCTTTACTCCAAAGTCAGTCTATGGAGGTAAGAGTTAGAATACAGATTTGTTTGGGGGGTATATGACAGGGAAAGGGCATAGGAGGCAATCTGGAGTGTTGAAAATATTCCTCATTGTCATCAGGGTAATCGTTCCATGATATTTCCTCCCTCCCCCTACCATATGCATATGGGAGGAAAGGTTACACACATACTCACAAGTAATTTTTCAGTACACTTACAGTTTATCAAAGTTTGACATCCCATGAACTGTTTTGCCAGTTAGTCAAGGGATAATCTCCCAAAGTAACATCTGAGGGAGCTTTTCACACAACACTCCCAGGTCAGGAATCTCTAATTGCTTTTTAGAGAGCCCTGATTGTTGGAAAACAATCATTTTCTTAAAGAACAGATATCAAGAACAAAACAAGCTAGCTCTCCAAGGATGCTTACTGCTTCTTGTATGTGGGCCTATCTTGAGTGTAGCTCTGGCTGTATTAGGTAAGGTTTTATTTAGCAGAAGGAACCTCATACCTTTCAGGGGCAGTACCATGGTGGACACACGGATTCCTGAAAAAAGATAAGAAAGGAGAATAAACTGCAACGTATCAGCTGCCCGCAGTAGCATATATCTTTTGTCACAGTACTCAGGTGAGAAAGGTGGGGAAATCTCTGCAAGTTCTGGGTTCTAGGCCAGCCTGGTTTACACAGTGGGCTCCAGGACAGTCTGAGTTACACAGTGAGATTCTGTTTCAAACAAAACAAAACAAAACTTCAAAATATCATTCAGTCCAGGGCATCATCTACACATCTGCCAGTTGATTATTTAATACAGGGCATCATCTACACATCTGCCAATTGAAGACACTACACTTTCACTGAGGAGAAATGATTAGAGAGAAAATAAAACTACAGGACACTGGCTGGGTATACATCATATTAATTTGTCGGAATGAAAAGATTTGACATATTCATCGCTATAGGCAAGGAAGCCAACTAGAAAGAACATACCGAGTAAGTTGTTTCTTAATTAAAAATATGCTTTTAAAATTATAAAACAAGAAAATAAATGATTGTAATGTTGATTTAGTTTGTGAAAATAATCAAGATCACTCTCACCTATATAAAGTTAATTTTTCAAATGCAACGAAATCTTCACTCAGGTACAAAATGTTTTAAAAATTATTTCTTTTTCAATCTTGTGAAATATTTCTAACCAGAGCATGGATTTCCTCTCTCAATTATACAAAACTTTTTTCTCTGGCATACCAGACTCTCCAAGGTTGGGTTTATGAGCCACGTCGACGGGCACAGGGAGCTACCTCAGCGGCTACAGGTTGTATCGGCATCACCCCAGTAAGAGCTAACTGAGCGTTCCTCTCCCCTTCACTCTGCTCATATCTGCACAACGTTAATTCTCAGCATTCCTTGCTGAGAATGCTCCTCTGGGCCAAAATAATACTTATACTTGCACCCTGTCCTTTGATGTAGGGCTTCTAATTTTTTTTATCCTGGTCTATGTCAAATTTGCTAAGAGCAAAGCTCAGTGGCAACTGGATTGCCATTTAACCCTACCCCTCCTCCTCTTAACTCAGCGTTCAAAGCTGCACAGAAGAAAACATCTACCTCATCACAAAAGAGAGGGATAGGCCGCCTAGAAATGGATGAAGTCACTGTTACCAGAATTCCTGAAGTAATAAGTAAAAATAAAAGACTTAATTGGTAAAAGAAAAACACGTTACCTCGACATGTCTAGTCATTAGACAATCTCATTTTTGAGCAGGCAGCATATTGACTTCCTACTGCATGGCCCACAACCCTAATCTGACTCGTGATCCTTACTTACTTCCAGCCACTCCAAAAGTACCAGTTTCTATTAAACTGGGTATTCATGGGAGTTTGAAAAGGAATGACCCACATAGACTCATGTGTTTGAATGTTTGGCTCACAGGGAGTGGTACTATTAGGAGTTATGGCCATTGGAGAAGGTGTGTCTTTGGAGGCAGGTTTTGACATCTTATAAGCACGACTTTGTCTGGTGTGACACAGTCTCCTGCTGCTTCCTGCAGATGAAGATGTAGAATTCTCAGCTCCTTCTCCAGCACCATGTTTGCCTGCATACCACCGTGTTCCACCATGGTGATATTGAACTAAACCTCTGAAATTGTAAGCCAGCCCCAATGAAATGTTTGCCTTTATAAGAGTTGCTGTGGTCACAGAGTCTCTTCACAGCAATGGAAACCCTGAGACAGCATCCATGTTTTGCCCTGAAGAGCATGGAGGCAGAGCTGAAGCTAACTCTCTCGTATCCTCTTTTTCTGCTTTACTCTTAGCAGTTTAGATTTGATGATTTCCATACTGGGGATTCCCAGCCTCCATGTTATTTGGATGAAGGGGTGGAGGTCCAGAGAGGAAGTCTATGTCTAGCTCAAGGTCGGTACTGGGACCCATATCCTGAGATGACTGACAGTAAAGCCACCTTGTTCCTGCCCATGAAGCCTGGATCCTTCTCTATGAATCCATAGGCTCTGAGCAACGGCATCCTACAAGACTGGATTTACCAAAACTGTGATAGCTAATCTTCTTTGTCAATTTGACTACAACTGGGTAAGAAGGGATTGGGCACATTCATAGTAGTATGGCTGTAGACCTGACTACATCTGGAATCAACTAAATCCCAAGGAGCTGGGAGAGCTCCAGAGAGATTTTCTTGATTAGATTATTTGATATGGGAAGACTCACCCTAAATCTGGGCCACTACTTCTGGTAGCATACCATACAAGGGGACAGGCAAGAAGAAGAATTTTGCTTTTTGCCTGCTTGACTACTCTTGCCAGCGAGTTCATCTATCCTGTTGCGGAGGTATTCCTTTGAGGGTATTAGAACCTACATCTTGAGGATTCCAATGCAGACTGAAGAGCAGGAGCTTTCTAGGAACCCTCTAGCATCAAATAGGGATTGCTGAGACAGCCAGTCTCATGGACTGATTCACAGCTTTTCCATCCAGGTGAACTGATTTATGTCATAAACTAGCTTTAGATTGTTTCTGCAGAGCCAATCTAATAAACTCTCATAGAAATTTACTGTAGTTGAACCCAATTTAAACTTATCCCCAGCTAGTTTAAAGAAGAATGAATGAGAATCAGACTACAGTTATTTTATTTGGCATGGACAATTACTGGGAGGTTTCTCCTAATCTACTTTTCTAGCTGCTGGCCTGACTACTTTGCCATGAGATAGATACCCACCAAGTACTTGCTGTTTCTCCCGGCCATGTGCTCATGGTCTACGTCCCCTCATGGCAGCTTCCTCCTTTCCCCACCTCCTCCTTTCTCTCCTGTCCTCCTCTCTCCTCTCTGCTACCCAACCAGGTAACTGAAAACCTGCCTGTCTCTAATCCCTCCAGTAATTGGCTGTACCATTTTTATTTAACCAATAGTTTTAAATTAAGGAACAAGGTTGCACAACAAAAGACAGTAAAGTCAAGAATTCAATCATAGTCATTTTGGCCTTCCTGTACAGAATTTAGCATTACAATACATAGGGACAGACCAAGCTACTCAACAGTTTAAGAGATTTTTTTTTCCTGTACGCCATTTCTTTTCCTATATACTTCTTATTTTTAGACTCACAAAGTTGCAGAGGCCCAACTGAACTGAATTTATAGCCAATGATGGTTTTGAACACAAAAACCTGGTTTTGAAGCCTCCCATGTAGCTAGGAGTACAGGCCTCGACACAAAGCCCAGATTCTAAGCAAGAATTTTGACATGGCACATGGAAGATGGAGACAGACCCTCATTAAGTTTGGGGTCAGCCTGGGCTACACAGAGAGATCAAAATGCTGTCTCAAGAAAGATAAAAATGACATTTGAAGCTATGGGCTCATCACTTGTACATTAGCCTGTAAGGGAAGATTTCTATAGGTCAAAACATCAGCTTACACGGTGACTGCTGAAGGCAGGAGTGTTAGCTCCAACTGATTCTGGAGTTAAAGGGGTGTGGTAAAAAAAAAACAAGAGAGTTGAATACATAGGTGTGTGTGATCGAGTGTGAGCGTGTTTGTGGGTGGGTGTGCCTGTGCGTGTGTGTATACCTGTTCATGCATTTGTGTGGGTGTTTCATTTGATGCTCCTCAGCCATTAATGTTTATCACAGGTGTTAGCATTCTGTCTAAACTCCACCACACAGTTACTGGGCAACAACCGGGTGTGCTCCATTCCACAGTTACCTGGCAACAGCCAGGTAGCCCTGACCCACTATAAAAGAGGCTGCTTGCCCCCTCCTCCCTCTTGGTCTCTTGTCTTCTTGCTCCCACTCTGTCCCCTCACCCCCTTCCCCACTCCCTTCCCCCTCCCTTCATGTGCTCATGGCCTGCCTACTTCTTCCCCCTCCCCTCTCTGCCTCTACTACCCTCTTGACTCTGCTCCCCATGCCCTGAATAAACTCTATTCTATACTGTACCATTGTGCAGCTGGTTGCTCATGGGGGAGGGATGTCTTGGCATGGGCCAGCTGAGACATCCCCTTCCCCCATATCTCACCATGCCTCCATAGAACATAACCTCTCTCTTTATATAAATGCATCAATAGGCTTATGTTTTTCTTTCTCTAACTTGACACTTTAGGCATTAGGAATATTTTTAGTTGAAAATAAATAAATTTTATTTTTTACCTTAGACTCAGATAGTAAGCTATGTGTGTGTGTATATACTTTAAGCATAATCTTTACATATTAGAGTTACCTAAAATGTCCATGTTAACTGTATGGTTCTTGTATGGATGGGAGGAAGAAAATGAAGAGAAAAGGAATAACAAAGGGAACTAAAGTTGTGTCATTTTTGGTAATCCAGTCTGACTCCCAGAACTTATTGTGCCCTCTCATGACTCACAGAGATCATAAGAATTTTGATGTCAAACTCGTTTAAGGTCTAGTACACAAGTGCACTATTTTTTATTGAAAATAGCATTTTTTCACATAATATATCCTGATTACATTTTCCCTTCCCTCTACTTCTCCCAGTATCTCTACTTCCCCTCTGGACCATTTTCCCTTTCTGTCTCTCACTAGAAAACAAATGCATTCTAAAGGATAATAATGTAATACACTAATATGATAAGACAGAAACTATCACATCAGAAGAAAACAAGCTCAAGAGAAGGTACAAGAATCAGAAACCCACCTGTTCCCACACTCACAGATCCCATAAAAATATTAAACTGGAAGCCATATTATATACACAGAGGACCTGGTGCAGGTTAGTGCAGGCCCTGAGCGTCTCTGTGAGTTCATAGGAGCGTCGGTCTTGTTGATTTAGATGGTTCGGTTTCCGTGGTTACCTCCCTTCACTCTGGCTCTTACACTGTTTTCTTCCTAGTCTTGACCAGAGTTCCTTGAGCCCTGGAGAGAGAGATTTTATGGAGACATCCTTGCTTGGCTCTGAGTGTTCCCAGGTCCTCCTTTCTCTGCATAAAGCCTGGCTTGGGTCTCTGTATTTGTCCCTGTGTGCTGCAGGAGAGATTTCCCCAATGATGGTGAGCAAAGCACTGATTCGTGAGTCTAGCAGAATGTCATTAGAAGTCATTTATTTTATTTTATTTTTTTAAAACAGCAGTATTTGCTTTTACCCTAGGCCCCTGGGCTGTCTAATTTCAGGGTCTTGGACATCCAAGCAGTGTTGGGCCTGAGTTTTATTTCATGGAGTGGGCCTTCAGTCAAATCAGATATCGGTTGGTCACTCCCAGAAGTTTTGTGCCACCACGGCACTAGCATATCTCGCAGGCAAGACATCGTTGTAGATCAAAGAGTTTGTGGCTGGGTTGTTGGTGATGGTTCTCCTTGGTAGTGTGCAGAACACCAACCTGTACCAAAAAAGCTAGCCCAGAGGGGTGAAGGCTCTATGTAGGCACCATCTCAGCTTCTCTGTATTCACTGTGTTGTGCGGGTGTTATCTTAGCAATGGGGCTTTGCTAGCAGTTTGTGGTGATCAATCTGTAGTCTGAGCAACAGACTGGGTTATTTGTAGTCTCCTTTTAGCCAACAATTCAATTATATGCAGCCTAAACCTGTTACTGAGAGCTTCACTTGGTGATATGAGATATTCCTTTGGGGGTATATGTCTCCTTTATTATTTAGTGATTTTATTCAGATTGCCTTCGTGTATGTATATATTGTAAGAAGCTTTTACTGTGTTGGGTTTCCATACTACCACTCAAATGGCCCTTAATTTTAGCTGTCTCTTCCCAAACTCCCTCCCTCCCTTCCTTCTTGTCTCTCCCCTGCTTTGATCCTCCTGTACCAGCCCCCTTCCTCTCCTTCCATAACTATCTATTCTATCTCCCTTTCCTAATGAGATCAATCTGACCTCCCTACTTCTTGCTCTACACATAAACTCTCTGTCCTGTGGATTTTAACTTGCTTATCATTGAAATTGTAGTGAATATTTAATTTCAATCAGGGGTTTCTACTGAACCTTTCATCATTCAGTTCCGAGATAAGACACAAAACTTTTATATTTATAATAAGCCTTTAGTGCAGTAGAACAGTAGGCAGATATCAACCCTCTAAGCTATTAGAATCTACTTTCCCATTAGTAACCCGAAGTTATAACTCTCCAAGTCATAAAGTAGGATGTGCACAGCATCAATTATCAAATGGAAGTAGTATTCGCGTGATTGGGCCCAAGCAGGTCCTGAAGGCATAAGCAAGTCAGATGAAGTTGCTCAAATGCCCATGGCTTCCACTCCTGTTACAATGCCATTTGCTGCCAAGCATGCACCCATAGCCTCATGGGGTGGCCCCTATGATTAGCTGACTGAAGAAGAGAAGGCTAGGACCTGATTTACTGATGACTCTGCACATTATGCAGGCACCACCCAGAAGTGGACAGCTGCAGTATTACAATCCCTTTCTGGGACAATCCTGAAAGATACAGGTGAAGGAAAATCTTCACAGTGGACAGAAATTTGGATAGTGCATATGGTGTTACAGTTTGTTTGGAAGAAGAAATGGCCAGATGTATGATGATTGTTCACTGAGTCATGGGCTGTAGCCAATGGATTGGCTGGATGGTCAGGGACCTGAAAAGATCACAATTGGAAATTTGGTGAGAAAGACATCTGGGGAAGAAGTATGTGGATAGATCTCTCCAAATGGGCAAAGGATGTGAAGATATTTGTGTCCTATGTAAATGCTCATCAAAAGGTGACTTCATCTGAGGAGGAGTTCAGTAATCAAGTAGATAAGATGACTTGTTCTGTGGACAGTCAGCTTCTTTCTCTAGCCATCCTTGTCATTGCTCAATGGGCACATAAACAAAGTGGCCATGGTGGCTGAGATGAGGGTTATCCTTAGTCATCCTTAGCTTAGATGGTGCCATATCTGGGACTCAGTGTCAGTCTCTGCTGCTGGCAGAACTGGAAGCTCAGACTTCCCCCTGGTCATTTTGGGCTTCTAATGCCATTAAACCAACAAGCTAAGAAAGGAATAATAGTGTTAGAAGGGGCGATAGATTCAGATTACCATGGGGAAATTGGATTGCCTCCCCACAATGGAGCTAAGAAGGATGATGTCTGGAGTGCAGAAGATCCTTTAGGGCTTCTCTTAGTACTACCATGTCCTGTGATTAAAATCAAATGGGAAACTACAACAATATAGTCCAAGCAGGATGACAAAGGGCACAGACCTATCAGGAATGAAGGTAAGGATCATTCCTCCAGAAAAGAGCCAAGACCTGCTGAGGTGCTAGAGGAAATACAGAATGGGTAGTAGAGGAAGGTAGTTATAAATGGCATCTAAGGCCATATGGCCAGTTGCGGAAAGATTATAAAGTAATATGGATACTTCTGTTTTATTTTGTTAAGAACAAATTTGTATAGATATTTGTACTTTCTTCTAATTTCTTTAACATCAACAGGTATTTGAGATACTAAAAGAATGTTCCTGAGGGATATTGACCTATTCTAAATTTACAAATGTGTTCACCATTGTATGAGGAATAGTCATATCATGTTAGACGTTTCTATTACCTGGTTATTGTTTCATTTGGACATGAGATATTATTTGTGTCAAGTTGACAAGGTGTGGATTGTAATGGCTATTCCTGGTTGTCAACTTGACTATATCTGGAATGAACTACAATCCAGAACTAGAGGGCACACTTGTGATCCAGATCTTGAGGCATAGTGGCCATGAAAAGCTTATGACCAGACAAGGTATCACACACCTTTAATTCCAGGAGACTAAGACTAGGACATCTCTAAGGTCAAGGTCAACCTAGGACAAAGGGAGCTCAACTACTCAATTTAGGGTGGACTAATAAATGCATGTCATTATCGAAGTATCTTTCATCACATGTCTTTTCATGTTCTTGCTTTAGCAGAACATCATTTCACCTGTGTCTGCTTCAGCGAAACATTTCAAGTGTTTGCCCTAGCAAAACACTATCCAACACAACTGACTTTCCAAAAACCCCTTGAGTTTCTTCTTCAGGTCTCTATTAGGATATTAAGGCTTGTATCCTAATAATAACTTGAAAGACAAGACTATTTTCACTCAAAAATCTTGTAACTTCCGGAGATCTAGGTATTCTTTACACCACTAATTGTGATTTTAGCTATTTTCTCCACATATCAGTTAAAACAGATGAACAGAGAAATTTGACAGAACAGTATAGCAGCCAATTCTTTTTGTGTTGTTGTTTAAGAACCATAAATTTGTCTTAGGAAATGGCATGTCAATTAGTTATATTTTTGCTGTGTGTGTGTGTGTGTGTGTGTGTGTGTGTGTGTGTATAACTAGAGGACAATCTAGTGTATAATTCCTCAGGCTCTGTTCATCTATTTTAAAACAGTATTTATTTGCCTGCAACTCACCAGCGGTCAAGGCTAGATAGCCTGCAAGCCCTGGGTATCCTCGTGTCTCTGCCTCCCTAGCCATGGGATAGCAAGTGCACGCCATTTTGCCAGGCTTTTTTAATGGGGGTTGTGGGGTTTGAACTTGGATCTTCATGCTTGCAAGACCAGCACTTTGCTGACTGAGGTTACTCTCCAGGCACATTTTTCACAATTTTAGAGGAACATTTAGTACTGCAGTCTATTCAGAATTTATAGTCATAGATATCAGATACATCATTACGGTCAACTCCTTAATGTAAACAAACAAGGCAGAATTAGAGATTTAGTAGACAGATCTGTGTGACTCCTCCTTTGTGTGATAGCTCTCTCGATGGGCAATGTCTCACTCTTCCAAGTGCAAGTGTGACTAACTAGATCACCCACACCCAAGGCATGGCTGAAGCTGCCTAAGCTACAAGAGAGGATCTTCTTCCACTGTGACTGCTAAAATAGTCAACTGGTAAACTGGAAGCTCTGCTACCATGCTGCCAAATGTTTGTCTAAAGACAAAGAAAAACAGAATTAAAAAATGCTGAGCAATGGCCAGCGATCTAACAAGAACATAATCTAAGAACATTTGCTCCTCGCGTCTTGCTGAGTTCCCAATCTCTAGCTACAGCAGATAATGAAATCCTTCTGTCTTGGTTTGAAAATGAGATGCCCCTACAGGTTTGTGTGATGAGGTGACACTCTATTGAGATGTGACACAACTGTAAGATAGGGATGGGTTGGACAAAGTATGTCACTGGGAGCCTGTCTGTGAAAAGTACATCTTATGCTGACTTGTTCTTCCTGTGGTTCAGCTCTGCTTTGTATCTGTTGTGGGGTCAATGGTCTTGTCCACATATTCTTGCTTCATGTTCTGCCTCAACATGGGTCCAAAGATATGAAGTCAAAGGCATGGAGTGACCATTGCCTGAACCCTTTAAAACCATAAGCCCTTTGTGGCTACTCTGTGTGGCTCAGTTTGTTCTGTCCATTATTTTCTTATAGTGATAAGAGAAATAAGTAATGCAGAAATTTGTCGTGGACAACAGGGGATATCTCGGTTGCCAAGACATGGTCAGTCCAAGACATGGGGGTCTGTGGCCCCTAAGAACTGGCTTATTGGTGGGTATTTGGAAGTTTGACGAAGTGAGTTAAAGAAGCTCAACGTGTTGTAAGCAGAGCTGGCAGGGTGACTGGAGGGGCTCAGAGGGGCACACTGCAGGTAACAATACAGATAGGAAAGTTTGTTTTCATGTGATCTTAGGCAGAAATGTGGAGTTTCTTGGGAATTTGGTCAAGAGGCCATTTGTGTTACTCCTTGGTAAGTAATTTATTTATATTCATGCCCAGACACTTTGGGTGAGGCACAATGTAAAAGCCTGGACTAGTTAATTTGATAAAGAAAATGAAAGCCAACGCAGCACCCAGGCTGTGACACTGTTATTATTGGCTGCATTTAGCTGGTCAGTAGTGAGAGCTGGCAGCAAAAATGACAGTAGGAAGATTTTAAAAACATGGTTTTGGGCTGCGCGGTGGTGGAGCACACCTTTAATCCTAGCACTTGGGAGGCAGAGGCAGGCGGATTTCTGAGTTCGAGGCCAGCCTGGTCTACAAAGTGAGATCCAGGATAGCCAGGGCTACACAGAGAAACCCTGTCTTGAAAAACCAAAAAAAAAAAAAAAAAAAATCATGGTTTTGTAATAAAAGTGAGAAGAAAGTTAGAGCTAAGGGTCATGTGGTTTCTGAAAAGATTAGCTCATATATATATATATAGATAAAAGATTAGCTCATATATATATTTGTGTATGTATATGTGTGTTTGTCTAAACACACACATATGTACAAATATTTATGTATACACACATGTATGCATATATACATACACATATATAGATATACACATATACATACACACATGACCCTTAGCTCTTCTCATTTTTATTATAAAATTATGTTTTTTTCAATATTTCTACTCTCATTTTGCTGCCAATTCTCATTTTAAACTGGCTAAATGTAGCAAATAATGACTATATACATATATGTATATATATATGTGTGTGTGTATGTATATACATGGCATATATGCATATATATGTATACACACAAGGGAACAGTAGGAAAAAGGTGCTCTTGAGGTATTGTAGGAATTGGTCACATGCCACTCATGGCTGACTCAAACATATAAAAATTCAACTCATTTGAAAATTTTCCCTTGAAAGGTGAGAGCCTCTGAGGGGCCTGCTTGAACAGGGTCAGACTGGGGTGTGCACTGAGTCTCAGTGCAGACACTGAATTGAGTAAGTGTTGTAGCTCTGGAGACTTTGGGTGAGTATTTTTTGATAGACTAAAACATTTTTACATTACAAAATGTCCATAAGCGTTGGAACTCAGGGGTGGTGGCATGTACTTTTCTAAATCTGAAGTTCCCTCCTAGGCCTACTAATTGAATTCGTGTTCCCCAAATGGTTGTACAGATGTTGGGGAAAGCTTTGGAGGCAGGAGTCTAGGTGGAGGAAGCTTATGTTTGGAGGTTACATCATGACCCCATTCCTTTCTCCTCATCTTCGTGATTTTTGTCCTGCTATGACAAGACAGTATAACTGAGGCAACTTAGAAAAGATGGAGTTTTTAGTTCCAGAGGGTTAGAATCTATAATGAAAGAGCAGAGGCATGGGAACAGGTGGCTGGAGCCACACCTCTTAATGCTTCCCATACAGTTCCACAAACTGAGGACCGTTCTTCAAAGTACCACATTTCTCTTGCTGCTTCCTGTCGACCACATAATAAACAGCCTCTTCTTTCATGCGCTTTTAATATCGGAGTTGAAGATTTGACTACAAGAGCCTCAATTAGCAACAGGGTTGGTTCTATGTACAATGTCCTCTTGACAATCAGGTTTGTAGCCTGTTGAAGTAGGTCTTAAGCACTAGACTTTTTTCAGGTAGAGGGGGACTGGGTGGTCGAAAACTTGCCTGTGTTCAAACTTGTCCTAGAGTGGGAGGGATCCTTACGGTAGACTGAAGGGCCCATTTTTTTTACTGGATATTTTATGTACTTACATTTCAAATGTTATCCCCTTTCCCAGTTTCCCCTCCAGAAACTCCCTGCTTCTATGAGGGTACTCTTCAACCCACCCACCCACTCCCACCTCATTACCTTGGCATTCCCCTACACCGGGGCATGGAGTCTTCACAGAACCAAAGGCCTCTCTTCTCACTGGTGCCTGACAATACCATCCTCTGCTACATATGCAGCTGGAGTCACGGGTCCCTCCATGTGTACTCTTCTGTTGGTGGTTTAGTCCCTAGGAGCTCTGGGAGGTCTGGTTCGTTGATATTGTTGTTCTTCTTATCAAACCTCTTCAGCTCCTTCAGTCCTTTCTCTAACATTTTTCATTGGTTTCTCAGGCTCTCCATGCCCAACCTTCTGCCCTTGAGGGCTGCACACATTCTGGGACTGGAAGCTTTATGTTAATCTTTTCTATTTCCTGAAAATACTTGTCCTCCAGATACCTGAAATGCTAAATGATTCCTTTAAGCCTGGGTAGCAAGCTTCTCTTTCCGGGTCACTCTAACCCCAGTAGTTGACATAGTAACAGGACTACCCAGAACTCTACCTATATGCTTAATCTAGGTTTCCTTTTTTTTTCCTTCTCTCTGAGTCTCTTTACCTTTCAAATCCTATTCAGTAGGATGACTCTCATGTTCATTACATACCCTGCTTCTCTTCTCTTTCTTCCGAGTAGAAATCTCAATACATGTGTTTTCAGTGATAGTAATTTTTTTTCTTGTCACAGGATGAAAAACTGTAAGTGTGCCCAGACCCATTTGTATTTTAGTTTAATACCTCACAACACAGATTGCTAAAAATCTTCTTTCCTTTGAAACTGAGAAATGCTGAGAGCAGAGTAAGTAAAGGGGTGGAAGTTCTGCCTGGTTGCTGGTGCTCCATAGGGGTGCTCCAGCTGGATTCACTGTGCCTCATTTAGCCTCACTTTTCTTGGGGGTAGCATGCAGTTTTCTAACCAAAGTCATCTTCAGCTTTGGAGAAAGAGTTTTTCTGTTACTATACTCTCCATCCTTGTAAGCAACCAGATTATGAGCAGAGTGCATGGGATATAGATCTACAATATGAGTTATAAGAGAGATTTGCATAGAAGGTATTGGTGGTACAACCATTCCAAGAGAAGTTGAAACAGCAGGCCAGACACATGAGACCTATGGGGGAGGTGAAGATGAGGAGTGGGGAGACAGGAGCCCCAAAGTCCCATAGGCATCTGGCTTTGAAATGCCTAGCACTGACTTGCACTTTGGCTTGCATGAGGCAAGTCTTGGGCCTATTAGACAGAAAGCAACGATTGATGTATAGAAAGATAGTGAATGTTGTTCCAGTTGACATTCCATAGTTATTGGTGATTTGCCTGCCTTAAAGCAGAACCATGGCTCAGTTCTTGAGCCAGGAATTCTGGAGGCTAACTTCCACCCTTCCCACAGGGTCACCTGTTAGCTGGCATTAGCATTGATGCATGCTTTCAACAGTTGTCTCTTCAACAACTCAGTCCAGACTATCATCCTTAAAGCTTGATAATTTTCAGACAAAGCAATCATTGAAAAAATGTCGAAGATTGATTAGAGACAATGTTTTCAGTGGTCCTTCTGTGGTAGGATCAGACCTTCCTAACTGTTTATATATTGCCTCTCTTTTAAAGTATGTATTTAAATTACCTATTTACCTGAATATAGTCACAATATCCTACTTCCTTTAGCTTTTTAAAAAGTGGTTAAGTTTTCAACTAACATTCACTCCACCAAAGCAAAGCTGCCTGCTACTCTGTTTGCTCAGTTTCTGAGTGCTTGGGCAGCTGCTGTGTTGTGTTTGCTGAAAGGAAATTGGATTCTTAAAGAAACTGAGTAATCTCTATTAAGCAATTAAATAAAACGGACTTTTAGCAGGTGGGCATGAAAGCGCGAGGGGGGGACTTTTTGAAAATCACATTTGGTTTTAAGATGTAACTTAAAATGATGCTTGGTAGAATGTTTTTTCTATTAAGAATTTCTAGTTAAGGCAGCAGGCGGCTGAACATCAAGAAACTTATACAGTGAAAGGAAAGGCTGCCTAAAGGGAAGCGAGCCGAGTTTGAGATCCACTGGAAAAAAAAAAAAAAACAGTGGAGTTTATTCAGTATCTCCAGATTTTCTTCTTCCAAAAATGATTAAAAGTGCATTTTGTAGAGTCGCTCTTCGCAGCAATGCTGTCACGACATGGGGACTCTCATAATACTGTTTATAGGTCAAAACCAAAACCAAAACCAAAATGAAACCAAAGGCGTTATTCTCCAACTCATTAAAGAGGCGGCCCTTCCTTTTTAATATATTCATTTGTAATGAGAAGGGTAGCGATTTTTTTTAATGTCTTGGCGTTTGGTAACTGCGAAAACTGAGACTTCAGACCTAAAACATCTCATAGTTATTACCTGCCTTAAAGCAGAACCACAGTTCAAGTGTCAGGCCCGGAATTCCAGAGGCTAATTTCCACCCCTCCCACGGAGTCACCTGCTCCGGGGGAACCCCGGCCAGAAAGCTGGGTCGCGCCAGGTCAAATCTTGTGCGTCTCTTGTTTACTCCGCCCCGGGCTGGGCGGCGGCGCGGACAGGCGGGTGGGGAAGAGGGTGCTACGGCCCCAGGGTGCTCCAGAACGCTTGGATCCAAAGGGTGGGTGGCGCGCGGTCGAGCTCCGCGTTGAGCCCACCCGGAGGAGGCGCTCCGGGCGTCGGCACCGCCCAGAAGCCGGTGTCTGCGCTCCGGCGCAGCGACCTCCTGGGAACCTCCCTTGAGGGTGCACACGAGTCCACACACGCTGGGTAACGGCCCGAGGGAGCCCCGGTGTCCCCAGGGTGTTGCCGGGCTGGGGAGGAAGCCAGAGTCCCGGCCCCTACTCGCTTGGGATTCCCTTCCCCTCCCCCAGCCCCGCCCAGCTCTCCCAGGGCTGGGTGTGATTTCAGTCCCTAGCAGGGAACCAGAAGCGCGCAGCTGGAGGTGGCAGCTCGCCCCCTTTCCCCGCTCGGCCCCCCAGGAAGCCGGCAGCTGCTCCCCGGGTCGCTACCCTAGCCTATTTGAATACCCGGACGAGGGCGGGCGGCTTCCTGAGCAGGGTGCACTCGGGGCGCCCTGGGGAGTGACCCCGGGGAAAGCAATTGGGGCATTTCGAGCGCGTGAAAACTTCGTGCTTCCGCCGGGGCACGGAAAATGCTAGTGAAACACATTGAGAGTTCCAGGGCTGCTGCATAATTTTTTCCCCCCTGAATTGATAACAACATCGAGGGTGAAGAGGAGAGAGAGCCCCGGCACCCGGGCAAAATGTAAGGATCCCACTGATCACTTAATTTCCTGCCCTAGGAAGGCAAGGAACCAGTGCGTGGGAAAAGGGGTAGAGAGGGAAGGGGATGGGCGCGAAGGAGGTTTCCACACCCTAGTAGGACATTCTCAGACCGCTCCAGACGCCCCAGTGTTTCTGCGTGGCAAGCTGATACCCGCTCTCAGGGGAGATCTCGACTCCCAGGGAAGCTAGCGCGACCGCGACCTTCCCACCCCGCGCGCCCGCAGCGGCGGGGCCAGTCCGGGTCGCACATCCTTCGCCCCGCTGGCCTGCTCCAGACTGGTTTTTCTGGTTCAGCCTCCCTCCCAGGGACGCGCTGGGGGATCCGATGACGTCGCTGGCTGAGTCTCTCCCTCTTCCTCCCTCCCTCCCCTCTCCCCCGCCCGCCCTCGCCGCGCACTCCTCCTAGTAACTTCTGTTCGGGGAGGCGCTGCCAGGAATAACCCGGTGCGTCCACAGCCCGGAGGGGAGGCGGCCGCTGCGGCTCCCGCACGCCGACAAACTGCGGCCCGGGTCCCGCGGCTCCAGCCCCAGCCTGGCGGCCCTGGCCCCCGCCCTGGCTCCAGCTCCTAACAGTGTCCGAAAATAAATATATAAATAAAGGCAAGAGGAGCCTGGGCTGGCAGTGGGGATCGCCTCCCTTCCTCCTCCCCCCTCCGCGCCCGCCCTCCCTCTGTCCTTAAGGAAATGCTACCAGACACCCCCCACCAGACACGCTCAGCCTGGGCGAGGAGCGGCCACGGCAGCAAGAACAAGGGCATCGGGGGGCTTTCCTCCCCTCCTTCTCTCCCTCCTCTTCCTCCTCCTGCGCTGCGGTGACTTTACAGGTGAGCGGCCGCCGCGGCTGCGAGGATCCCCCCCCACCGCCCGCCGCGTCGCGCCCTCCTTCGGCCGCTGTCACCCCGACTGCCGGGAGCTGACAGCCGCCCGAGGGGCTCGCGGCCGGGAGGCTGGCGGCCGGCGGGAGGCGGGCTGGAGGTGAGGGGGTGGAGAGCTGGAGAGCGGGGCGCCGCCGTGCGCTGTCTCTCTCCGGTGGAGGAGGGTCTCCGCAAAAAGAGAAAGAAAAAAGGAAAAAAGAAAAAGAAAAAAGACATCTTCGGTGACTGTGGCACAAGTCTTTGCCAAGTTGAGTCTTGGACATTGAAGCTTGCCGGGAGCCCGAGCAACTTGAAAGGTCTCCTGGCTGGGTAGCAGCCTCCCTCCATGCCTCGACTCTTGGGGACTGGGTGCAGCCCTGGGGTGCGTGGAGGGCGCACCGGCCGCCGGCAGAGCAGAGCGGCGGGAATCTAGGTCCCTTCTCGGCTCGGTAAGTGGCCTCGGTGCCGTGTTTTTCCTGCCTGCACCAGAGATCGAGCTTGTTTCACTTTACCCTGGAAAACGCCTTCGCCCAACTCCAACGCCCCCTTCGCGGCGCGCGCCCCCGGCCGCTTTCCTGGTGGCCCAGGGGTAAGGGGTTGGAGGGGGCGGGGATGGGGGAGACCTAGGCAAGGAGGGTCGGGCGCGTTGGGAAATGCGGGGAATACCCTGGCCGAGGTTCTATGCAGATGAGGGGAGGCTGCTTTGCGTAATGTCCTGGGGGGAGGGGGCCGCGCGGGAGCGCTGGAGGCAGGAATGTGCCTGGTTACTAATGAGGGACGTGCACCGGCGCGCACCGCCGGGCCACCGCTGCGGCTGCCGCGGCCGGCGGCCCGTTGTCAGGTAGCGGGGGAGGGGGCGCGGCGCGGCGCGGGGCTGGGGGCGGCGCAGGCGGGCGAGCGGGCGAGCGGACGGCAAGGGCCGGGCCGCCGGCCTGCGGCCGAGCGAGCGCAGCGGAGGCGCTGGCGCTGGGCATTTCGGTGACTCCTTTCTCCTCCCGAGCGAGGAAGGAAGGAAGGAAGGAGAGAAGGAAGGAAGGAAGCGAAGAAGGAGGGGACTGTCTCCATGGAAGGTTCAGGCGGAGGCGCCCTCGCCTTGCGGGTGCACTGGCCGCAGAGCGGCTCCAGCCGCCGCCGGCTGGCCCCCGGCGCGTGGAGACGGGTGGGGGCGGATTGCATGCTTGTTTGTGCTTCTGGTCGGGGGATCGGGAAGAAACATGTGTGTTTGGGCAGTGCACCGCGAGGAGCTGGGTCTGCGCCTTTATGTCTGTTCCCTGAAGTGGGTGGAACGTTGGCCCGTTCCGGGAATGTTCCATGACGTGGTGCAGCCACAGGAAGGGGGTTAACGAGGGGCTCTCTGCCGCGGCGGCTCTGCTGGCTGCTATCAAAGCAGATGTGCTGCTGCCGCCGCACCTCTCACCTCCTTTCACCCCCCAACCCCCTCCTTTCCATTCTGTGCGTCTGGTGCTGGTAGGGCTAAGACAGGAAAACATAGCTTCTATATGTGCGTGTGTATGTGTATGCGTGTGTGTGTGTGTGCGTGTGTGTGTGTGTGTGTGTGTGTGTGTGTGTGTGTGGTGGGGGTGATGCGTCTGTCGTATTTGGTGGGGGAACGACTCCAGATCAGCCTTGCCATCCCAGCTGTTATCACAGATCGGTGCGCTTTATACGCATGTGCCTCCCGCGTTCTGTCCCTCTTACATAACATACCCAGTGCAGCAGAGGACGGGAGAAAAGGCGACCCCAACCCTCCACGCTCAGTCTCTGTGGAGGCTAGAAGGTCGGAGAGGGTCTCTGGATGTTGTGCTGCAGGGATGAGGCTCCCAGTGGGGAAGGGACCGAGGGGAAGCAGGGTTTCTTGTAGTGGTTCTTCAGTCGCCTACTTGAAAGCATCTAAGTGCAAAGGACTGCAGGAACTAGTCCTCTGAATGCGAAAGCTTTTGACTTGTGTCGCCAAGGGAGAGTGGGCGCTCTCACCTCGGAGACGCAGAGAGGAGAAAGGGTCTGTAACACAGTCGCTGGGAGGAGACCCTCAGTGATGTGCTTGGCCTGAGGGCAGCGGGGTGAGCATAGAGGCGACCAGAGGAATCTCTTGATAATAGGTTACACTGGAAACCCCAGGACACCTGTAATGGCTTAGAATTCACACAGGAAGCTGTGTGTGCAACTGACATTGCAAAAACCCTTATGCTCTGCACAGTTATTTAGGCCTAAAATGAACACAGAAAGGCTTGCTTCCGGTCCTTTCATTATAATAGAAAAATTGAACTGATTTTTTCCCCCTCCTTCCTTTTCTGCCATTTTAAAAATAACTCAATTTATTTAAAAAACTGTACTGGTACATTCTTCCATTTCCAAAGCAAGAGATTTCAGTAATTCACAGGAGGGCTGTTTTTGTATCTTCTTCTTCTTGTTGTTTTTGCCAACTCACAGCCCTCTTTGAGGGCTATTGTTTTTTTCTTTTCTTTTCTCTTTAGCAGTTTCTTCTGCGTGAATAATCAAACCCAGAAATTACTTGGAAGTATTTATAAGATTCATACTAATTACATTTTCAGTGATCTGTGCCCCTAGAAAAAGGCCATGGAACTTTAGACCCTTTTCCTCTAGTGATAATGATTCTATTTGTCCTTGAGCAAACCAAGTTGTTTAAGTATATTCATATATTGTTACATACATAGTGTGTTAGGATTTGTGAATGCCTGGTTGCTTATATGTCTAATAGGCATGCCAAGATACAATGTTACAAATTACCCAAGAGGATTGTATAATGAGCATGCTGGGTTTGAGTTTTAGGATGTAAGTCCAGCAGTTTATTCTGTGCATGTGAATAAGGTGGAAATCATTTTTTTTTTTATTGCCAAGAGAAAATTCTGGTGGAACCCTAAGGAGTCACGGTATCAGATTACAACTGCATTTTTATTCTAAGCAGGAAGAGAGTTGTCCATATACACAGAACCAGTGGGCTTCAAGTGTCATAATCTCTTCCACCACTAGGCTTGAAATGGGCAGTAGAGTTCTCATGTGCAGAAAAATAAAATATTACAATTATAATATACATACTTATAATAAATATTATAATAAAATAAATAGTACAGGACTGACTCTTTTGAAAATTTTCTGAGATAGTTTTTTGCTTTGAGAATAGGTGGGGGATAACACAAAATTGGTAATTGGCATCTGTAGTGTGTTTTAGTGATTGTATTTTATTAAATTAACTATTAGCACCAACTAATATCTATGTATTTAAAGTTGCTTAAAATTAAGTATTTGAAAATTGATTTGGGACAGTTGAGGAGAATGGTAGTCAATATTAATGACAGTACATATTTAGGATATGTACTATCTATATACTATAAATATATGATAGATTATATTTTAACTGGTTAGATGGAGGGTTGGCAAAATAATACTGACCTAGATAAAACATTTTTGTAATAG
Source organism: Mastomys coucha (assembly GCF_008632895.1). NCBI lineage: Eukaryota > Metazoa > Chordata > Mammalia > Rodentia > Muridae > Mastomys > Mastomys coucha. Next base: position 6,297,467 of record NW_022196902.1, read on the forward strand.
ATGCCGTAAGAAGAATTTATTTCTGTTAACATACCACATAAGGAAATGGTCCTGGTAGACTACATTGAAAGATTACCTAGCAGAATCTTTCGATTGATCAGCTTCTTTTCCATGGGATGCGTTTACAGATCTTCTTGTTACTATGAAACAAAACAGAAAACAACATATATGCAGGCGTGCCTTGAAGAATAATAGTGCATGTGTCGGCTTGAACTATTGGCACTATGACATTATTCAGGAATCAGGTTGAGTGCCTTATGTTTATTCCAGTAAAATGATGAATTTTATTTTATACTTTGGCAATGTGGTGTGTGTGTGTGTGTGTGTGTGTGTACGCACATATGTGTGCTAAGGACTTCATTTCAGCCACAACAACAAATAATAAGTTTGCTATTTATGTTTCTTTTCAGTTCTTGACTTGGTACCAGTAGCTAGCAGAGTTTAGTTTGAAAACTTCAACATAGGAAAGATTGGTAGAAAATATTTGGCATGGTGAAAGTGTGGTGCAGTATTAGATGTGGAGTAATTGAAACCTAGCATGGTGACTATTATAATAAGGGGAATGTGGCTCAGATCAGTTAGATATGTGGCTGTGGGTGGAAAGGCTTGCTCCCCTCCCGTTAGCTATCATACAGTTTTCACACATTAGTTCACACAAACACAGGGACAACTTTGTGTTGTGTTAGTCCTTTATATCAGACCTATAGGTGGAGAAGTGGCTCTCCTGTATACCTCTACTTGAACATTTCAGAGTTAGACTTCTCATTTACAAAGTTGCATGTGAATTCGCTGAGTCTGTGGTTGGACTAAATCTTGGTATATTGGTGTTGTGACTTTTAGAGTGGCATCAGAGAGTGGAGCCTAGGAAATTTTCTAACTGTGCTTCCTGGAGTTCAGGTTTCATCTGGAACCTCAAACTGTGCATGTTAAGTAGGTTTGTTTCAATCACTGAAGGTTGTCAGTAATGCCAATGGTTACGTGAGGGCTTTTCTATGAAACTGTGGGTGAACATAGAGTATTAAAAACAATAGGGAGGGGCTGGAGGGATGGCTCAGTTGTTAAGAGCACTGACTGCTCTTCCAGAGGTCCTGAGTTCAATTCCCAGCAACCACATGGTGGCTCACAACCATCTGTAATGGGATCCGATGCCCTCTTCTGGTGTGTCTGGAGAACAACAGTGTGCTCATATGCATAAAATAAATCTTTTTTTTAAAAAAAAGAAAAAACAATAGGGAGGCTTTTATGATAACACAGTTGTGTGTGCGTGAAGGAAATGTCTGAGAAATGTTTTATTGGTTCCTGGTGTCACAATGGAGCAGTGCTGCCTTTGTGTTATTATGGTAAAACTTAAAGAGTTTGAAAATCAGTATTTGCTAAAGGTCTCAGATGGCTTGTAGGTCATTTGAAAAAGTATTTTAGCACTTAATTGTTGAGACACAATCCACAACTTCACAAAGAGGATGTGTTTCTTGTCTCCATTCAAATTTGGCTTTTCTGTGATGAGCCAGTATTAAAGTGACATGGGCCTGGGATAGCTACATGTTTGAACTGAACCAGAACTGATTGATATTTCATATCACCCACCATTGGTCTGGACCAAAGAGGTGCTAATTTTATCATATGGTTGTGTATGATCCATCATACTGTCTACCTTAATCTATAAATTTAGTTTTCTTGTTAGCTTAAACCAGGTTGTTAACAACCACTTCGACACAAAGATGAAGAGATACAAATGATGCTTCTGTCCCCAAGGGTGAGTCTGGGCAGGAAGCAGGTTGCGTGTCATCACTTTGGGTTCATAGGATGGTTGACTGCAGGGTCAGGAATAATCAGGGTCGCTTTTTTTTTTTTTTAAAACACTTCCCACCCATAATTTTAGTTGTCTTTTTAGAATACTATGGCAGATGTTCTGCCATCAAGTCTTGCATTGTATACTATTTTCTATGGGTGGGACTTACGTTAGCTACTAAGGATATGATAGGTCAAATCAGGGAGTTGATGGACAGATACTGCTCATGCATTGAATGTGGAACACTGCATCCATTTTCAGTGCTGTGGAAGGTACATAAGGAGTTTATATCACCCTGGTCTGGGAGCAAAGAGTCAAGTAAAGCAAAGTGAATGGGAAAGTGTTGAAAGGACAATGGAATTGTGATGAGGTTGGGAGATGTCCATGTGTCCATGGCTGAAAGCAGGCCAGTGGGGATGGAGGGCTGATAACAAGACAAGGCCAGACCTTGTGGATCAGGCCTCCTCTGAGGCAGGTTGACCACATGAATGATTATCCAACCAGGCAGAAATGAGGCCTGCTCCTAGCAAATCAGGTTGTTTGTTGGCCTTGCTCTTGGCCAGTCTAGAAGATGGTTGTTGGAAAGTGAATTTCCTGGGGCTGGACGAACCTGTACAACAGACATCTCCTCTGTAGTGTTTATTTATTAATCAATCCGTTCTGATCCTATGGAAGTTTTTAATGGTACTGGATGAGCTGACTTCAGGTTGTACTACTATCTGTAATCATAAGGAATTTATATTTCAAAAATATTTATTTGGGGGCTCCAGTAAACTGGATTGGCCTGTATCATTGATGTAATTAATGAATAACTCCAAATTCAGAGGTTTTTAAAACAGGGTCTTTGTGTTAAGTAACCAACTAATCTTTGGGCCTGTGTATGAACTATGTATTTCTTAACAACTAGTGAAGGGTGAAGCTTGCAATTCTCCAGATAATTTATGTACAGGACTGCAAATATCGGCATTTAATTCCATATGATTTGGAGTCACAGTAACATGATGTTGAAGGAAAAGGACTGGAAACAAAGGCTTGTGATGATGCCTCTCCTTTCCACTTGTATCATTTTATTAGCACAGTCTCCATCTTATTTATTATTGGGAAATGTAAGTGTCAGTCCAAGTCTAGACTCTGTAGACAATCTCACTGCAAGACAACGGGACAGTTACCGCCAACTTTAAGGTTTCTTTTTTAGCCTGGAGAAGATGTATCATTTACCAGTAAACCTTACTATAATATAGAATTAAAACTTCCAAGTCCAGGAAGAATAAAAGTGGAAGCTTCCTGCTTCCTAAACTGGAAAGAACTGAAGGAAGGAAAGGGGATTTAAACCTGGGAGCACTGAAGGCTGAATAAACTACATGAATAGGTGTGGTGGTGGAGACCGGAGGGGGTGGGGGCGGGGCACAAGCTGGGGGCTTTGCTGGGAGAGTCAGGCAAGCTTGGAAAGGTGGCTGGCTCTGGAATCCCTAGGACCTTGAAAGTCTATGGAGGAAGTCGGTATGCGCCTGAGGATTGGGCAAGAGCAATAATGCTCTGAAGTATGTGGTTTAGAAAGGTTATAAAGTTCTTGGTGGTAAGGAACTAGTTAGATTGCCATAAAATTCACACATACACAAATACACACACACACACACACACACACACACACACACACAAATGCGGAGGCTGATTATTAAGAATGCCGTGTAATTCAGTATGGAAGCTGTCTCCATTGTGTGACAGTAAGACTTGTCTTTGTTTTAATGTTACCTGGAAGTAAGTAAACAAAGTGATTAAAATACTTTATTAAACATTGCTTATGCTGGTCTGAGCAGAATTTTAAGTGCAGCATCTCATTATTATTTGAAGCAACAAAGTTTCACTCTAGAAAATAGTCATAGTGAAGGAGAGAAAGCTGACCATCAAATGCCAGTGTGTAAAAGTGCTCTTAGTTAAAATCATGGAGTGTTTGTACTTTGGGGTGGCAGTGGTTAAGGAATAGATAGGTGATTCACAAGCAAGCTGTTAGAACATGGTTTTTAATTGGTAACCAAGTATATTTAAGCCCATGGCAGTCTTGGAGCGTGAGTGGAGGGTTTAGATGCAAAGGTTCATTTGGCAGAAAAAAAAAAAAAAAGCAGGTCATGGGAGATCTTATGCATTGGGGAAGATTTCACTTGATGAGAAAAGTCAGCAAAAACCTGGGATTTTGGCAGCTAGGCTTCAGGTAAACTTAAGTATACATGCCCTCACACAAACATATAAACCTAGGAAATCATATGTGTTAGGCAAGAGAGAAAATACTGATAGTTACAAAATAACATTGTTAATTCTTACCTAGGTAGGTAGGGAAAACATTTTAAAATAGAGACATTGTCTAATTCCATATAAGGAAGATTATTGGAAAGGTAATTTAAATTATAAGTAGCTTTGTACTCCAAAATGGGAGATTCATTTGAAACGATGCTTTATTTCTTTTGGAAGCCAGACAACTAGTTTAATAGTGTACATATGAAACGCTAATTTGCCTTGTTAATTGGATGCAATTAAATTGAGGTTATTTTATACTTCTTAATTGTCTGAAAATTACATGTGTTGCCATGCCTCTGCAATGGGAGGCAAGAGCCAGGGAAGGTATAGAGGAGTGTAGTGTGCAAAGGCTTGGCTCTGTCTTTGTAGGGAACTTGTGACAACCTGGAAGCCAGACATCCCAGCTCTCCGGACTTCATTTGGAAGCGAAAGTGATTGGGACAGATGGCTTCTGGAGCCTCTTCCAACGCATAGTCTGCATATTCTATCAGTTTAACATTCTACTTTTTCGTTACAGGGGATGCAGTGTCATTTTATTCCGTAATTATGGTATTACCAGACTGAAAAAAAAAACAACACTTAAAAAAACGCGGCACAGGGCCAATTTAGCAAATAAGTTAGGAGGAAGGGATGGGAGGTGTACAGAGCTCTTGTCTTATGACAGGCCCCATAGCAGGTACTCCTGCCCACTTGTGAGTTCACCAGCACCCTGGGACAATTTAGTGTCATTATCTCTGTGTTTACAAGTATAGGAACTGAGTCATTAGTGGAGCAGGGTTTGAACTCAAGGCTCAGTGCCAATCCATGGGGTGTGACTGTTCACATTAAGGGGTCCAGTGGACATCTCATGGGTCAGGAGCCTGGATTTGAGAACAGAACAGGGTGCCCTGAGGTTTTGAAAGGAGGGAATATCTGTTGGAGGGTCAACTTGAAACTTTTGTGGGAACATCTGCTCTGACCCCTGTGCTCCTAGTGAGGGAGAATACCAGGCAGCTGTGCTTATTTTTAAGGGAGATTACTCTGAAATAAAAAAAAGCACAAAACGAAGTCAAATTGTTGTGACAGTACAATATTCCTGAGATATTTTCAAATGGTCTGTTAAACTCTTGATTGAAATGGTTTAGGAAACAATGTCATAATGTAATGGGCTTCACTGGTTAACAAATGGAACCACCAATTAAGATCTCGAATACTTCTCATTCAGCTCAGCCCATGTGCTGTACCAGTGATGTGAACGGAATTCTCTGGTGTGGGAAGGTTTTGGTCTAAAAATAGTCCTTGGTGCCTGAATTACCCAGTTTGAACTTTTGCCTAAGTCTCAATAGCTGGGGAGGCAGCGTTCACCTCTGAGGTCTTGGGTCCACTTAAGAGACACCACTGGGCATTTATGGGGACTGCTGACTTTAAAATGCTTTCCTAGTTAATTTAGCAAATATTGGTGATCTAGGAAAGATGGTGGTCTACACATGGAAGCATCACAGGGAATAGATTAGTAAAAGGAGGCCTTAGTCCTTAGAGTTTGCATTCTACTAGACAGATTTAGAAGTGTTTTCTGACAAATTCAGTTACTATGCTACATTTTTTCAAGGTGTTCAATAATTTCTGCTCACATAATGAGTCTCTTATCCCTAATGGGACTTAAACAAACACTGAAAGATCACTTAACTCACTTCTAGTATCTCACTAATTTAAAGGTGTGCATTTATATACATATATGTAAACATATACACATATAATCATATATACATGTATGTATATTTATAGCACTATTCTTTTTGAGGTTTGAGGGTATAAAACAGCACCAAACATAGGGTTCTATCCCCCCGACCAAAAAAGAAAAAAAGACACATAGGAATTTAAGTAATATTTAATACTTCTGTGTTGTCAGGCCCTGGCAAAAGAATGAAACAGAATTTTTAAAAAAATTTTCAAATGACACATCACTTTGTATTATAAGTGCATTTGTGAGTGTGCTGACACAAAGATCATATTTGGAATTTGTATTTTAATCTTAATTCAAATGAATAAAGGTTTTAGTAGATTAGGACGGCTCCCATTTCCACTAAAGCATGCCAGCAACAGTGGTTCTTAGTGGTTACGTGGTGTGGATTTGCGACATCTTCTCCATGCCAACAAGAGTGGTTCTCAGTGGTCACATGATGTGGATTTGCCACATCTCCAGAGACAGCCATTGAAGATTAGGAAAAAAAAAATTATCTCTCTGCAAGATGGGGTGTGCATACATCCCAGGGAAGGAACCTTAAATGGTTCAGAGTCTTGACTAGACTCAGTCTCAATGGGCAGTCCCTCAATATGCTTTCCACTAAGTGTGTCTTGCTCTTTTCTGTTTTATTCTGTGCTCTCTTGAAGCCATGGTCTAAATCCCCTTTCCACTCAGGTGAACACACTAACTGACCCCTCGATGGCTGAGGAAGGACTTTATAGTCTGCTGAACTGGGATTTGTCTGTCTGAGGAGTGAGTTTTCTCTTGCTCAGTTTTCTGCTCAGCAGACTCTGTGGAAGAGAGTTGTGTGAAGCGGCTCTGGCACACAGGTTGGGAGTATAAGGAAGTGTCTTGGTGGGCCAGCTAGGATAAATACGGCGTAAAAAAGAGACGATATTATTTTCCCCCCATTTACCCTTGCCCCATGGAGGCCAAGCGAAATGGAGGGCAGAGTTGGAATGAAACGTTGCCTTGTCTCACGAAGCTGGTGGTGAAATTCTCTGTGTTGAGCACTGGGCAGTGTCCCATGGGACAGTCCTGATGGCCAGCCCAGCACTTTGTAGATAGGTCATCAGGAGTTCAGCTTTTAATTGCCTTAGGAGCAATGATCCAACTTTTGTTTCTTTCTTCCCTAGATCCTTATAGTTGGGATAGTCTTCATGCCTTTAAGGAAGGAAGAAAACCACAAGGTTATAAACATTTGGTTTATTTTCGTGTCATTAGCTATGTGTCAAGGTTTATTTTAGAAGTATAGAATTTTTGGAATAAAAACGAAGATTTCCGATGCTGGCTTTGCTTTTCTGAGGGTGTGCTCATTAAACCTCACAGTGTGGCTGGAGAAGCCACCAGAGTGGATGGCTCTAAACCCTGACCCCAGCACTTTATTGCTTGCCTCATTATTGATTTTCAAAATGACTCAGGCCAAGTGACTGTACATCTATCATATTTTGTTGGTTTTTTTCATCTGTGAAAGTGTAGCTTTGCTGGTACCACTGCTCTGCCTCTTGGGAATGGAGCAGGGCAATACAAGGGAATCAGGCTATTTTTAGAGGCAAAGCAACACTAACTTTTGAGAATAATTCAGTTGCAGGAGGAAAAAAAAAAACAACCCAACATATAGCAGTATGCTTGTGACAAGGGTTAGCAGAACCTTCTTGAGGTGACTGATTATTATTGCTGCAGTTTATTGTAGAATATGTGTTTATAGAGAAATAATGATCAGAATTTCCACAGCTTCTGATAATGTCTCCTCATGGGCTTTAACTTGGTATAGACCAGTACCAGGCAAAGCTAATATGGAGCTAGTTACAGCTGTATTCAAGCAGTAGATAAATAAAATAAAGAAACCCCACGACATAGAACACATCCAAAGGCAATTGTTTTTGAATGTGTAATCTGTTTACTTGTTCAGATGACCTTAGTAATATGCATGATGAACTTGGTCCCAAATTTAATCAAGTGTAGCCTTTAAAATGGGCCAAGTGGCTCAGAATATTCTAAATGACCTTTTAAAAAACACATCGCTCAACAGTATTGAATGTAACAAGTAATTGGACACACAATGTGGACGTTCAAGTTTTCTAATGGACAGACTCCAAATCTGTTAAATCATCAGTTGAGTTTTGGTGATGTTTGGGGAGAATTTGCTAGTGTTAAACCTAATGAAACCTGACAGTGATCATTAACAACTGGAAAAGTTTTATCCCTTAATGGATAATCTCACCAATGTATATTACAAAGAAATTGTCCTGACCTGTCTTTTTATTCTTATGAGTGATACAAGAGGGGACGCTAGAAGACAAGGAGAGGACATTTCAAAAACAATAGTAATTGCTGGGGTTTTTACACTGTCCAAGACTATATGAGTCCATCTTATAGCCAACAAACAAACAAACAGACAAACAAACAAACAGTGTTTCATTGTGTATCTAACACTGGTGATAGCCTTTAAGCCAACTGGTTTGGGTTTAAGTTCCATATGAGATTTTTACGATATGCCACACCACTGCATAAAGGAAACAACTGTCCTTATTTGTATTTGACAAGTAAGTGTCCCTGGGAAAGAAGAAAGAAGATGGGAGGGGGTGAAGAATAGCATTTTGGAATATGCACATGGCTTGGTGCTTTAGCACACAGGGCTTAGTTCTTGGTACTTTTTTCCCTAGTGGGTTAAGAGTTTATGTGTGAAGTAGTTGCACCTTTAGGGGCAGCAGAAAATCTCTTTAGATGTTTTTCTTCTCTCGCTGTGATACGTGGTGTAGTAAATGTGGCTGAGGTACTGAGCACATTTCCGTCTCTAAAATGACACTGACTAATGTCTTGAGTTTAAGATCTGATGTTTGGAGTTTGTGGGCTTAATTGATGGCAGGGTGCTTTGCAATGTAAAGTCTCTTGTAGGAATAGATGAGACCTTTGGAGCCATCAGTTAACCTCCAGCCATGGAAGACATAATTCAGGACAGTTCACCATGGGCTGCATATTCAGCCTCTACTTAAACACCATTTTCTTTGGGAAGCTCCACCTACTTAGGGATATTTCTTTTCATGAGCAGCACATTTTCAGCAGCAATGCAGAATAAATTTACCCATTGTCTGGCAGACATTGCTACAATTATTTAGGTGATAATGGTCATCTTATTTACTCTCTTTTCTTCTCCCGGGCTAAATATTTCTGGTTCTTGCAGCTTGTAGGACATTTTCATTTTTATTATTTTGTCCAGGATTGGGTTGTTCATGTTTGAAACTGCTTGCTGGTGTTTCACTGTGTTTCCTTTTTAAAATCAGATCTCAAAAATAAGTTGCTCAATTCCTTTTAGTCTTCATAAGATGGCCCCAACTGGTTCAGAAATGTCTTATAGAAGGGGCCCATGCTTGTTGAGATTTTGTAGATAGCGTATCCGGAGCAGGGGTACCTTTACAGTCATACAGTTCAAGCAGCTTTTAGCAAGTATAGCTCTGGTATAGTTAAGATGCATGGAGAAGTAATGTGCAATATAAATATGAACTGGTAGAAAACAGAGTGTTTCACTGCTGTCCTCAAACCCTGTACACTCTAGCATGCTTCAGAAAATAAAGGGAAGGAAGCTCTTTTTAAAAGAGACAGGTGAAGTACCAGCAGAGAGGCCGAGGGGATCCATTAACAAGGTGGAGATGTGGAAGAGGTTTCTTGGAAGAAGGGGATGCTTGAGTGAGGCCTTGATTTGACAGACATACACACCACAGTGCAGGGAAGCCGCAGCAGTCAGTAGTGTGCTCAGAAAGGCCTCTGCTTTGAGGACAGCATCAAATGCCTATGCAGGCTGAAAAGAGACCTGAAGACAGTTCTCTCAAGACCCTGCATTCCAGTACCCCAAACCATAGGAAGGGAGAGCTGTACTGAGCCACAGTTAGAGTTTGATCCTCATAACTTTACAAACACGGTTGAAAAACGTGCAACCAATAAACGGGTGAAAAGAAAGTATCTAGAAGTCCCTATTGCAGGAAATCCGATTGTGTGTATAAATAGCAGGACATGAAAGACACTGGTTCTGCGTTGGCTTGCCTTAGTAAGTACTGCTGTCTCAAAATAGTGACTTCAGCCTTAAAGGCAGAGAGGTGAATGTGTGGATGGAGGATCCTTCGGTGTCCACTCTGGTGCAAGTCGGGCCTGCCCCTTGACACTTCCTACCTCTTAAGCATACCACTGGTATGCTTAGGTTAATTTATTATCCCTTTAAGATAAGGTAAACTAATGCTTTCTGCTCATTAAAAACGAGGATACAGAATAATGGAAGTATTTCATGCATGTACATTAATTGTGCAAACTCCATTATAGTGCATTATATAATATTAAATATATTATTATATGTAACTGGTTTTGCATCTTTGAAACAACCTTAAAATATTGTTACTTAAACTCTGCACTACCTATGGTGTCTACTGGAAAACTAGTTCAAATTCACCTGCTTACATTGCTTAGTAGTCTATAAAATGAGTAGCCAGGAAAGTCAATATTTAAGTAGGCATGTATGCCATAGAACAAATGAATCTATATAGAAAAGCGATTTATGAGTTTCCTAATAGAGTTAGTGATTCTATATTACCAAAGTTAAGAGTTCTCATTTCCTGAATAGGTACTTTGATTTTGGATTTTTTTTTTTTTTTTCGAGACAGGGTTTCTCTGTATAGCCCTAGCTATCCTGGAACTCACTCTGTAGACCAAGCTGGCCTCCAACTCAGAAATCCACCTGCCTCTGCCTCCCAAGTGCTAGGATTACATTTTATTAACATGTATAAACTAAATTATAATTAAAATGTACTGTTCTGAAATATTAAATATAGCTGAGAAAGGAGGTGCGCTACATTGGCATGCTTCCTAACCTTGTTACTTATTGAAAATACATTAACAGCTTTCTAGAGCTGTAAGGTCTGAAGAGATGGCGATGGAACCTCATCCTGCCAGCACTGAGTGGGGAGATAAAGGTCCTTGGAGCACTGTAGTCTTGGGGACTAAGTCACAGGTGCTTCAGTTTGACTTGCTATTTACCCTGTTTCTAAAGAGAAGGTGTGAAAACAGTTATCCCGCAAAGTGTATTTCCCATTCATTGGTTCTTTTTCATATAGCAGAAAAAGTACCTTGTACTGTAAGACATCATAGTTCAATATTATGGCCTGTGTTCCCAATTAATATGTTTATTCACAAGTTGATATATTTTATTGCTGCTATACTGATCTTTCTATCTTCAGTCTGTGCTAAATTCATACCGGTATTACTTTCATTTAGTCTGTAATTAGGATTATAAAACAGGAGAATTTTTAACCATCCCCTTTGTTCTTTCCGATGTCATCATCAGGAATGGAATATAAACCAGAGAGCATGAGGTTTGGATAAAATCTTCACTGACCCTATATGGGCAGTCACTTATAGCTTGTGGCATGCTAATTATATACCAGTGACATGATTTGAAAGAGTAAGTAAAACTCCTCACTCATTAAAAAAAAAAATAAGAAAGAAAGAAATGTTTAGGGCAGACTTACTCAAATAAAACAATTGAGATGGGGTATAGGTTGAAACTCCTTGGTCAGGGATCACTCAGGAGACAGACAAAAGTGGAAGCTTTTCCTGGGATTGAATACATTAAGATCCCCTTTGCAAGGAAGGATGCGCTGACACTGCTAGGAGTTAAACGTTGCTGTGTGTGTATCTCTATGTCTGGAGGACGACTCCGTGGTTAAGAGCACCTATTGCTCTTGCAGAGACCTTTGGTTTGGTTCCCAGCACCCTCGTGGCGGCTAACCACCATCCATAGATCCACTTGCAGGGGATTCAGTGCCCTTTTCTGACCGGTGGTTACTGTATGTATGTGTGTGGTTCAGACAAAACACTCATACTTATGAAATAAAATTAATCTAAGACTTGTTTATAAGTTGTCGTGTCCATGCTAAGGAGACGAGGAATTTGGAATGATTATCTCTTAGACCATGCCAAGACTCACAGTAAGGCGTCGCCTCTCTGAAGTGGAGTAGTGGTAACATAGGAGCCTAGTTCAGGTCTTTACAAGTCTGTTGGCCCCAGGCTGAGTGGACATTTAAATACTCGGAGCTTATTTCTAGCTGACAGTATAATTATATGTAGAGCAAATGGAACATTTTAATATTCTGTAAATTTTATGTAAATTTAAACGATGATGCAAAAAACTAATTTTTTTTCTTTGGGTGTTAAGGTAAAAAGACAAGTGATCAAAGACACATGGCTTTGGGTCACTGTAATGGCATCCTTTGATATTGTCTTAGACAGTGAGGATTGAATATGGCAGTTGACATTCATTTATCAGATTCTGTGTTTATGCTCATTTGCATAAAAAAGTTAGTTACCTTTTACAAAGGGAGGTTCGTGGATCGGACATGCAGCTCAGTTGGTAAAGGCTGTTCCTGGTTTGATCCCTGCACTGCAGTGGTACATACCTCTCATCTCAGCACTAAAAACTAGAGGCAGGGGGATCATAAGCTTTAGCTCACCTAGCTAGAGAAGTTGTTTACTCTTGTTACAGTGAAGTTTACATTTAAGTAATGTTTACAGAATCCTAAATATGATTATATATTATATACATATAATATGTTATATATATTATATATGTGTCTTGGATCAGCTTAAGGTTCATAGCAAATTGAGAAGATAGAGATTTCTCATACACCTTACCTGTGTGTATCCTGCCTTCGAGCTTCAGTCAGTGAGGAAGACCTGCTACCTCCAAAGACTTATATTGAGAAATTACCATTGCTGAAGGTCATAGTTTACATCATGTAAGGCTGTAAATGTCTCTTTTCATGTCCTGTGTAACATTGCATAGTGGAAACGTTAGAGATGTTAGTTCAGAGCCTTTAATACTGGTTCATCATGAGAACAGAAGTCATCATTTTTTCTTGTAATTAACAATCTATCTCATTAACAAACTGAAAGGAAACTATTTCAGTTTTTGTTTCATAATAATTATACAATACCTTATGGTCTTATTTTTAACCACTATTAACCTTAACCCACTGACTTGTAGAATTACCCCAGGTTATCATGGTTATGGCTTGAAACTAAATAGAAGGCTGGAAATTGAGGCTAAAGGAAAAAAAAAGTCAATGGCTCAAAAACTATAAATCAATCATTTTTCCTTTAAAATATTTTGGTCCTGTATTTTGTTGCTATTATCCAGGGTAAGAACAAGACCGAATAGCTCTTAGGAGACTTTTAGGAAATGAATTAGGAGTATTAAAGGCCTCAGTGGGTGAAAGTTTATGCTGTGCAGTGGGTATTTAATGAAAACATAGCATTTCCTGTTTGTCTTCGACTTCATTGGAGGTGTGCAGTATGGAAATATGCTTTCTTTTCGGCCATGTATTGGAGATAAAAAGTGGGGCTTGAGGGGAGGAAGGGAAAAGGGAGGCAACTTATGCTTTAAAAGATTCCTGGTGGAAGGTCCTACTAAGGATACCCCAATCAGGATTGGGCAGAGAAAGTGCCTCTTAGGCCTCCGAAGATGCATGCCACTTCTTGCTGGGGGGAGGTGAGTCCTGAAGGAGGGAGCCACTGTGGGGTGTAGGGGGTCAGGTGGCCTCTTGCGGGACTGCAGACCCGGGGGCGCGCAGAGTTGCTGTGGGAGGCTCAGCGCGCGCCCCCGCCTGCGCGCCCCCGCCCGCGCGCCCCCGCCCTGCCCACAGTTGACCTTTGGCCCCGGGGCGGCCATCCGAAGGAGCTGACTGAGTTGACGGATGACGTCTCCCCTGCTGTCAGTGCACAACAGGAAATGCTCTCTGCCTCCCCCCCTTCCTGCCAGGAGAAAGTGGGGCTCGCTGCTCTCGCGGCCAGCCGAGACCTAGTTTCGGGGCCCACGCAGAGCACCCTGCTTGCGCAAGGGCTCTGGGTGCAAGGCCTGGCCGGGGCTGCCTGGGCGGAAAGCCAGGGTGAGCACTGGCCGCGGACCGCCCAGTCTGGGGACCCTGAGCATCCGGAGGGGTCCCGGAAAGGAGGCCCCAGTGCTGAATAATGCTGACCTCATAGGGCCTCTGTTGATTCTCTGTTGTAAAGCCCTGACAGGAAGGCTCCTCCTTAACCCTGCTTCCAAAGGCCACCTTTTACTTTGTTGTGGAAATACTGACAGGGGCACCTAGGGTAAAGCCTCAGGCCTGGGGGACCCTGCAGGACAGACTTCTTAGTAGTCATTTAAGCCATTGTTTAGGTAAAGTGAGGTTTGCTTTTTTAAAAAAATATGAACCATTTTGCAAGCTCAGGACAGTCATACATCAGCAGCTGTGGATTTATTATCTTGAATTTGCAGATATGTTGCTGATTTTCTTTCTCCCTGGTAGACTTAAAACAACTAAAACCAAAGCATGTCAACCCTAGGCATATTAATAAGAAATGTTTACATAACCCTTGAAGCTGCATTTTAGAATGATATTCAGTATTACAATCTATAATTTAGCACCAGGGATGCCTGTGTTGCACATGCTTGCCAGTACGCTAAAGGGGAGAGCCATCAGCTAAGCAAGCATTGTGATTACTTCCGTGGTTGACTCATGAATAGGCTTTGTCATGGGAGATTGTTCTTCTGGCCACACAGCCAAAATGCCAAAGTTCACTGGGAGGTCTGCTGAGGTTTCTTATAGCAAACACTTGACAGAGTCTTAGTTAGATGAGAATACTGTGTAGTAGTTTCTAGTAAACCTGAGAATATTGTGGAACATACACTTTACTCTCCGTGTTGGGCTACCTGTGAAGCTTGACCACTGACCTATGCTTTTGAAAGCGTAGCTTAAGTGTCCTCACATGATTAGTCCATGTGTGCAGCATATGATGTCATTAGCCTTGGGGAACTGTCAACTGATTTATGCTATTTGAGCACTTTAAGGCTATTTGAGAAGAGTTTCAAGTAAGACCTGTGGGTCTTGAAAACATATCTTTGGTGGGGTTTTTGTTTGTTTGTTTTTGTGTTTTCTTTTTGGTAGGGGGCAGATAGTTTTGTTTCTTTTTGAACTTTGACAGAATATAGAAGGCTACTCAGGGAAATAAACTTGGAACATAAAAACCAGGGTAAGTTGTAGTTGAGGGGAGCTGACTTCATTGTGTAGACAATACCACATGCTAGCACACTTTATCAAACACGGAGCCTAAAGAATATTAGGCAAGCTTGCGACCACTCAGCTACACCCATGATACACTCTTGATTGTTGAGCAAACAAGATCATGAGAATTAAAATGTCTGTGTATTACATTAGTAAAAAAATTAATCTTGGGAGGTGATTTTCTTGTCCTCGTACCGATATAGGCAGGAGGTACATTGGATATCATGAAAACTATTTAAGTACATGTGAGTTTCATCTTTGATGTCAAATTATGTTTGAACCCATTGTATACTGCCTGTTCTGTATGATTTAACCACTTCTAAATCCAGCTTGTCCATTTATAACTTTAGCATCATGAAAGTATTTATTTAGTAGTAGATTTATAAGGATCAATTACTCCATATTTGAATTAACAATAATCCCCAGTTTTTTACACACCTGGAGTTGCTAAGTAGGATCCTTAGACACATTAATTAAATCTCATAATCACCAGGAGAGTAACATACAGTTGTATGAAAACCATTTGTGAGGAGTGCTTCTGAGTGGCATCAAATTGGAATTTTTATAATATTTATCCAAACCCAACATTTGATATATTTTTGTGGCTCAAACATATGTGCTTCATTTCATTCATGAATAGATATACCTAGTTTGGAGGAGTTTTTCTTTTCTTTTTTTTAAAAGATTTTATTTATGTATGTATGTGAGTACATTGTCGCTGTCTTCAGACATACCAGAAGAGGGCATCGGATCCCATTACAGATGGTTCTGAGCCACAATGTGGTTGCTGGGAATTGAACTCAGGACCTCAGGAAGAACAGTCAATGCTCTTAACCTCTGAGCCATCTCTCCAGCCCTAGGAAATACAGTACAGAAAGGTCTTGTGCCTTTATAGAGCTGCCCTACAGCTCTCGAGAGAAATAGAAAATGTCTTTTCAACTCTAAGCTGGGAAGTTGGATTCTTGGAGGGAAATAAAGTAAATAAAAAAAAATAATAAAAATACTGCAGAAGAGCTTAGAATTATAATTTGAAATATTTTTAAAACTATTTAAAGCTATTTTAAGTGACTTATTGGAACACTTTTATTTACTTATACAAAGGATTTGCTCTCTACTGTACCATTCCTAATGAACCTTGCAATCAGGGCTGAGTTTGCTCTGTCCCTGCCTTATCTTTGATGCCTGCAGCCATGCCTCACCCTGAGCTCTGGCTCCATACACAGGCACTTGAATGGAGGAGCAATAAGAGAAAAATGTCGTGGTCATCTCTAGGATGTCAGATGGCGTTTTACATTCTTGGCCAAGTTTCTGCATTCTCTTTGTCAAGTGCTTTAAATTCAGCAACAATGAAACAATACTTGAGCTTCTGAAAATGAAATGTAGGCATAATAGGTGCACAATAAATGTATATTAAATGGAAGTCCTGAAAGACACAGGATGCTTGACAATCTTGCAGGCCTACTGCTCTAGGTACTGTGTTAGTCATTGACAAACTGTTTTTCATCTAATGAGAGTCTTTTTTTTTTTTTTAAATAACATAACATCACCCTATTGACTTATAAAAGGAGACATTTCAGGGGGAGGTTGCAAGCAGACCACTCGATGCAGAATGATTTTCACTGGCACTTAACCCGTAGGCTCTACTTAACAGTCTGGGATCTGAAGTACCTTTAAGAGTTTAAATATGTCTGGCTGTTAGTGGTGCAAGCGTTTCATCTCAGCATTCGGGAGGCAGAGGTAGGCTGATTTCTTGAGTTCAAGGCCAGCTTGGTCTACAGAGTGAGTTCCGGGTCAGCCAAGGTTACCCAGAGTAACTCTAAAAACAAACAAACAAACAAAACCAAATATGATTCCAGAGTGATTGCTGATGCTGATTTTCTGGAAGTCAGGATAATGGATTATGCCTGTACTTAAGTGCCCAGTGAAGTGCTGAACAGGGCAGGTTTCTCCTTGCCTGCCACCTGTACAATCACAATGGAGCCCATGATCAGAGGGGCCCTAAGTTTGACTCCATTGTACTAGGCTTGAATTTTAAAATTTTAAGCAAGGACCTTGGTATCTTCTTTTTGTCTTGGCCCTGCAAACTCCATAGATGATCTTGAGCTTCTGTCCATGTCAGTGACAGGGTTTTATACATTGGGAATTGGTTACCTCATGGCTGGGGAATTGTCCAATGAGTTAGCACTTGAGGTCATGGGGTCTTGGTTGCTGGGGCTGCTACTTCAGCTGGTTATCTGGTTGATACAGGAGTGGACTGCCACTCTTGGTGTTGCCAGAAAGTAAAACTGTGAGCCACTTAGCTTGTGACACTGGACTGGGCCAAGGCCAGCCTGGAGTGCCTTCCTTGACCTTTGGAAGGCAAGACTTGGGAGATACCAAGGTAACTAAGGGACAGATATGTATCTGAGTAGACAGAAAGGACATTATTCTTAATGTTCACGGTTTTCTTCTTGGCTGTAACTCTGGCCTTCTGTATCAATTAAATAAAATGGAGCACATGGAATAATTGTGTCTTCGCAATGGCCGATAACTTGACATTGTAGAACTAATTTTCTGTTAAAAGAAGTACTTTTTAAAAAGTTACTCTGTGCTCCAGGACATAGCAGTGCTGTGTCCTCAGAAAGCTTTGTGTACACACCCAGAACATGGCGTTTTTTTAATCCTATTGTTACATTATTTGAATAGGTGACTATTCTGCACTCGTTTGCTTCCCTTGAGGACATGGAGTTTTTGCATTTTAACACCACCACTCCTGTGGAAGGGTAGATTCGTTTACAGTTTATTGATAATGACTCAAACATAGTAAGGCTAAGTGTCTAAGGAACAGAGGAGAGCCATATCAGGTATGTTTATTTTGAATCAATTAAATATTTACAGTTGCCAATATTTCAAATGTTACATTTTTAGTCTAACATAGTTAGTGTGCATTACACCTTAGTTTCCAGAACTCAATGGATTTGAGCATAGAGTTTATTTTGTAATAGAAAAAAATAAGAAAGTAATTATAAAAACGGGCCTTTGAATGATGGGGAGCTGTTTGTAGTGTCTGCTGCACTAGGGCATGAGTTCCATAAAGAGCAAATTGATCTGCAAAAATAGCCCAGTGTATGACTGTGGACCTAGATTTGCATGGAAGATATTTGTAGGTACTTCCTGGTTTAAGTCTGAGCTTGGGCCACTGCCATATAAGTAAGATTCTGCTTTTCATTTTTAAAACACACTAATGAGTCACAGACCAGGATATGTAAATCTCTGAACCTGGTGAGGAAGGTTACTCTTTTGGGAAGAGTACAGATGATTTCATATTTTGACATAAATTAATAACATTCAATAATAGTCTTTACTAATTTTCCCTTCCTTTCCTTTGTTTTGACTTTGGTCTCATTTAAAAAGAAGGTTGAGGTGGTTTGCCTCATGCGTATTTATAGCCTTTAGAGGTCTGGTTTGTTTTCATACAGCTTCAATGTATATTAAAAAAAAATAAGTAAGAAAGCCAATGTGAGCCATTGAAAGTGTCCTTCAAGGAGAGTGACAGGATAGGGGAGAAACCTAGAAGTGATCAAGATACTTAAGTGAGAGAATAGCATCTTGCTGGGTGTTGGGGCACAAACAGACCTTTGAGGCAGGGGCCGGTGACTTTCTGTGAGTTTGAGACCAGCACGGTCTGTACTGCTGGGTGTCGGGGCACAAACAGACCTTTGAGGCAGGGGCCGGTGACTTTTTGTGAGTTCGAGACCAGCACGGTCTGGACTAGTGAGTTCCAGGACAGCCAGAGCTCCCTAGTGAGACTCTATCTAAAAACAAACAAGCAAACAACCTAACTTGGCAACTTAAAAATAATCTGTAGGGCATTATGTCCTATGAAGCAATGCATGCATACATGTGTTAAGTATTGATATTTATGTAGTGTCAGTGGTTTAATCTCAGACTTTAGGCTCTCCCAGTTGTTTGATTTTATGCTATCATTGTAAATGTTCAGAGCCCATATGTCCAATTTTTTTTCTTTTTAAAATAAGTGGTTTGGAAATAGAATGATACTTTTCTATAACTTGAGACTCATTTACTTCCGTTTGTATTTGTGTACATCATTATGGATGCGTTAGTTCCCCAAAATCGAGAGAACATTCTGTTGTTTGCTGGCGAACAAAAAGTTATTAGAGAGTGTTCTGTTTTTACAGCTGCACTTCAGAGTATCACGTTCTGAAGAGTTCAGCTGGGCATGACCTCATGGCCATGAGGCAATTGTGAACGAGCCCCAGGCCTGCAGGATTGCAGAGTAAATTCAGAATGTCCAAGTGCCGAGACGTCGCTGTTAATGCCGCTGTAGATTCCTCTTAGCAGCATCTATATTAACTACTGAATCCAAAGATAAGAGAGTCGCTACTTCCCCACCCCCCGAGCCCCGCACTGCACCCTGATCTGCTACTCTGGATATAAGTCCCAGGAGGAGGCTGCTCGTAGACAGCATCAGTGTTGCCACTCAAATTCTCAGTGCTGTTTCGGGTCTAAGTCTGAGTTCCTGGAACAGACAACTAAACAGGAAGGCAAGGAGGAGGAAGGGGCAAGAAACAGGTATTGAGATTGAGAGGGGAGGTACTGAGACTGCCGAAGTTTCGCTTCAACACCGACACTGTTGTTAAAATCATAGGAAGCATCATGGGTTACGGAGTTGATGAAGCTACATGAGAAGAATCTGTTGCTAATATTTGGGAATGTGGCTCAGCTCTGCTCTCATCACTTTGCACTTCCTTGTATCAAAAGGTTTGAGGCACAGATGCACTAACACTTGCATTGCGGGTTGCAGATGTTATTTGAAGTTGTTTCTGTGCTACACAACATCCTGGTACTCCTGCGTGCAGACGCCTTCTAGTCTGTTTGTTGCATCTGGAAGTCTCCCACCCTGCTTCTGCAGAGGTGGCTTTTGTGGTCACTCCCCGAGTCACCAAGGTCTACACTCAGAAAATCTCTCATTTGGGTCAGAGAAAGTAATTGCTTCATTTAACTGACATAACAGTCCCGTTTTTGTTCATGTGGATATGGTTTATAAAAATATTCTGTTTTTCATGTCAAGTAGATTGTTCTAGAGGAGAAAGGATGATACAAGGCATAGTAACCTGTCATGCTGAAAACTGCTACTATTTGACAACCACTTATGTATCTAGGCTATTAGTAGAAGAGTAGGAGAAATAATTGACTAATTGTGTTGAAGTTTTGAAACAGTAATGTAAGTTAATAGCTGTTTATGCCTGTGTAATTATTAACAATACTGTATTGGAGAAGACATTTAAATCTAGTTAAATTACATAAAATACTGCAAAAAAAAACATTTATTTTATATTTACTGTTCTATGGCAGGGGCTTGCAGGAAAATTAAAAGCATGCTCTATACATCTTTCTAAGGAGGAAATTTGCATTACAATGTATACAGTTTGAACAAGTGTAGTCTTCAGTTTTTAAAAAAGATTTATTTATTTAATATATGTGAGTATACTGTTGTTCCCTTCAGACATACCAGAAGAGGACACTGCATCCCATGACAAATGGTTGTGAGCCACCATGTGGTTGCTGGGAATTGAACTCAGGACCTCTAGAAGAACAGTCAGTGCTCTTAACCTCTGAGTCATCTCTCCAGCCCTACAGTGTATTCTTGTTTGTTGAGTGTGTTCTTCTGTGCCAGGCACTGATTTAAGAGTTGAGTGTGTCTGGTTCTGGTTTCAGCCCATGTTGGGGGACACTCATTTGTTATTACAAGTTACACTGAAGCACTGTGATAGAAGTGAGTTTGGTGTTCAGACAGAGAATTAAAGACATTGACAAAGGTAAGAGTGAAGCAGGCTGGTGGGTTCACAAAGTTGAGGGAAATGTTTGCACAAAAGCCCTGGGGTAGGTGGAATTACAGATGAAAGATGTCAAGAAACATGGCTGTGGCCAGAGCACCTGGGACCAGGGACATGAAGCTTGGCTTGGTTCTATCCTGACCTCATAAACCCATGTTAGGATGTTGGTATTTGCCCTATAATAAATGGAGAGCCATAGCTGTTATCCAGACAGGGGGATGAAAGAATCACACTTGTATTTTGAGATTTTCTTGGTGTCTGTTTTTGAAGTGAATATAGAACTAGTCAAGACATTTGGAACCCAGTGACCAGATTACTGCACTGGAATAATCTACTTCAATAACCTAAGTAGAGTGGTAGAGGAAGAGACTAGGGCAAGGTGGGGAGATAGGAGAAATTAGAGTGGTTTCTAGAAGGAGACTCTTGCAGGACTTCATGTTGGGTTGGAAACAGTCCTGAATGCACACTAGGTCTGTGGCTACTGCATTGGGAGAGCTAGAGGTGCCATTTACTGGGATAGGGCTCACTGAAGGCAAGGAAGCACTGAGAGCATCTTGGCTTTGGGCTTGGGCTTTGCTGGGTTTAAGGTGGCTTTGAATGACTGAGCCTGCAAGTAGTTCAGTGTCAAGTGACCAAGCTGAGTCTGTCTGGATGGAAGAGAGGAGGAGTTGAAATACAAACGTGGGACCCAGTAGCCCACTGATGGTGCCATATGGGTATGTAGGGGACATAAGATGGTATCAGGCTGCCCCCCGAGACACTCCAGCTCTAAAGCTGAAAATGACCTGAGGTCAGAAGACAAGGTAGACAACGGTAGCTGGAAAACAGCAATGAAGAGGAGCCACTGTCCCTGTACTTAAGCAAGTAGAGATGGGCATTTGTTTACTGAGCCTGCTGTGATGGAGTGCCTCCAACAAAGGAGGCCGCAACAGTCCATTCCCACTAGCTCCTTCAGGGGGTCCGAACGTGGGAGGTCAGGCAGTCAGCAGGTCTGAGGCCTTCTGAGGGCCAGGAGGAAGAATGTATTCAAGAGCCTTTTCCCAGCTTTTGGTGACAGCTGGCAATCATGGGCATGCCCTGGCTTGTCATCACTCTGATTTCTGTCCCCGACTTCACATGGCATTCTCTCTGTCTTCTCAGGACACCAGACATGCTGGGTTAGCGGCCAGCCTCACTCCAGTATGACATCATCTTAACTAATTACATTTGCAATGACTCTGGTTTTTAAATAAGGTCACATTTTGAGGGGCCTGGGCTCAGGGTGTGTGTGTGTGTGTGTGTGTGTGTAGATATAGCTTCATATCAATTAGCAGGACTCACAATTCAATTTTGAGAGGATTTCTTCTTCTGTGGCATGTAGCATCAATAGAGGCAGTTACTCTTCTTACACAGTATTATTCTGCCCAGTAAGGTCCAAATCAAGTGTCATGTGTAGCATTAGGAAGAAGATAAAATGGGTGAGAATAAAACAAAAAATTTCCTTTCTTTTCTTCTCCTTCTCCTTTTCTTTCTTCACAGAGGACAAAATTCAAATTGAGCCTTGATGGATATGGCTAAGTATTTGGACAGTGGAGGTAGGGAGGTATGTTAGGAGGAGAGCATTCATTTGGCCATCAGTTACCTTCTGAAACCCTCCTATGTAGCAGACAGTGTGCCAAGTGCTGGTGCTGCAGCACATTTGGATTAGGGGTTTAGCTTTCCTATCTCAGCACTCGCCACTATCCATTTATCTGACACTTGGTCTCTGTGGCCTCAAACTCTTGTGCTTCAATGATCTTCCTTCTGTAGCCTCATATGTAGCTAGGACTTTAGGTATATACTACTACTGTACTCTAGGCTGACCCTCACTTAATGCATAGTTTATGAGTAAAAACATGAGGATTTTCCTTTATGATTCTGACCATGACTGTCCACAGTCATTAGTATAATAATTAATAATAATAATAATAATAATAATAATAATGATATAATAATAACAACTGATAGTAACTGAGCATCTTTTTCAAGGATGACTACTTGAAATATTTTACCTAAATTTGCAAATTTAATCTTCACTAAAACCATATGATGTAATGTCTCCCATTTTTCATAGATTGTAAAGTACCATCAAAGTGGTATTTGATGGCGCTCTAACAAGGAAGCACAAGGCTTGTTGTTAATTTAAAGAAGCCATTGATTTCAGAAATTTAACCTATAGAAATGTGCTTATGTTTTAGAATAGGTGGGCAACCTGTGTTCTGTGGCCTAATGTCACAGTGAACAGCTGAAATCCTGAAGGCTCCGGGGTCTAAGCAGGCGGGGTGGTATCATATATCAGTCTATGGTGGAGTCCACATTCTCATCTGAGGAGCTGAACCATAGTTTAGTGCTTGAACATCTGCTCCACACCTCTCTTCACTATGACTGCAAACACCATAAAATTCTTAGAAACCCTTGAAAAATAGATACTGACACAAGGAAAAGTTTCACATCTGACACTGTTGACAGTGTTGTAGATGGTAGGCCTGGTTCTGCCTCCTACTCCATGCTCCCAGCAACATAACTGAGACTCAAAATATACTTACAAATATCTTGTCCATATAACTAGGCTCTACTTGGACTAGATCAAAACGTAGATAACCCAATTTTTTTAACCTACATTCTGTCACATATCTGGTTACCTGTACCCATTCATCCATCTCCCTGCGTTTTCCCAGGCGAATCTCTCACATGGCTCTCTCCCAGAATTCTTTTTCTTCCCAGCTGTCCTGCTTCCCATTTCCTGCATAGACTGTAGGCCATAGGCTTTTAAATTGATAGGCAATGCATCCATTCAATGCACAAGATATTCAATAAGGTATAGTTCTCTTGGGGAAATATTGTCATCCTAGAATGTATGACTTCATTTAAATCATACACATACACACACATTTATATGTGTTATATGTCATTTTATATAAAACATCATAATAGGACTCCATACGGTTTTTCAAACATGCTTACTGTTATTTTCCCTCCTTTCTTCATCTCTTTCTGTATTTGATTTCCCTCTCATTCCTCAGCTCACAATCCCTTCCACCCACATACACCGTAGACTCTTGTTAGTCTCCTGTTTTCTGTGCTTACTCCAGGTTGAAGAGCCAGAGGAGCAGGAAATCTCCTGTGAGATTTCGCAGAAGTGACAGGGGAGCTCTACCCATGGCACCTCAACAGTATGGCTGCCTAAACAAGACCTGAACAACGACAGCATCGATAGACATGCTACTGTTTGGCGGAGGAATCTCATGGAACCAAGGAGTGCTGAGAGCAGGGGAGATAGTCCTCTGCAGGGATGAGTCCCTTCCTGAAGTCAGAGACTCACAAATAACACTAAATGGGCTGAGCACATTGTATTTGTCTATTTATGCATGTCGATAGGCAACAATTGCAAAGAAAAAAAAAAGCCATGTGTCCAATATAGGCAGAGGCATGGGAGGCATCGGAAAGAGGAGGAAGGAAATGACGTGATTATATTTTAATTTCAAAAATAAAGATGTAGATATCGAAGGCAAGATAGCATTTCGAGGCTCTCATCTGACCGACTTTGGGGGTACAGTGCAGCGGTGGTGCAGGTGGGGAATTGCACTGGTGAGTGAGGCTGATGAAGGACTTGGCTGGGTCCTTTGAACAGTGTTCACAGTGTCCACAGTGAGGAGGGGCCATGAGTAAGCCAGGAGATGCAGGTGTGGGTGGGGATGGGGCAAGAGTGGAAAATGAGGTGTCTTCAGCTCCCCTGTAGGTTTCGCTTCCTCTGGAGGCTGCACTTGGTCCCCCGCACCCAAATCTTTATCTGCAATCTCTCAGTTGTAATCAGAGTTGCTGTCAGTGTGTCGCTTTGGTCTTACTTCCTGTGAAGTTCCCTTCTAAGGTCTGAGGTGACCCCGTAGGTATCTCTAGCTTAAAGGCTCCTGGGAACCTGCCTGTGTGCATGTTTAAGCACAGGGAAGTGCATTATGCTGGCCTTTATCAACAGTAAGAAGAAAGATGGAGTAGGACCAGTCTAATCTTCCCTTCTGATACTTCCCATCCGGCAGCTCCTGATGTAGTACTTTCCTCTCACTGTGTTTAAAAATTAGATAATTGCTCATATTTCAGGTACCTGGGATAGCTCCCATTGATATTACGATGGGAATTTTCTCTTCCTGGGGTCTAGAAGCAGCTCTCAGAGAGAAAGTCTTGTCATCTGGATCTTCAGGCTTGAGGTTTTTATGGGTGCAACTGATGGAGAATCAGATTGAAAACTGTCCATGCTATAGGGTTGGCTCCCACAGGGCACCATGAGTGCTGGTTCTGTCCTGCCCTAGGGTAAGGGACTGTGGCATGATATCATGGGTAACAGGACAGTGCTTTTCTGATTGACATGTGCACATTTTCATTATTGCTTCTGAGAGAAATTGCCTTGTGTTATGGTCATCAAACTTTATCATGACACCTAGGTGTCTCCAGCCTGCAGCCTCCAGGCTTCTTGTGGTCCAGGATAGCTGGGACTGCAGCCCAGCACTGTAGCCTGACTTGTGCTGGTTTGATTTTTGTCAAGTTGACAAACTAGAGTCACTTGGGAAGAGGGAACTTCAGTTGAGGAATTCTCTCCGTCACAGTGGCCTATGGTCTTGTCTGTGGGATAGCTGCTAAAGTTGGAGACACAGACCACTGTGGGTGGTGCCTTCTATAGGCCTGTGGACTCACACTGTATAAAAAAAATAAATAACTGAACAAGCCAGAGGCAATGAACCAGTAAGCAGCATCCTCAGAGTTCTGCTTCAGTTCATGATTCCAGGTTCCTGCTTGAGTTCTTGCCCTGGCTTTCTTCTGTCAAAGACTGGGATGCAGAAATCTAAGTTGAAATAAATCTTTTCCTCCCCAGGTTGCATTTGGTTAAAATGTTTATCATAGCAACAGAAAGCAAACTAGGATGTGTGTGTGTGTGTGTGTGTGTGTGTGTGTGTGTTTGTAGTGTGTAATGACTCAATTGCTCTGTTCTTGAGCTTGGCTCATTGCATCATGTGACAGTGTCTAAGGTTGAGGACATCTGTCTTTTATATCTATATTTTTTTGTCTGTAGGTTGTTCCAGCATGGGCTCTGACTCATAATTATTGACTTTATAAGATTCCCATGATAGAACTCACTGTGCTCAAATATGCCTCCACTGGCCATCTAGAGAGATAATTGTAGTAGAGTAGAGCAGTGTGCACTCCTGTGAATTAGGATGAAATGCCCACAAAACCAGACCTCCCATGACATAAAGAGACGATGGGATTTCTGAGCAGAGGCGCTTGGGAGGGCTTAGTGGAAGGGAGTAAAGTGCATCTTTAGATATAAACAAAAATCATTGTATATATTTGGATCTGTAATTATATTTCCAGAACAAAAGACACTTCACAGCGCTGCTCTTCAAACACCTTTACAGGGATGGAGATGACTGGCACCTGCTCTTGTTGAGATGAGAACCATTGACCCTTCTTAGGGCATTTAAAACAAGATTATCACTGCAATTGAGGAATTAAATTTTAAATTTCATTCAGCACTGTTTTAAGTTTAAAATATAAAGTCATAAGGTATTGGTGGCTATTACACTGGACTGCATAGTCAATGGGAAAACATGCAAAGGACTAAGCCACGATGACAAATTTGGATAATTCGCTTGATCATAACTTGGAGATATTTTGACTGGCTTTTACTTTTCAAGATTGCTACGGTTGCTCGCAAAAAAAATGCAGTAAGTTGATAAGAAATGATACATATTCTGTTCGGGATATCTTCTACCTTTGTACACACACACACACACACACACACACACACACACACACAGAGAGAGAGAGAGAGAGAGAGAGAGAGAGAGAGAGAGAGAGAGAGAGAGAGAGAGAGAGAGAGAGAGAAACAGTACATACAGATAAACCTCCATGTGCACACACAGGTGGGCAAGCCCACTCATGCAAGTATGGGTATGGATGCTCACATGTCAAAGCATTCTCTTTCTCTCCCTTAGATTCTTAATATGGGAAAAGGGAGAAACAGGGTGGTCCACTGTTTGGAAGGATGTTTTGATGTAATACTTCTACTATAGATAAGTCAGGTTAGGCAAAGCGTTCACAGTAGTAGGTAGTTTCTATCCCTGACCTACAATGACTCATTTAAGGGTTTCAGGTGAGCCTTAGTTTTTTCCCTACAGGCTGGGGGTAGTAACAGTACTGCCTGTTTGCCTCCAAAGATGATGTATATTTATAAAGTTTCTTCTTAGGGTGCTCTGTCTAAGCCAGTATCTTAGCTTTTAATGGTCCTATGGAACACTCCTTTTCTCTTTGCGTTGACTCTGATACCAAGAGACACAGCTATCCGTATTTTCTCCTTGATCTTCAGTGTCCTCTGGCAGTCTCCGTATCTCTTCAAGACCTGGTTGAAAATCTCCCTCTTTAAATTCTGCTCCAGTTTTGTCTGGGAAACTTCTTTTCTGAGGCCTAACAGCACTCTGCCAAGTTTTGGCTGTGCCCTCTCAGTGTGTATGTACCCACCATGCCCTGGAATAGTCTGAAATGTTGCTTCTAGAGGCTTTTAAGTTGTTGTTTTTTTGTGTCTGTGCTTTGTGTTATGCTCATTGGGAATGGAAGTTCCCTGGCCAGAGGCTGGCTTTGATCTTTATTTTCTTGAGTTTTTTTAGAATTAATTTTATCCAGTGGCTTGCAGAGACTGGCCTTCTGTGAAGACTATACAGAGATAGATAGAAGGCTTCAGAGCTTAGACTGACAGCTGTAGGAAGTGCTTAGATGGCTGCTTAGATCAGAGATTTTTGAGCTCTGCTATGGCCAGCCGTCTCTAGAGCCGCTTCAGTGATTTTGGTTTGAAGGTTCAATTACACAGGTGATCTAGGGGGTCTGAGATGGGATGCAAGAATCATGAATTTTAAGAAGCAAGCCAGGATGCAGCTGCTCTGAAGGCTGCTCTTTGAGAAGTAGTAATGACATTTCTATTTCCTATACCCACGAGTGGCTTTTGGTGGTAAAGATTATTGCTGCTAAGACTCCTTCTTTTGACTCCTCTTCCTTCTCCTTCTCCTACTTTTTCTCCTCTTCCTTCTTCTTCTCATCCTCTTTCTTTTTCTTCCACTTCTTCCTCTTTCTTCTTCCTTCTCCTCCTCCTCTTCTTCCTCCTCCTTCTCCTCATCCCTTTCCCCCTTCCAAAGAAGCAGGAGAAGAAGTGAAGGACTTGGAGGAGAAAGTCTGTTTAGGTGGACATGGTGCTTCATGCCTGTGATCTCAGCACTAAGAAACCAGTGTCGAGAGGCCGAAGAATCCAAATCTCAAGGCCAGTTTTAACTATATAGGGAGTTTGAGACCAGCCTGGACTACATGATACCCTGTCTCAGAAAAATCCAAACCAAATCATCTGTGAAAACAGGTGATTATTATTACAAGTCGCCAAATTTCAGCTGAATCCTGGGCTGTCGCACCCAGAAAGACTGGATAAGCATGAGATGGTTTCTCAAGCCACAGTGACCTAACACACCTCCTGAGCCTCCCCTCAGTTTGCTCTTACTCTGGACTCAGTTTTCAGAGGCTTCATGATCTGATTCCCAAGAGACCATTGGTGAGTAGTGTATGCATCGTAATCGGAACGAGTGCCACTGGCAACTGAGAGTACATGAGTGCAAAAGAAATCCCTGAGTTAGAAAGTAAGAAATGAAAATCAGAAACAAGACACTAAGAAGGTAGAGCAAACACAGAAACCAGGTGGAACAGCTGTAAAATGAAGGGACCAACAACAGCATGAAGGGGCCCTTGAGCTGGCCTCAGTAGATAGAAGTGATCTGCGGCTCCATTGACCTTAATGGAGGTGTGGCTCGTGGGAGAGTCTCTATAGGAATCTTGTAATGAATTGTAATATCACACGGGTTTGGGATGGTCATCTACAGCCACATTAAAGACCTGGAGAAACTGCTGACTGAAGAGATGTGCAAGTACTTTTGTGTTTTAGTCCATACGCTTTCAAATACTCAGCATCCTTACCTTACACAAACATAGCTTATTTTACAGTACTCAGAAAAGTTAAGATAATATTTTCACATATAGATCTGAAGATGTCTCTTTTTACATAGGTAATGTTGAATCATATTTTATGTGGCTAATTATCCTTTAATAGATCATAACGATTTCCCTGGACCATGGTACATCTATTAAAAGTAGGTGTTTGAGCATACATATTAATTAGGAAAGCTCACACCAGGGCTAGCACATCATAAGCCCCACATGGCAAAGAAAACCAAAGCTGCTCATGAACATACTGGCTCATGTGATCCTGCATCTTAGCCTCTTGAATAGTGGGGACTATAGATGTGTGCCACCACACCTGGCTGAAAAATTGCTTCGGATATCTGTAAAATAGGCTAAATTGCTTTGGATTACTTTGTTCTTTGGTGCAGAATTGTGTTGTAAGGTGATTATCGAACTTGGGAATTTCTGTCAGAGAGAGGAGAGGGAAGAGGTGAGAAGTCTTTTACTATAGGGTACACAATTATGTCTTACTGAGAAACCTGGAATAGAGTATTTTTCTTATAGTTACGTCTTACCAGTTAAACTTGAATTGACTCACTGGGCAGGAAGGAGCCAATTATTTAGCTCCAGGTCTCCTATTGTTGTATTTCATTTTATTCAAAACTACATGCTCAAACTTGCCTCGTGCTTGAATCATTTCTTCTCCTTTCTGATCAGTAACCACAATGGCAGCAAAAAACAATCTAAGTCCCTGGCCTGATTCTGGCAATGGTCTAGGAACGAGACAGAAAGAACAGTGACTTTTGTGTTGTTTGCATTCTCAGAGACTGTGCAAGCTGGTATCAGTGATGCATGCACAAGGAACTCAGTGTGCTCAAAGAAGGAATGGGAGGTGTAAAACAGCTGCAGGTTCATAGATAAAGATCAACACCAGTTACAGGAAGGAAATGGGCAAGATTCTGTGGAAGATACTGGCTTTGAAGTATGGTTTACATCTTTGGAAGGGAAAATGGGACTGGAAGATGGCATTCCAGGAAGAGTGACTATTACAGACAGAATTAGGATCACATTATAGGGCTCAATAAGAGCTCGGTATTGTTGAAGTTTTCAGAGGACCCTCCCCACACACTGCTCTGTGGTCTGTGTAGGGTCGTGCAGAATGGTGGTCTGGAATGAACGGCAATGTGTTTGGGTCTGACAAAGCAATAATTTATAGTGTAGGCTGGATTACTGAATACACTGGTGGCTCTTCAGTGATTCTCACTGAATGAAAAGGCCCTTAGTGCCTCTGAACTTTGAACTCCAGGGATTGAGTTTTGTTGGGAAGAGGATGCTGAGGAAGACAAGTTTGAGTGATGGAGCAACTAAGAATTTCAGAAGGTTAAGGATAAGGTGTTGGTACCTAGTATAAATGAACTGAGGTGTTACTAGGCTCCAGATATGTGTAGAACAGTTCACCAAAGCCATCCATGTAAAGTCTGAGGAATATGTCAAACTAATGCTCTTGGGGAGGACTCATGGCAAGCCAGGTCTAGCATCAGCTTTCTCAATAGTCTCACCTTTGTTGTCTCTGCCTCATACAGATGCTTCATTTCTCTGGTTTCTTACATAATAATTAAGCTTCATTAAATGAAGAAGATTCCAGCAAGTTTCCAAATTTTGCTGCATGTGTTTCTCTGTGTACATCTGTGCTTCACTTGAACTTTGATAGATGTACCTTTGTGGCTTGGTCCTGGGCTCAGGTTCTCTCCTGCATTCATCACAGCTATTTGCTTTTGGTTTGTAGTTTCCTTTAGCTCAAGTTCTTGAATCAAGATCCCCAGGAGGTTTGTTAGCATGTAGTTAGAGCAGGATAAGGGCCAAGTAACAAGAACGGAATTCTGAAGATAAACATGGAAATCCATCCATCCATCCATCCATCCATCCACCACCCACCCACCCTCCCACACACCCACCCATGTTTTATTATGTACTGCTGAGGTGAGGCACCTGTTTAGTGTGGTTTTCCTTTCTAGTCCTGCCTTTATTGCTTCTATCTTTCTTCTGTCACCTCTCTGCAAAGGTTTCCAATTTCTGCATGACAGCTGATTGTCCCCAGGGGTAATAGCAGGCCTCTGATAGTGTTGGCAGCAGCTGGTTTTATTTTTGGTTTTTGTCAGGTGTTTGTAAGTTGAGAACTGCCTGTATTCAAACAATGCGATTTGGTGGTGTATATGACCTCCCATGGAAGCAATGGGTGTGGCAACAGATAACAGGAACAGACTTTAGCACCACGTTCTTCTGTGCACTTTCAAACTGTGGGTGTGGGTGAGTGGCTTAAAGAAGGTAACTGTGCTGTGGGCCATCCAGTCTCACTGCATCCATATTTCAGTTTGCTTGGTTTAAGGATCTGGTCACCGATGGATTCTTGTATGGAATACTCATGGTTGTCTGGAATTAACAGGGTGATACGCTTCAGAGGCTTTATTTTGGAGCCTAGCAGATTAAGGCAGTTGTTACTGCCACGTTGTTAATTTGCTTCACCAGCAGTATTGTGGGGCATAGAAACAATCTGTCATGTATCAGTTTGATTTAAAAAATTTCCTTTACTCATATAGGTACCTCTGCAATAGTTAACTATTATCTTTAGTTTCTGTTTTGCTGTTGAAAACATTTCCCTTTTCCTAATTTCTGCATTTAAATGGCCATATTTTGATTGAATTAGATGACTTTTTGGCTAGTTCTTATGGAACAGATCTTCCACATTGCAAACTGCTATTGTGATATGCATTAGCATTGGTGTTTCTTACTTAGTTTTGTGTGTGTGTGTGTGTGTGTGTGTGTGTGTGTGTGTGAGAGAGAGAGAGAGAGAGAGAGAGAGAGAGAGAGAGAGAGAGAGAGAGAGAGGGAGGAGAGATGGGTATCAATTACTCCAAGAAGGCATTAAAAATGATAGAACTTTTAAAAAAGAAAACAACCCCAAAGATTTCCCCCCACAGTGGTTCTCCACCTTCTAGCAAGTTTGGAAATCAGTTATCAGAGTCAGCGAATGAACGCTGGGAGCCTCTTGACTCCTGTCCTGGCTGGGGACTTCATTAAATGATGAGGACATTGTGTCTCAGAAGCTATATGCTTTACTATGGGTTTCTTGA
The DNA here is from genome assembly GCF_008632895.1 of Mastomys coucha. NCBI lineage: Eukaryota > Metazoa > Chordata > Mammalia > Rodentia > Muridae > Mastomys > Mastomys coucha. The sequence continues at coordinate 6,329,335 of NW_022196902.1, forward strand.
ATTCACTGGGGGCAAGAAAACTGTATTGTTATTGATGGATGAGAGCAGAAACAGTGGCTTTTAATGTCCACATACGTTGAATGGCAAGGACGGAAATGTAGAAAGTATGCTCTCTGGTTTGAAGGAAATTGATTTTCAAACTGTTGTTTGAAGCATTCTTAATGTGTTGACACATAGTGGCTAACATTCAAATTTTAAGTCCTATGTCTAGGTGCACAGTCTTTTAAATTCTTTATTATAATAGAAAACTATCTGTAAAAGATCTTATTCTTGACTGCTCCCAGGAAAGGATCATTAGAAGTTCTGTACAACTTCAGTTGCTCAACAATTGGCTATTCAACCTTGCCTGTGCTCATTTCCAACATCATGTTTCTTTCCACATATTTATTATTTTATCCATCAGTTTTCCACTCATCTTGTACATTCTTACTGTTAATCAGCCAAAAGATGAGACCAACCATTTTCAAATGGTTTGGTGCTCTAGCTAAGGTGCTCAGAAGGTCTGGAACTGTCGTCATTATGATGGCAGGGTGGTACCATTGTAGTAGAGTGGGTCTATTTAAGTAGATGCTAGATTCATCAATTTCAAGTGCGTTGTCTCTAGTCATGAAAACAGACATACCATTTGTGATGAACCTGGGGTACAACAGGTGAAGATGTAATTCTGGGCTATTTTGGAGGCATTAAGATCCAAGAGGAAAAGTTACCATGGAACAGAGCCCACCAGATCACCATTGAAAAGGGCTGGTCTGGGGCTGGGAAGGTGGCTCACTCAATTAAGCAATGGTGGCACAAGCATGAGATTATGAGTCCAAATCTCTAGCATCAATACAGAAGCTGGGAATGGAGGCATGCACCTGTAACCCCAGATCTGGTAGGGTGGGACAGGTGGGCCTCTGGGTTCCCTGGGCTGCCAGTTCTAGCTAAAACAATGAGGCCAAGGTTTGATGAAAGACCCTTTCTTGAAAAAAGTTGGAGTGGATGGTGGGGCAAGGCACTTGATATGGATTTGAGCTCCATGGGTGCATGCCTGGTTGAGCACACACACATTTATACGCCACCTACAAATACAAAGAACCAAAGAAAGAGAAGAAAAATTGTGACTGTTGTCCATTTGGATATGTGATTAACACACTTAAGGAATTTGGTTTGCTTAAGAGTTTATCCAGTTTTAATTAGGTACTCATTTACAGTATGGCATTCGGTAGCAAAACTATGTGTCATGATATACTTCACTCTTTTTATAGGATTAACCGTTTCGACGACTTAAATTGGCCAGGCATTTGGTAGAGTAAAGTTATGGGTTTGGGTATAGGATGCTATATTTAGTGGTGTCCCATTGTCATGTTTGTGCTCTGGTGATGTCAACCTTGATTACCTGGTTCAAATAGAGGCTGCCAGGTTTTTTTAACTATAACATAACTACATTTTTTTTTCAGAACTTTGGTTGATTGAGTAAAAATTATGTTTTCTCTCCTGACGAGCGTGTGTATGTGTGTGTGTGTGTGTGTGTGTGTGTGTGTGTGTGTGTGTGTGTGTATGTGTGTGCAAGGGTGGGGTCTTTATCAGTGTATTTTGTTGGTTGATTGATTTCAGTTTGGGCTGAAATCCCAGACTGAACCCATCCAATGTTATCACTATTTATTTTACTACTCAAGTATTTCCTTTCTTCTTCCCACCTCTCTTCTCCCCTCTCCCTCCTTCCCTCCATCTCTCCCTCTCTCTGTTTCTTTCACATGAGGTTTCTGTGTCTTCTCTTTGACGTGGAACTCTGTATGTAGTCCAGATTGCCCTAGAACTCACAGAGATCCTCCTGCCTCTGCCTCCCAGGCACTGGGATTAAAGGCGCATGTGGCCATGCCTGGCATCCTGGCTTTTATTTTGTTGTTAGTTTTCTGATTTTTCTTTGGTTGAGCACTGTGGTGCTCCACGTGGCTTGGAGCAGCAGGTGTTACCTACATGCTGCTTCTCCTTCTCCATGCTGCTTCTCCTTCTCCCATGTGTTTATGCTCTTAGCAGGTCCAACCTGTAGATTGAGTATTTCAGCTATTTTCGCAGTCATGTTTTAATGTATGCACTGTAGATGGAAGAGTTATAATACGAAACTTCTTGTCAGCAGATTGGTGAATTCACCTGAGAAATTGAGACTCAAGATTATGAGAAGTTGTGACTAGGACCAGAAGCAGATGTCCAGGTAGGAAACCTAACCTCACTTTCCTTAACACCTTTGAGCTTCTTCTTGCAAAAGTCCAGATGCTACACCTAAAAAGGAGCTATGGTTAGAGGGACTGTTTATGCACAAAGCTTTGTTTTTTTTTTTTTTTCAGATTATGTTACTTAGCTTCCAAACTGCAGGATAATAGATAAGCTTTGAAACAAGGCCCAAAAGGAGCTTGTAGGCATATACATATATTTGAAAATGTATTCTAGACATGATTTTGATTCTTGAAACACACTTGAAAAGTCATTATCTCAATATAAATAATATTTAGATTTATCATGCCAGAGATCACGCCTACCAGTTATAAGATGTTTGATGTGTATCTCACTATACTTATTAAATATGGATTTATTTGTATTTACATTCTCACAAACTTCCCTGGATACTGTTCCATCATAAACACCTACTAGAAGGGGCAGGGCTGAGGGTACCACTAGCTGCTCAAGTATTGATATATGAATGTTAGAAAAGTGAGACTCAGTTTGCCAGGTGCTTTTATGTGTTGAACTGTGAAGTTAAGAAACATCAAGTCAAGAGGAAAGCTGAGATGCAAGAGCAGTTATTGCTACACCGACTCTTACCTCTGCTGTCGATGTATAATAGCGGGGATGATGCTCTAAACTACAGAGGCTTCAACTCCATGGCAACATCTAGTCTGTCAGCAAGGATGTGTACACAAATGCATTCAAAGCATGGTACTCAGGGTATGTTTGTGGGAGAGAAAGCTGAGGACTCTGAGTCCTGCTTACATTGTGTGTGTGCGCGCGCGTATGTGTGAGTGTGCATGTGTGCATGTGTGTGTGTGTGTGTGTGTAATAATAAAACATTGACAGAAAGGAATGTAAAATGTTTTACAAATTGAGCATCAGTTCTACCAAAATCTAGAATGTGCTCGGCATACTAAGGCACTCTCTTGCCCCGTTTAGTCTCTGTACAACCTAACTAAGGGTAGCTATATCCTGACTTTTCACACTGCCTATCTTCATTCTGTCTGTCTCTATAATTGATAGCTATGAGATCATATGTTCTGTTTTTGTATGTATCTGGCTTATTTCACTCAGTATATGCTAATGAGATTAATTTATACTGTATGTATCAGCCATTTGTTCCCATAACAGTGTTGAATTTCATTGTACGAATGTCCTTTAGGCATTTTAACATCTATGAATTTGGGTTCTTTGTACAATGACCAGTACTTCTGTGGATACTATAATTCACATCTGTAGGGTATATCTTAGGGGTGGGGTTACTGCATCAAGAACTTCTGTGTCAATTCTAGTATCTCTTTCCACTTGCCTTTTTAAAAGGGGAGTGCCAATTCACCTCCCTTCGGCAATACATGTAGGATCCAGTTGCCTTACTCTAGTGTAATACTTCTGGCCATCTAATGATTATATATGAGATTTTCATTTGTCTTGTGCCTCATGAAGTTGAGCCCTTTTCATGTTTATTTTACTATTGGCTGCTCTGTTTTATAATGAGCCCACTGAACTATTTGTCACTTTTTCTATTGGTCTTTCTTCCTTTTAAATCATGACTACTAAACAAGAGAAATAGTATTGAAGATCTGCTAAGCACTGGAATTATGGTGCAATAGCAGCTACATCTTATACCCTGCTGAAGATTGGGATTTTGAATGATTGGCTATGCATAGGAGGGGTGAGATGCTAGACAGTGGGAGAGTTTGGAGCCAGAAAACACTTATGCATAGATATGAACATGCTGACAAGAGGGGGGTGGTCATCAAAGAGGGACAGTTAGGCAGTAAGGGAAAGGTGAGAACCAATTAAGCAGAATCCTGGAATGGGCACCGTGCTCTGATCTTAGAGCCAGAAGCTGTGCTATTGTACTTATGGTCAGACTTCATGAAAAACAGATTTGGGGGCATGGCTCAGCTTACAATGTGGGCTTGTTCTAAACACAACTTTGAGAAACCTACCTTGGAGCGTGATGTTTAGAAAAAATCTTTAGGGTTGGGTATCAGTAGCCAATGGCATTTTGACCAAGGGATAAATGAAATGACAAGAAGGGAAAATAAGATTAGGAGTGTAATAAAATAATTAAGAATTCAAGACCTTGGAAATGTCCTTTCACAGTTCTTTGTAAAATGAAAATATCAGTGGATGCTAGATGGACATAAAGTGACTTAATGACAACAAATAAAAAATAGCACTGAGGCTGTGAGATTGTATGTGGTAAAAATAAAGTGTGGCCAGTAAGAAGGTAAACAGGCTATAAAGCCAAAGTTTTCATTATTGAAAGCAAAATGTAACTTTAATTTTTATTTTTTTCAACAACTTGTTCACTTGTTACAGGATGAGTGTACTCCATGGAATAAGATAGTTGTCAGCAATTAAATTGGGTTGCTTTATGGACTCTAGAATATTGAACTTTGACTGACCAGGCCACCACCAAGTTTCCATGAGTGTAGGTCTGTTGCTGGGCTTTTGTGAAGATTCAATGAGGCCTGAGGACAATGTCTGATATTCAGTCAGTGGGGGCAGGGTAGTAGAAGAGTTACAGGCATACACTCCGAATGCCACCAAGTTCAAACCACTACGAACTCTTCACCAGCTCTACCCTGAGGAAAGTTAACTTCTGTCAGTTTTCTCCTCTGTGAAGTAAGAGAAGTACCAGTGCCCACTTGGACTTGTTCCCAAGATGACCTAGTATAAGTAAAATCCTTGGGATAGCACAAACTTCAATGTGGATGCTCAATGTTATTCTGAAACCTAGCTTATTTTGTCATAGCCTCTGTTAAAAGCACACACAATTTTAAATAGACTATTCGAGGATGGAATGTGTGTGTGTGTGTGTGTGTGTGTGTGTGTGTGTGTATGTGAGTATGTATATGTGTATGTAAGTTTGTTAAGTTATAGTTCTTTTGAGCTTTAGTCAGTTAAAATCACTATTCATTTAGGCTTTCATGCATAAACTGCTCTGGACTTTAATGATTCTTAAGATATGGCTTCTTCTTTCCTGTTTTTATTTTTTATTTATTTATTTTTTTTTGAGACAGAGTTTCTCTGTATAGCCCTGGCTGTCCTGGGCCTCACTCTGTAGACCAGGCTAGCCTTGAACTCAGAAATCCGCCTGCCTCTGCCTCTGCCTCCCAAGTGCTGGGATTAAAGGCATGTGCCACTACTGCCAGGCTTTTCTTTTTTTTAAAGCCTACAGCACCCGGTATTCACAGGCGGTCTCCCATCCAAGTACTAACCGGGCCTGACCCTGCTTAGTTTCCGAGATCAGACTAGATTGGGCGCATTCAGGGAGGTATGGCTGTAGACTTCTTTCCTGAGTGTTCAAGCTTTGGGCCGGGATGGGATCTTATCAGTTTGTTTTCATCTGGGTAATACTTGGGCTGTGTTGAGAAATAGCTGAGAAATAGCACAGTATACCAGAAAGAATACCGATGCCTTGTCCAGAGCTACTGGTAATAAAATGGATAGGGCAGATAAGTAGATATCAGAAAATCCGGCATTCAGGGGATAACGTTCGTACTGATTATTTGGATTGTATGCAACTTACCTAGTACAGATATAGTTCTAATAGAGCTGATTCCCTCACCTGAGAAACAGGCTCACTGCCATCTTCCCCAGTTGTCAGGAAGATTAAATCAACAAATGTTTGTAAAGTTGCTTTATGACCTATAGGATGCTGTGCATCTGTACAGTTGGGCATGATTTATATGATCTTCCGTTTGCATTGCTGAAGGTTGATGGCTCAACCATGAACACTTATTTATAATAATGTAATTTTAATAGGATTACAGAAAACCTTAATCTCTGTAGAGTAACCGCTAGTCTGATAATGAATGGATGGTTAACTTCCTGCAGAGATTAGACCAAAAGGAAAAAAAATAAAACAACAAAAGGCCATGGCTGGAAGGTGACTGGAACTTGGAAAGGGCTAAGCCAAGGGGACAGTCAGCTGGGGTAGAATACAACTAGGCCTGAGGGTCACTCTAAGCTCCCTTCCTCAAGCCCGTTCTCTATTCATTCTCCCACTGAGAACTCAGGCTTTGAAGTCCAACCCAAGTTAATATACCTGCTCTACACTGTACTAGACAGGACTTACCTACACTTGGGCTTCAGTTCTCTCATCTCCAGAGGAGAGTCAGGCACTTGCCCGACAAAGTTTTCAGTGTTAGAGATGACACTGTAAAAGGTCCTCAACAAGTAGCTGTTTCCTCGTGATTCCATTCGGTCAGATCTTAAGACCGACTGAATCCCACACCTCCTGAGTGGGAAGATGGAGAGCCCAGGTATCAACAACACAGTCCCTAAGGGGATTCTATGTGCCAGGCTCCAGTCCAAAACACTTCATATAGATTGATCTCACTGCATCTCTAAAAGAAGTTGATGCCCTTTGGTGCCAGCAATTCTCACTGAACTTCCGTCTGTAGTACCCCCTTGGGCAAGGCCACCAGCAGGTTTGAAATCCTTGCAATTTATGACTCAATCTCTTTCCCTCATTCCTGTATCCCTCTGATCAGTATATATGGGAAAGGAGGAGGAATGGATTGGTTGTTTCCCGGGAATTGTTTGTCCCAGTAGGTATCTGCTGTTGGGATCAGCGCTATTTCTGTTGAGAGAGCAGTGGAAAAGATCTGCACTCATCAGTTACCCCACTTCTTTTCTTTTAAAATAATATTTAAAAATTTTTATTTGGAAATATACATTTATACAATGTATCTTTAATCTACCTCCATTCCTTCTCTCCAACCCATCCCAAGCCCCTTTCTAACATGTCTCCATCCCAACATAATATTCCCTTAAACAAACAACAGGCAAGCCACTGAGGCCCTTAGTGCTGTCCAGATGTGCATGAGTGTAGAGTTATTCACTGGGGGCATGGATAGTGTTAGCAACAGCCACTTCCTAACTGAAGAGCAGCCACCCTCCCAGTCATCACCTGCCATAATGCCTGTGGTCGTTAGCACTCTCTTACTGCCGTAAAGGAGACAAGGGCCAACCTGTGGAGGAAAGGCTTGTTTGTTTCTATATTATACTTCCAGGTCACAGTTCATCATCCAGAGAAGTCAGAGCAGGAACTCAAGGTTGGCACTTGGGGAAAATAAAGCAGAGACCATGGAGGAACATTGCTTATTGCCTTGCTCAGTTGGCTTTCTCACACAACCCAGGTGCACTTGCCCAGAGGCATCACCAAGAACAGTGGGCGGGGCCTTCTCACATCGTGCATCCATCAAGAAAATACTCCCCCTCCCACACCACAACCACATCCACCATATGTTTACAGACAATCTGATGGAGACAAATCCTTATTTTAGGTTCCTTCTTCCCAGGTGACTCTAGACTGTGTCAAGTTGACAAAACAAAACAAACTTCTCTCTCCCACAAAAAAGAAAAGAAAAGCAAAAACCAAAAAAGCAGAGCTATTCAGGTATGGGTGGTGTCTTTGAAGCTGCTCCTTACTCTGGGAATTTTAACTGATTTGATCTGCTGCGGGTCTTGGATAGGTAACTGTGGCTTCTGTTCATGGGTGTAACAGCCATGTCATGCAGGTTTTGAGCATGTTATGAACTCTTGCTGAACGTGGCTTTTTTTTGTGCAATGCAATAATTATACTTGTTATGAAAACCGTGGAGCCAATCCTGGCACCGTTTCCAGCTCTACTCTCTGCCCCTTCTCCCTGTTGAAGTAGTAGGCTTTCGGTGAGGACAAGGCCTTGGGCAGAGCTTATTATCTGTTTACATGTTAAGTCTGTAGCGTTCCTTGCTATTTAGCATTTTCACATTTCAAAATAGTGATGCTTCCCCATAAGATGACTAATTGATCCCTTTGAGAGGGTGTGAGGACATTCACTGTATACCTTCACATTTATCTGCTCTTTGGTTTTATGCACTGCTTTTAATGAGGAAAGGCTTATCCCATCTGTCTTGTCATTATTTTGTATCCCCTGTCCAGATATGTGTACTCAGAACACAGTCCCTTTAAGAACCGCAAGCCATCAGCAAAAATAACCTAGAGCAGCTCAGGTTACTGCCAGGCTCCAAAGACGCTTCGAGGGGTCAGGTTGCTCATGTCCAGTCTCCACTGTAGGGATGCAGGGAGAGCATTCTTTGTTCCAACAGAGGCACTCTGTGTTGCTTTGTGCTCGTATGTTCCACCATTTGCCAAGAGGACCTCAACTGGACTTGTCTTCCCCCGGACTTGCCTCTTCCCTAACCATGGATGACTTCCAGAGTGGGTTACTTAAGTTGCTTTATGTTAATTGCAGCCCTGTTCTAGGACCTGAGCATAAGAACCAATTTTTCCTATAATCTGGGGTTTTGTATTAGTTCATTGACAACAGAAATGAAAATAGTCAAAGCTCACAAACATAACAGTCAGCCATGATGAAGGTGAAGGTTCTAGATGAGAAGAAGAGGCTGCATGAGGACACACCCTTGTCCCTGGACCCCAGAAACTGTCTTCACAGGCATTCTCCTCATGGTCTTTCTTCTAGAGGATTGATTTTACTGGCTGGGCACAGTCAAGAGATCAAAGAATAAAATAGGTTCTAATGCTCCATAAAGATCAACCAACCAACCTACCAAACAAACAAACAAACAGAATGAATTTCTTTATTAGGTCCAGTTTTTCAGTTGTGGATCGACAGGGAGGTGTCCTAAGAGACATTCCAGTGCATGGCATGAAACGAAGATTCAGCAAGTATTTTACCATCTAGGGTCTTATTTCAAGGATGCTGCCTAATAGCAAGTTGCAAAGGATGGAATTTTATCTGGTAGGTGTATTTGTGAGTTATTTAGTCATCTTCTATGAAGAAGGCAGGGAATGCCTGGAGAAGGTGGAGTTACCTTCCTGGTTGGAAGTAGATTTGAACGCGCAGCTCAAGTAGCTAGATCATTCCTCTCTATCATGAAAATATGGTCAAGAGTCAAGCTCTCTGCCAGCCTTGAATTTTATCGCTAAATGGAAATTGTACTACACAACACACCTACTTTGTAACGTATCATAAAGAATTGCTGTGAGAGTGTGGCTGAGAACACGTTTCGAAAACACTAATTAATGTATTAGTAATCATGCACATATGCACATGCATATGATTAAAATGGCATCTGGTGCAGTCTCTAATAAGAAGAACAAATGAATGAAATCTGGCTTTCTTGTAGACTCATGGAACACCAGGCTGTCTCTGTAGTGTAGAGATAAGAGGTATAAACTGAGGACAGACAGTGAACTTGATGGCTTTGTAGACTGATTCTATCAACGTACTTTCCTGAATGTCGGAGATAATAAAATTCTCAGCCTGTCTTGCAGTTGTCCTGTAGATTGATGTTACGGATAAAGGGAAAGTAACTCATGAGCTGAAAATCATCGAAAATAGTGAGCTGTTACTACTGTTCAGGTTCAGCTGGCAGTCCCTGTACCTCCGTTGTAATTAAGGAGATAGGTCATATGCATAATAGTTGATTTAAACATTGTCTTGGGTTGGTGACA
>NW_022196902.1:6344018-6390977 GCF_008632895.1 Mastomys coucha
CTTGTGTAAAATTAGTGGATATCATCTTGGTTTCTGAGTCAGTAATTTATAGAATATTCTCATTTTGAAAAAGCGGATTATGTCTCTTTTTTTTTTTGTTTTTTAAATTTTCTTTATTGTTTACTGTAAAAACCAAACAGTGGAATTCTGTGAAATGAAGACCTGTGTTTAGTTTGCTCCCTGGTCTTACGTCTTATATGGATACTAATGCTTGAGCTATTTGGACCACTGCAATTTGGATAAATTAAGTGGTGGAGGTACACATGTGTTTCTTCAACATTGCTTAGTGATTCTCAACTAGGGGGCACCCGTGAACATTTCCGTTTAGATTCCGTTAACTAGGCCACATACTGTTGACACATATGCATAGGAGAGAAATTCGAGCACTCTGTGAAAAAATCTTTGAACTAAAAATAATTTTCACCTGTATTTATAGCCCTGCTATCATACTTGAGGAAGGTGGTGGAGAGCTACCAGTAGAGGAAGGTGTCACCTTTCCTGTTCCAGAGAAGTCAGACACTTCTAAACGAAAGCCCAGAATGCTCTGTCAAAGTGACAGTATTGTTGCTAAGAGCCCTTTGCTAGTCCTGTAGGCAGGACAGCCAGCAACATGTGGTAACAGAGATAAACTCCATCACAGCCTCCTTCTGTATGGCTGATAATTTGCATGATAGCAATGGAAATCTGTGTATTATTAGGAGAATTGCCAAGCAAGGCTAAGGAGGAGGAGGACATAGCACTCAGTCAAGGTGTTCAAATCCTGAGGCTGAATTTTAGGCTGTCATAGCTAGTTTCGTTCATTGTTCACTGTGGTGATATCTTTGCTTTTAAGGAAACTTGGATGGGAACATTTTTAGATATTCAAATAGAAAATATGCCAAAATCCAGCCTTTGCTGATCTACAAGTTCTGCTGGTAGCTGTGCATATGTTTGAGTGGGATGGAAAAGGAACAAATAACTTGAATATTATTGTAATTGTGATACATGTAAAAAGTTATTTCCCTCCTCATAAAATAACAACAACAACCACTTAACAATCCAGGCTTTATGTCATCATTAATATCTTGTCACTTGCTGGGCAGAGGTGGCAAATGCCTTTAAGGAGGCAGTGGCAGGCAGATTTCTATGTTTGAGGCCAGCCTGGTCTATGGAGTGAGTTCCAGGACAGTCAGGGCTACACAGAGAAACCCTGTCTCGAAAAAAACAAAAAGCAAAAACCAACAAAACAAAAAAACCAAAAAAACAAAATATCTTGTCACTTGCTTGGTTAAGTTATTATAATTTTTTTACTTTCATGTACCCATTTGTTGAACTGTGGTCATGCTCATGAGTTATTAATCTTAATTAGCACATAAATGTTCCACACGTAGCAGGTATATGTAACGAACACCATAATTATTTCTATAAATGATCTAACCACTTCTGAACAATTATAACCTCAATGACAGTGAGCAAAATGTCAGTTTCTTTGGTGTACCTTGTTATTAAGTTTTCTTCCACTTAAAAGCATGTTTTCAAGAGACAAAAGATGCATGTCCGCAGTTTGTATTATTGTCCTACTGTCAATTCAGGAAGCAACCATGACTGTATCTCTGGACTGGTTGAGTCTAATGTTTTGAGGCAGAAGTTGTCCTTTGAAAGTTGTGAGTAGAATTAACGGTTCTGTGGCATTTTGTGAGATGGCTAGTTGGTACTGTTTAATGCTTAGAACGTGATGCTAAAATTTACTAAACAGCTCGTTATGGTGGGAGCATATTTAAAGCAGCTATTCCTGGTTCTGTCTGTTGAACTTAAACTTCAGCCACTTACTGTGGCACGTTGACTTCAGGTCTGTTGTAAGAAAGTCTAAATGTAGGCTGTTGAATAATCCCTTTGAGGGCCCTGTGACTATTTTTATGCCTGGATATGCGTCATCAGTGGGTATTTTCTCTGGTGACTCGCTTACATCAGGTCTCCTTCCATACATTCTCCCAGCGAGTGACTTATGATTGATGGGAACCACGGCTGTTGTTTAGCTTTATCTGTGACCTCAGCGAGTGGACAACAGGAATTTCCAGGCTGTTAAATTCCCTGCATGCCTGAAGACAGGGGCTCACGGTGTTGATCAAGGCAGGTAGTGAGGGATATTATTCACCAGTGATGACGGGGGAGGGACAGAAGAAGAAGGCGGAGGGAGAAAGAGGGGAAGGGAGGGGAATTCCTTTTGTGAACAGCCAAATCCCTGGCTCAGCTCCTTCCTTAGCCCTTCCCCGTGGCTGCCTGTGGGGAAAGGTGCATTTCCGGGACCTGAGAAAGTGGATAGTTAGAACCCCCACTGTGGGCAGCTGGAGGAGGGGGATGGCAACTCTGGGTTGGAGAGAGCTGCATAGGACTCTTAATTAGTTAAGGGGTTGCCTTTCAAATCGGCTGGAATGATCCATGAGCAGCTGGATTGTTGTTTTTTTTTTTTAGCCATGAATAAGAGCAGAGGTTTTAAATTTTAAGATGTTCAGTAGGCACAGTGATAAGAATTTTGTGTTGGGTTTAGTTGGCTCCAACAGGCACTGATTTTTTTCTTTTTAACCTGCGCCTTATTTTGGCTAGCTATGGAGAAGAGACCTGTGCCTTTGTGTATATGTGTGGAAGTGAATTATAACTAACACACAGGAGTTTTTTTGTTTTTTTTTTTGTTTTATTTTGCTTCCTTTCCCACTTTTTTTTCCTTTTCAAACACGTGTAAGATTATTGAACTGTAGTGAGATTGGCCCCAGTATCTATGAAGCTGTATGTGCTTTCTCCTATGTGGTCTGTCTGTCTGTCTGTCTGTCTGTCCGTCTCCACACCACTTCTTTCCTCCTCTTTATCTTCCTGTCTTTATCATTTCCTCCTGCTACTTGTCTGCAAAAGTGATTCCCAGTTTCCCATAGAGTGAGGGGAGGCGGGGCTTAAGCAGGTGGTGGGGTCACCTGGGAGGCAGGGCATACTGGCTGCCTCTGTGGGTGGCGGTCTATCTATCTGGTGATGGTTTTGGTTTCTTTAAATGCCAATTAGACAAAATGTAAACACCCTTTTTACTGAAATGCAATTATAGCATTTACTCATTTAGGTAGAATTACTTTTCTGGTCTTTTCAGACGATTTCCACTATGAAAAGAAATTACTGATTTTGCTTACCAATTTTGTTATCCCCCCTTACCCAAATAAGGGCATTTTCTCTTAATGTAGCATTTCCAGTATTACTGCAACTTTCTTGATGGTTTGCCTCCTAGGAACCAAATTAGGAGATAATCCCTAACTCTGGTACCCTGAGAAAGATGTGTGGGGTGAAGAAACTGGAAGGATTTTGTTCATAGCTCTTTGGTTTCATTCTGTTCCATGAAGTGGGCATGGGACATTTCGTAATTATTTTTGTCTCTTCCTTTCAAATGAGCCCTCCTAATGGCAAAAATCTATCACCTGCCAAGTCATATTGTTTCAGTTTTGGTCATTTAAAATCAAGTGACTGTAGGAGAAAGAAAAGAGAGGCGGGCGACACTGTAAAGCTCACCTACCAAAACACTTTCCTTTCCTTTTGAAAACTTGCTCCTTGGAGAAGCAGGGTGACTCAGAAGCAAGCAATTTATCACTTGAAACTTGTGAGAGATTGATATTCAGAGCTATGGGTTTTGAGTCATTGATAATAGAACGGATTAAGCTTTCATAATGCATCTGCTTAGAAAGAAAACATGGGTGAAGCCTACTCCTGGTTGATTTCATTGAAGTATCTTCCAGGTGCCACTGACAACTTGACTGGAGTTGACCGTGTGTGGACAGCTGCCTCTGAAGGGTGGGATGCTCCCACTCTCCTGTGCTCTGTGGTGTGGGGGGTGTTCTTAGGAGGTATACAGTTCTCCCTTTCTTTAAAATGAATGTATGCTTTTATGTGCAGGAGGGAGGGCAGAGCCAAACACGGAGGAGGGTTATGCATTTTTCGTTAAAAATACATTTCACAGAAGAATATAATTTGTGTGGGAGGGAATAGCTGCTTGTCCCTTGATTGCATTGTGCTTATTCCATATAAGACCTAGTTGAGTTTCGGCAGGATAGCCTCATTTTGGTAATCTGATGACGGCTTCTATTTGGAAAAGAGAATATAATTTTGAGGCTGCATGCTGATGGGTAAGAGTAATTGTTCTCTTTTTGGCAGAGCTTAGCATGGAATCTGCTTTGGCACTTTTATAACTACATATGTAGCTCTATCCTTCCTCTTCAGCCCCCCTTTCAACTCTCCATGTAGGATGATTTCTGTAATCTTTAATATTGTGAAACAGGTGGAATGGTATGTGTTCGATGTGCAAACCCACGTTAGAGCAAGATCTTGGCTACAAATGGCCTTTCTGCTAAAGCGGATCCTGCACCTTGAGTGCATTCCATTGTATACTTGGTTTCTATGGAGACACTCTTGCTGCTTGTAGATGATCGGTCAGAGTGTAGGGTGAGTGACTGTTTTATCAGCTTGGGTCAGAGCAGCTGAAGGAGGATCCTGGTTAGCGTGTGCCCTTTGCTGGAAGTGAAACTCACTGAAGAACTCTAGGAGGTTCTGTGTTCAGCCCATGCTCACCCCTTCCTCCCAAAGCAATCCATGGACTGAACTTCCTGTTGTTGGTGCAGCCTCACAGAACACTAGGAACAGCCTCCAACACTGAGGTGGTATAACAACTTTCTTTTCTTAGATAAGGGCATGTAACTCTTGTGTTGTTTAAGGAGTAAGTGGAAACCCCTCAAGGTACCTACAGTTAAGAGTCATAAAACCGACATGTCAGAAAAATCAAAAGACCTGCTTAAGATGGAGCTCACTCTTGGGGAACAAAAGATATTTTATTTGATAAATGATTCTTTTACTTTCCTGGGCCATTAGCAAGTTCAGCAGAAGGATCCTTTTGTTTTGTGAATTAAGATGCTTTTCACTTCCCATCAGCCATTGCACAGATGAGGACCAGGGAACATTGTAGACAATTGGACCCTGTATCTGAAATTACCCATTCTATTGACAGTGGCTAAAGGACAGGCTCACTCATAGGGTCTTATCTGGGTTTAGGAACTGAAAAGCTCTTGCCTCATATGTTTGATGTCACCACTGAACATGTAGCATCTTCCTGCAACCATGATGATGGCAACAAGCTGGTGATTGTTTAACACTATATCTATGACCCTGAGTGCACATTGACTTAATCGCCTTATGCCATGGATTGGCCGCGCCTTCCCCTACCCCAGTGGCTGATGTTAAATATACCAGGAGGTACTCATCATTTGAACCAGAAAGGTTGACTTTTGGAAAATACTTTTCACAAGCAGATGATTAGAAGCTAAGTAAGAGGAGAGGAACACAGGGCAGATAGAGAAGATAGGGGCATGGGCACTTGTAATGGAAATGCTATTTTGTTCTTTTTAACTTGGAGAATGAGGAATTGTGTGCAACGCAAAACAAAACAAAACAAAACAAAAACCTTGGGTTTAGCTCTTCTGTGACTTGAAAATGGGATTCTACAGCTGGTGCTAGAGTTCAAATAATTTCATCAAAGGTGGTCTTCAAAGTTAGCTGAACTTTAATGACAATAATCAGTTGCCTCAAAAAATATAAGAAGAGCACAAAGAACCCCCTCTCATCCTATGTGAAGGAAATCTTTTTTAAATTTAATTTAATTTATTTATTCACTTTACATAACTCACTGTCCTCCTCCCAGTCACCCCTTCCCACAATCCTTACCCATTTCCCTCCCCTTCTCCATTGAGCAGGTAGGGTTCCCCTGGGAATCACTCAACCATCACACATCCAGTGTCTTTGAGGCTGGGCACTTCTTCTCCCACTGAGGCTAGACAAGGATGCCCAGTAGAGGAACATAGCCCACGTACAGGCAGAAGCTTCTTGGATAGCCCCTTCTCCAGTTGTTCGGGACCCACATGAAGGCCAAGCTGCACATCTGCTACATATGTGTGGGGAGGCCTAGGTCTGGCTCTTGTATGTTCTTTGGTTGGTGGTTCAGAGTCTGAGAGCCTCAAGGGTCCGGGTTATTTGACTCTGTTGGTCTTCCTGTGGAGTTCCTATCCCCTCCAGGGCCTCCAATCCTTCTTTCCATAAGAGTCTCCCAGCTCCATCCATTCTTTGGCTGTAGGTGTCTGTATCTGTCTGAGTCAGCTGCTGGGTGGAGCCTCTCAGAGGACAGCCATGCTAGACTCTTGTCTGCAAGCATAACAGAGTATCATTAAGTGTCAGGAATTGGTGCTTGCCCATGGGATGAGTCTCGAGTTGGGCTGGTTATTGGTTGGCCATTCCCTCAGTTTCTGCGTTTCTTGCAAACAGGATAGATTTTGGGTGTCCTGCTGGGCTACAGGAGATGGCCTCTTCAGGTGTGGAGGGGGTCCTTTCCACATGTTGGATCAAGTGGTTGTGGTTCTCGACACTGACTGTGCACTTCACGTGCTGTAAGAACACTATGTAAAACTTGCCTTTTCTAAGCCTTTTTTTTCTCGTTAAAATTTCCTAACATGGAGATTTACAGGTATTTAAATAACTAATTGCCCACAAATGTCTCATTTTCTATAAAATCATAGCCTGACTCCTGTGTGATGTAGGTAAAGCCATATCCCCAATTGGTTTTCTCTGTTGTTTAAATTAGTTTATATACAAGGAAAGGTATTCATAAGGCCACATGGGATAGTCCAGTAAAAATTTTAACTTTCTCCTGGGGGAATAAATTTAAGAAGGCTGGGGAAATGTAGTGCTAGCTATAAAAAAGGATCTAAGCACATCAAGTAGAAGACACAAGATGAGCCATGTACCCTTAAGCAAAGTCCGTCTGCCAGAGGGAGAAAATGGTGACTACCTCACACTTGATTGAAGCAGGTGCCCAGGACTCAAAATCACATTCCAGAAATGAAGTTGGAAAAAATTCTGAAATGTTTGTGGAGCAGGAGATTTCCTTTTGTAGAGTCTCTGTCCAGATGGGGAAATGGGGGTAGGATGGTAATTTGGACTTTAGCATAGCATTGTACTTTGGGAAGACTTGAGGTGGAGCCTAGTAAGTCATAGACATAAAGATTTAGTCAGTGGATGAGAACCACGTGAGTGAGTGGTGGCAAGATGTCACCAGTGCAGGACAGCTTTTCCTCTTCATGAAGAATAGCTGAAGCAACTCTCTCTTTTCTGTGGAAAGCCTGCCTCAAAGGAAAGGCACAGGAGGCCTTTCCTGCTGTGAAGCTCCTAGGCCCCAGAGAACCTGCACCTTTAAAGGCCAGCCATGCTCCAGAAGAGAGGCCTCTTTGTCATCAATGTAGGACACGTTGGTGACTGTGTCTGGTGGCAAAGGCTTGCCTGTTGGTCCCACTTGAGGCTCAGCTGTCCCCACTGGGACGCTTGGATTCTTCTCTGACCTTTGTTCCTTCTTTGCAAGTCTCTTTTTTTGGGGATCATGATAAAGCCTCACCTCTCAGAGTGGGGTGCAAGCTGTGGAATTCTTTAAGTGGGGGAGTTCTAGCTGGGTGCCTGTGAACACTTATAAAAAAAAATTGGCATGATTCTGTTGTTTGCTGGTTGGAGCTCATCATGGAAAGTACTAAAAAGACCATGAAAGCTGAGCTTGGAATCCTGGGAAATGTCCCATCCTGAGGTTGGGAAGAAAAATAGAATTCTTTAGGTACTAAGAGGTGAGGGAGCAGTGGAAGCCAAAGAGAAGACAGTAATAGGAGGGGTTGTTTATAGAACTTTCAAATCTTATCAGTTTTTATTTATTCACACTACACTGAGGGTTTTCTGTACTAACCCCTAGATAAAACAGTGACCCAGACATGGAAACTCCTCTTAGAGTTCATTGGAAGTCAGGGATCAAGGCCCTCACTATGATTACAACATAACCCAGAAAGGCAGAAATGATGTGAGGTGGGCTTCATTTGGAGAAGAGCCTGGGAGGGTCACTTAGAGAAATGGGACTGTGGAAGTCTGAGGAGTGTGCTCTGAGATACCCAACTATGGCAGCCATGCAGAGATGCTGAGATCAGTTGGTCTGGGGTGTTGGATTAGAGACTAGAATTTAACATGAGAAAAAAGTATTTTAGCAGCTGTGAGGAAATAGAATATATGGGGGACAAGGAACCTGGTGTAAGCAAGTGAATGTTTGAGTTTGAGACAGAGGAGAAGAAGGTCCAAGAGAATGGATGGGGTTATATATGGACTGTTTGTTTAGGACTCCAGAGGTCAGCTGATGAGGGTTAGTGTAACACCTACTCATGAAATACCTCTAATCTATTACTATCTCTTAAGCTCAGTATCTGTGTGCTTTCTTTAAAAGAAAAAAAAATCTACTGGATATTTCTGTTGATTCAAATTGGTATGTTCCAGACTCCACTGCAAGGATTGTCTTAAAATGCTATTTTAAATAGATTGATTTGAAGGTTCATAGCCTTCAAAGCAATCCTAACTACTTGTAGCCTTCAGATTAATGACATGCCTTTCCATAAAAATGTAGAGATCACCATTTTCATAGGACTTCAGGATTTCCCAAGGACTTTCAACAAATAATCTTGTTAAATTCTTCCAAAGACCATCTTGAAGATGGGATAGATATTGCTATCTCCTCTCTTCCACTTTTTAACTGCGATGACAGAGGATCAGACAAGTTAAATAAGTTAGATAACATACCTAGAGCTTCACAGTGCTGCAGGAGACGAAGAGACAATAATAGATAGCAGGTCTTCTGAGGTCAAGTTCAATGGGTTTTTGTAGCACTGTGGTCTCAGCTTGCCTGGAAGCCCTGTCTTTGAGCCTAGACTTTTTAAAATTGGGCTGCGAAGATGCGGTGCCTTTGGTTCCAGCAGCACCGCAGGGAAAGCTCTCAGGGTCTGCTTGGTCACCGCTGTCACTGCTCAGAAGCTGTGATCTATGACTGTCAGCTGAAACATAGTCCCCAGCTGATTTTCTCTTAGGTTGGGAAAAGCCTGTTTCCTGCCAGTGCATCTTGGGAAGCACAGAAAACACTGTGCTTCGCTGATGTCATCCTCGTTTAGAACAGGCGGAGCGCTCTACCTGACTGCACACTGGCTTTTGGATATATTTTGTCCATGGCCAGGACCAGTTTTCCCTTCCTAAACTCTTTGTGGAGGTGTGCCCGGGAGTCAGGAGTTGCATTTTACCTAGAGGAACTAACTCTAGGTCTCAATACTGGTTTCAGAATGTATGCTTAGCTGTTCTGTTCATGGACACTGTGGACGTGTTACTATTCACTTAGACACGGGGAGTTTTGGGAAGTATGACATACGGAAGGGTGCAGAACAATGGTTTGAAGCACACATTATAATCAGGAATATTTATCAGCAGCACAATGATCAATGCATCTGTGTTAGCATGCTCTAATGGCATACTCTTTCTATCAGTTTCTCATTGCACCAAGGTTAAGTCATTTGGATTTTGGCAGGGTTTCTTTGGAGTCAGTTCACTGCCTCAGCAGTTTAAGTGATAAAAGTTTGCCTGATAATTAATTGGAGTATCAGCAGTCTCTCTAGTCCCATAAGGGTTGGTGGAAGGATTGTGTGCATAGGAATTATAGGACATGCTTCAAGAGAGCTGCACTGCCTAAATCTACATAGGCTTTCCCACCTCCTGACCTGGCAGCGGTTTGGGTGTGTCTTTCACATCTATGGGTGTGGGATGGGCTTCTGTGACCAAGAGACACATCTTTGTAATGACAGATGCTGGGGCAGAGATATCTTCATACCTTTACCAAGCCTGTGCTGTAACCCTCATAGCTTTCTGACCCCTAGGAATGCTGTTTTCCACCTGGGAACAATTGTATAGTCCTCTAGGAGGCTGAGGAAAATGTTTCTTAATTCTTATACTATCAAGCATTGGTATGAAAGGATCCATAAATATTCGGTGATTGGATCCAAGAGTCTCAACTCCCAAACTAGATTCTTTTCTTTTT
This sequence comes from Mastomys coucha, assembly GCF_008632895.1. Lineage (NCBI taxonomy): Eukaryota > Metazoa > Chordata > Mammalia > Rodentia > Muridae > Mastomys > Mastomys coucha. The sequence continues at coordinate 6,353,950 of NW_022196902.1, forward strand.
TTTTTCTCTAATATTACCAAAGCTATTATGATTCACAATACTTTGAAATGAGTTACAATTTGGACGTTGGTAGAAAGGCATTTTAGGGAGGTAATAGTACATAAATTCTGAATACCATCGAGTAGAAATATTCCTGAAGTGGGACATTATTAATGGAATGAAGACATTTTGGAAGAGTAGACATATATGCCTTCTGAGTGTGTCACTGTATACATTGCACAGTAAGTTGAAAGATGAGAAGGACATTATTAATAAAACCTGGTCAAAATGTATGACAGTAAGGAGTAAGAGACAAACCACCCTTAGGTGGATAGCATTGAGCTGGCATAAGAGACCTCATGCGGCATAGCGTTAGATAGAATCCTTCAGAAGTGCCCAGCCTTCTGTATTTTTCCCTTCTTCCCTCTTTGCTCTTGGGATGGCTGCAGGTATTTGAAACCATTTTGACTTTCTCTGGCCTTGTGATTTTTCAGAGCTCTTTGGTGGTGGCCTGTCCATCGTGCTGGCCTCTGGAACCTAACTAATGCAACCTCACTTTAGCATGCCTTCGACAAGTCTTGCAACTCTCCATTTGCAATCATCCTTCTTACTCAGACGTCTTGAAGAGGCTCTATACTGTTGCATTGTAGGGGATAACTTAGACTCATAGAATCTGGAAGGCAGCGGCCCGGGTATCCATTACTGTGGCCCCTCATTTGCCTTGTTCTTCACAGTGTTTCTCATTTGCATGATGCCACTGATACTCGTTTCTCAGTTCATCGAGACCAAATGACCATGTTTCTTAGTCACCATCCATCATGACCAAATGACCACCCATAGCCATTCTTTTTTCTTTTCAACTCCACACTTAAAGTAGCTGACCACCACAGTGAAACCCTCCCTTTCCTTAGCTTCTGTGACATTGATGACGTCTTTTTCCCACCTGGTTCTCCTTCCTCCCCCAGCCCTAAGCATTGTTGTCACCTAGGGTTCCCTGCTAAGTCCCCTTATTTACCTGACTCTCTTAGCAGCTGCTAAGTTAGCATATGGTTTCAAGTATCTCAGGTTGCTGTCAAAGTTTTATCTCTATGAATAGATTTTCTAGTGAGTTCCCAAACTGTGTATTTGCTGAAAGTGAGCAATTGGCCAGACAAAAGGGTGGATGTCTCTCTGATCAGCTCTGCTCTCCACAAAACATTCTTTCTAGTAAATAGAATAATTATACATACCACTGTGTTCAAGTCACTTTTTAATGCCTCTGTGTGTATGTGTGTGTGTGTGTGTGGGAGAGAGATAGAGATAGAGAGAGTGTCTGTGTGTCTCTCTCTGTGTATATGTGTGTGTGTGTGTAAGAGAGAGAGAGAGAGAGAGAGAGAGAGAGAGAGAGAGAGAGAGAGAGAGTCAGAGTCTGTGTGTGTGTGTCTGTGTGTGTGTCTGTGTATGTGTGTATTGAGTGTATATGTCCATTTGCATGCGGGAGCCAACTTCAGTTGGTGCAATATGGAACTCCATTCATCTCCTTTGAGCAAGGGTCTTCCATTGGCCGGGACCTCACCAATCAAGCTAGGCTGGCTGGCCAGCCAGCTCCTGTAATTTAGCTGTCTCCCCAACACTAGGATTACAAATGTGCACTACCGTATTCTGACCTTTTTATGTACGTTCTGGAGACCAAGGTTGGCTCTCCATGCTTAAAAGGCAAACAGTTTACTGACAGACCTGTCTTTATGCCAGAAAATTTATTCTTGAGTCTACTCCTTTCTTATAACCCAGATTAAGTCTTCCTGGATCTTTCTATGGAGTAAATGCTCTATGGTGGAGCTTCTCCTTGTCCCTTCTGCTACAGCTTTAGTAAAAGCTGTGAATTAATGTCAAAGTTTACTTCAAAAGATGTTCAGTCATTCTTGATTCTATATTCCCCAAAGTAACCTGAGAAATAAAGTTGTTTTGATACCTATATCTATCATATCTGCCAGCCTGCCTGCCTGCCTTCCTATCTATCTATCTATCTATCTATCTATCTATCTATCTATCTATCTATCCATCCATCCATCCATCCATCCATCCATCCATCCATCCACCCACCCACCCACCCACCCATCAATCCATCTCCCCCAATACACTGTTTTTATCCTTCAAATAAAATCCAGGCTGTTCCCATGGTGACAGGTCCCATGGCAATGGGTCTGCCCTTCTCAGGGCTCATAGCTCTCCTGCCCCATATCCTATTAAGCTCTCACCATATGGCTTCTTTCCATTCCTTAAGTTTGCTGTGTTTGTTCCTGTTTGGTCTTTGCAGTGAATTGCTTTTCTTTTATGCAATCCTCTTCACTTTCATCTGTTCAGGCATGGTTTCTTCTTTTTAAAATCTCAAAGCAAATACAGTTCTACACTGGCCATTTATGTCTCAACTTTGAGCACATTTCCTCATATCCTCAATTCACCCTTAAAAGTTCTCATTGTATATATAGTCCTTGTCCATAGCGCTATACAAGGACTTTTTCATGTCGATATATTGTACATTGAGTACCTTCCCATCTTTCCTATTCTTCTTCTCATTTTACCTCTCCTCCACCCCATTGTGCCCCTTGTTTATAGATGCACCGATGTGTGTGTGTGTGTGTGTGTTTGTGTGTGTGTGTGTGTGTGTGTGTGTGTGTGTGTGCGTGTATATCAGGTTCCTGACATGCTGTGCTTAGCATCAGTATCTCAGGACCCTGCTGAGAGCTCAGTGGGGAGTGGGCACTTATTTGTGGTTGACTCACTCACCTACTTGAGCCTTCTCTTCTCATCAGAGAGGGAAGTGTTAGGCTGGTTACCTCAGTGACCTCAGTCACTGTCCTGCTTAGTCAGTTTTAATACTTGCCTCATCTCTGAGTCCCTGAACTGTCCAGTTGACCTTAGTCCCTATAAATGGACCGTGTTTACTCAGGTTTGCAGGCCTGTGGCTCCTTTTCCTGAGTGTTCTTCCTTTTCTTTGCTTTTGGTCACATTCCCCAGCTATTTCTTTCTCCCTCTCCAACTTAACTGTTTAGTCCGTCAGGCTAACCTCAAATTCTTCATCCCCCTGCCTTAGTCTTCACAGAGCTAGGATTATAAGCTTCCACCAGCTTGCTCAGCTTCTCCTCTCTTTCTCTCTTTTTCTCGTTCTCTTTATTTTTTTAAACGATTTATATATTTTTATGTACATGCCCTCTTCAGACACACCAGAAGAGGGCATCGGATCCCACTAAAGATGGTTGTGAGCTACCATGTGGTTGCTGGGAATTGAACTCAGGACCTCTGGAAGAGCAGTCAGTTCTTTTAGCCTCTGAGCCATTTCTCCAGCCCCTCCTTTTCTCTTGAGAGCTGTTGTTTTAGATGCTTTGATGCACATGCTATAGTTCATAGTCACAACCCTTGGGGATGGCCACAGAAGCCTTGGGGACACAGTGCACATTTCATAATTTGACGATAAGCCTATGCTTTCACCCCAAGCATGAATTTTAGAATACTAATAATGTATGTCTATCTACTTGTTGATATGGAACAAAACCTTTAAAAACCAGCAGCCAGAATTGGTATATCTTTAAGAAGCCTGAACTGGAGAAAAGTCTGGAAATGTACATAAATGATGATATAGTTTTTTTTTTTTTTTTGTAGAGAAGTGTAAATGAGAGGCTGCAGAGGTGGCTCAGTGGTTAAGAGCGCTTCCTGCTCATACACTGGACTGGGGTTAGATTCCCACCACCCACATGATGGCCCCAAACTGTCTATAACTCCAGTCCTAGGGCATCCAATGTCCTCTCTTTGCCTCTGTAGTCACTAGGCATGCCTGTGGTGCACCGACTTACAAGCAGGCAAAATATTCATACACATTTTAAAAAGTAAAAGCTTTTGCTGTAAATGTTGATTCTGTATGGAACATGTCTGAGGACAGTGGAAAGGGAAGCAGGTATTGTTTCTCCAATTAACGTGGGTCAGAGCTTGAGTTGGGCTTTAGCTTGGCCCACTTTGTTTAGATATATCGAGTTTGAAGAAGCTATATGAAAATTTCCCTCCTACACACTTTGAATATCCTCTTCCTGCTCATGGTCAGAACAGCTTGCTTCTTTTAATAGCGAATGACCAAGGGCAGGGGAACTGTGTGTGTGTAGCAGGTGGACATAAGTGGTGTGTGTTCTCCCATTCCAAGATGATGCCCTGAAGTCTTCTTAAGGCTGGGTGATTCAACTGTGCTGGAAGTGCATTCAGTTTATATAGATGCTGGTTTATCATTTAGAAACTTTTCTGAAAACTGTCCTGGGCCTGGATGAAAACGAGAGTTGAGCAATCACTGGCTTGTTTGGTCAGTTCTAAGAACCTAGTGCTATGAGGTTCTGGCCTAATTCAGTGAACATAAATGGTATTAGTCTCCCTTTCTAGAACATCTGGAGAATGTGTGCTACAAGGGAGGAGGAACCATCCACTCCCCTTCCCAAGATAAGTCTTCAAATATTTCAAGCAAGTCTAAGAAAGAAACATTATGATAACATGAAAGGTACCCAAGTACTGTCATTGCAAATAATAGCGTACCCCAGAATGTGCTGTTTCATGGATCTCTGTTTTCTTTTGGTTTAGTGGGATCCCGTGGAGTAAACCCAGAGCCATGTTCATACCAGATGAGGGCCCCACTACAGAGCTATATCCTCAGCTTAACCACTTTTTTTTTGAGGATATCCACTTATAGAAGAACAGAAAGAAAGAATACTTACTTTTGTAAGTATCTTGCTTGGATTTGAAGAGAATAAATGTAAAGGATTTCTAGAAGGTTCCATGGTTTAGCATGGCACGTTGTGGAGTACTTGGTAGGTTCACTGCCCTGTATTGACAGCCTGGCACTCTGTTCGGTGTTCCTACGGAGTGTCCTCTTGCTAGGCCCCACCTGTATGGAAATACATGTGTTGTGTAATACTTTAGAATTGCCCCTGTAATTTCTTTCTGTGTAAGAAGCATTCCTTACACAGAACTAAGGGACATTTCTTGGTGTGTATGTCCTATCATTGTTCTTGCTACCTAGTTAAAGCCCTCTGGAGAAATAATACCTGTATAAACTGGGACTGAAGACCTCAAGAATATAGGGATGTAGGGTAGTGTATTGGTTGGCACACAATCAAAAAGGGCGGAAAACATTGGGATGATACACTGGAAACCGTTCAATGGGACTCGCTAAGAATGATAGGATTCAGATAGGAGTCTTTGTCTTTAAGTAATGATTTGAATGCCATTTAAATGAGGATGGACTCTGACACTCTCTTCCTGGTGAACTCACTGGCTTCTCCTCCACCAGATACAATAATCCCAACCACTCGCTAGAACAGAAAAAGATGCATAGATTCTTATTTTATAATGAGGTCACTTGCCAGGTCCATTTTGATTAGTTATTTCTTCTCTCTCATTCTCTCTCCATTGCTTCTCTTTCTCTTGCTAGCAGCTATCTGGCTTAACCTTTGTTTTCAGTTCGTCAGAACTGTTTAGGGAAAATCGTTGCTTTACGGGAGTGTTTTCAAAGCCTCATTGTCTCTGACATCGGACATTTTTTGTGTTACTCAGGTTCGGTAAAACTTGGTCAAAAGCAGATTAGTTACCGAGCCATCAGTAAATAATTAACCACTGACTTGTTCCCAAGTTATATACTCACTGGGTTAGAAATGATTTCTCAAACTACTAATGATAAGGGAGATTATTCCTGGTTTCACCATGTCCCCATAATTAACAACTGGAAGCATGAGAGACATCAGCTGATTCCTACGGTGGTCCAGCCGCACAGTCAAACCACTTCCTGGGTTTTTATTTCCCTTAGTGGTAGTGATTCAGAGAATACCACAGTCATTTCTGAGTAGGGCTCCCTGCCAGTTACCCTGGGCCTGAATGACAGGGGACTGGAAAGTTCAGGAGGGACATTTATTGCATGGCCATTAAGTCTGTGCTCCTCCTTTGCTACGACACAGCTCAATTCAGAGTATCTTTCAACTCTCACTGTAGAAGAACATTTCTTTAGGTCTGGCATGGTATTGCATGTCCCAGAATGCCTTTTATTGCAGAACTCGGGAGGCAGAGGCAGGCAGATCTCAGAGCTCAAGCCAGACTGAACTGCATACCGAGTTGCAGGACTGTCCCGACTGAATATAGTGAGGCTCTGCATTAAAAAACAAACAAAAGAAAAGGAGTCAAAGAGACAAATTTTTATCCTCTAACCAGTCAGCGAGTTGCCTACGTCTGAACTGTGTGCAAAGTTGTTTTGAGTCTGATAGACAGAAGCGAAGAAAGGCGCCATCTCTACCAGCAAGGGCAGATGAGTAGTAAAGATGAAGGAGGTGGGCAGGGTGTTAATGCGCACATTCGTCTCAGCTTTTTATAAGTATATTTCTTTTGAGATTGATTTTTAACTTCTAGTTTATTTAGTATGTTCCTTAAGGTTAATTTAAGAAGTTGACTTGCAATGTAAAAACGCAAATACTGTTTTGTTTATACAGCTTTCTTTTTATTCTATTGTCTTCCTTAAAAGAAAATATTTGAAAATTAGTTTAAAGTTATAAGATATATGTTGTTTTCTGGTCCTTTGGAATGTACAAAATTGCATGTTTTTGGTTATAAAATAAGCAGCTAACGTTTTGGATTTAAAAAAAATTGCTTCTTTTTTCATTGTATTTTTTAATAAATTGTGTGTATGTTTGTGTGCACGTGTGTGTGTGTGTTTGTGTGTGCGTGTGTGTGTGTGTGTGTTCATGTTCATGAATATGAGTTCATGTGCATTTGTGGAAGTCAGGGGATAATTTGCCAAAGTTGGTTCTCTCCTTCTATCTCATGGATCTGGGATTCAACTCAGGTCATTGTGTTTGGCAATAAGTGCTTTACCTGCTGAGTCACCACACCAGCCCACTTCATCTTTTTTTTTTTCCTAGCACTTGGCTTGGGATTTCCTTCTCCTTTTTTCCTTAGCTGGATGCTACAATCTTTGGTAGGGAGATGATACTGAGATTGGTCTATGTGAAGGCTTTGTGTGAGCCAGACGGGGTTAATGAGCCAGCGAGTGTTCGGATCGTTTTCACACGTTGTATCACCACTACAACACATCCATTATTTGCCTCAACGATAATTGGGATTATAACAACGGGAAGGGCATGGTCAGTCTTCTTGACCCAGACAGAGGATGCGCCCGCAAGCAAATGATTTCACTGGTACTGCTAGTGTGCAGATGGAGAAAGTGGGGAAGCATGGGTGATGGAGATGGAGGGAGATGCTGAGCATGTCTCTGTTGAACATGCTGTACTTGGCCCGATGCTCATTGTAAAGCTCACTTCATACTGATCAGTGTTTGGTTTTTGAGCTAACTTTTATGTTTTAAAATGGGGTGTTATTCTTCACAGTGGTGAAGAACATAGGGTGTAGAATTAAGACGGCTCACTCGCTCCTCATCTTGGTCCCCTTCCATATAGCCAAGTGAGGACTGGGACAATTTGTAATCTCTCTGCTCAGCTTTCAAATGTTAGGGTCAGATGGTTGTTACATGTGAGGGTTGTTGTGACACTTGGGGCATTGGGTGTTTGGTGTGGGTGGCAAGAGAACATGCCATTCTCTGCTTCTGCGCCCTATGCTGCTCTATGCCTCAATCTAGTTCTGGTTTTATTCGATGAAGTTTGTTTGAGAACAAACTTTTCCTTTTTCCCAGTTCTTTTATTTTGAAACAAGATCTCATGTAGCCCAAGCTACACTTGAGTATATCATGTAGCCAGGAATGGATTTGAACTCCTGAACTTCCCGCCTTTACCTGTCAAGTGCTAGCATTGCAGGTCTGACCCCTGTCCTGGAGGGAATCTGTTCTTTGAGAGGAAAACCAAGGCAAGAGGTTGGTGAGAAGGAAGATGGCGTGGAAGCTTAGAGAAAGAAGGGGAGCTCTGCCATAACCTTCTGAGGGAAACAACAACCCAAAAGCAACAAAAACTGAAGCCCCAAATAAAAGAAAACATACCCTGTACCTACTAGCACTTGCTTGATGCTTAGGGCTACATCAGTTTTAGTGACTCCCTGTGACAGAGCTTACTTTGCAGATATGAGATAGGGTGCCAGAAGGTTAGTGACTGGCTCATAGACTGCTGGCCTGTGAATTAGATAGGGACAACAGTGAGGGCGACACCCTGGGTTCAAGCCTGCATTTCCTTCATTCCAGTTCATAGAACCTGCTCTGCCATTTGGTGGATTGGGTGCAGAATCCTCAAGGAGGGCTTGGGAGTCTTGCCTTGTAGCAGATGCAGGTGGGTGTGAGTGGGCCTCTGAGCCCTTCCATCTTGTAAGATTTGAAAGGAGAATCCACAGCTGTAAGGCCTGGCCTGGCTACGGCTGCTTGAGGATTGTCTGGGTCTCTTTCCAGCCGGCCTCTCAGGACCACTTGTGTTTACTCTCTGTGAAATGTCGCTTAAGATCATTGTCACTTGGGTACAAAGTGTCAGTGATGTCTCTGTTTTTGTGTAAGTGTGTGTGCGCGTGCGCGCGCGCGCGCGCATGTGTATGTGTGCGTGCGCGCACACATGAGCATTTTTGTGTGTGTGTGCAGGTATGTGTGCACAGGTATATGTGTGCATCCGTGAGCATGCAGCCACAGGTATGTGCTCAAGAATGTTTGTGTGTGAGTGTGTAGGTGCGTATGTGCACATGTGCATGAGAGAGAGAGAGAGAGAGAGAGAGAGAGAGAGAGAGAGAGAGAGAGAGAGAGAGAGAGAGAGAGAGAGAGAGAGAGAGAGAGAGAGAGAGAGAGAGAGAGACAGAGAGAGACAGAGAGAGACAGAGAGAGACAGAGAGAGACAGAGAGAGAGATTGAGAGTGTAAGCAGAAGGACAGTCTTCAGTATCATTCTCAGCTGTCATCTACCTTTTTGATTTTTAATCAGAGTCCCTCAAATTTACCTGGAAATTAGAAACCTGCCTAGGCTGGTTGGCCCCAGGTGCCAGCAATCCCTTGTTTTTCTGCTCTGAGCACTAAGGTTATAAGCACAGGGTGGCTTTCTGTATAGGTTGCTGGAGGTTGAATTGGGGTCCTTGAGCTCACAGGACAAGCAGTGCATCGACCGAACCATCCTCCTAGTTCCTGCCACTCTTTTGTTTGTGCCGTGCAGACAGTGAGCCTATACTTAGTGGCTTAACGTGTTAGGAAAGATTGCAGACTGACACGCTTTTGGGGGTAACTGTGTGAGTAAACTGGAAGTTGGGAGTAAATGACACATGTGTGAACCCCCGAGCCTCCAGTTCGACTCCCTGGGTCTTTTAACTTGTGTGCTAAGTGGATGTCTTAATTTGCCTGAGATGGTAAGAGTTCTTTGGTTTTTCTGTGGGTTCTAACATAATAAGCAGTAGCAAGAGCTGGTTGTCATGCTGGGGCTGGAGCTGAGCGTTACAATGCATGTCTCTGGTTACTGGACACTGAAAATCAAGCCCCCCAACAACCTCCATACCAAAAACAACCAAAAAACCCCAAACTACATTGTCTTCTATGTTGTATTTATAAATCAAATAGGTGAAGAGGTGAGAAACTGATCAGAGAAAGTTCAACATAGAACTCTAGAATTTTTAGAATATTAAAGACTATATTTAAACATGGAAGAATTATTTGATACATATCAAAGGGTACCGCGGAGCTGACTCTGGTACTACAGTTGAATGCCTCATTTTATCTACAGAGTTTAGACAGCCTAGTTGGTATTTATACAGTTGTCAAACAACTGGATTGGTTTTAACTCAGTGCTGTCTTGAGTAGCTGTGATAGTGATTTAAGAAAAATGTTGGCCCTCCTGTACCTCATTTTGCAGAGAAGTAGTAGATGACCTGAAGGTGTGACACTGTCAATGATTGCCATTTTTGAAGTAAGAACTAGGCCAGTGTTTCTCAATTTTGCCATTGTTGACATTTGATTCCAATGATTCTCTATTGTAGGGAGCTCTCTTATGCCATGTGGGGTGTTCACTGATGTCCCTTGTCAGCCAGCTCCTAAAGGCCAGCCAAATTTCCCCTTCCTGTTAGTGATCTCAAACATGTCTCCAGACACTGCCAAAGTGTCCCTTAACAAGGCGGAAACCATCGCTGACCGAAAGCTACTGATACAGAGCTTCATACTTTATTTAAATCTAGCTGCCTGTGTTAGTCCACAAATGTGAATAGATATTTACAAGCTCTCCAAAATGAGATGCTGTATTCATAGAAGTGATATTTCCCAATATTTTATAAAATAAGAAAAAAAAATCCAACCTGGGTTGAGAATAAGTGCCAGTTATCAAAAAGAACTTCACATAACCATAATTTCAGCCATTTTGATTGTTCTGTTTCTTTTAAAACATATAGATTCCCTTGATTGGAGTGAATTTATAATACTTTGTTTTCTTCAAAACTTCAAGTAGTTGGAAATAATACTGTGGTTTGCTATATGTTAAAAGACTTCTCTGGTTAGAACATTCTATAGATTCCTCATGTGTCCCTGAGAAGTTGAGTTGCTGCTATGGTGGACACATGTCCTGATGAGTAAGAATTTGTGCTGAAGATCTGGGTTTTAGAAATTCGTTTGTAGGCTTTGTGGTAGACGCTTTAGCACAAGGTGACAAGTAGACTCATCTGGTTATTGACTTTTGGAGGGATGCAGGCAGTTCTCTTGGCCTGAGAATGAAGTGGTTGCTTTTTTAAAACACATTTTGCTAATGATAAAACAGGCTTTCAGACTTGTGACCCGGGAGTTGAGGCTCTAGCCAATCAGGCGAAGGAACCAGCTGGATGGTAAAAGGAAGTATTTATTCAGTTATTGAAGCACATGGCCCCTTGCCATCTTTGATAAAGGATTGAATATTGTGCACCCAAAGTCTGCTGCCCTCTTGACCCTCCATCAGTCACCAGCGGACCTGTGAGGCTGTGTGAGCCAGAGTCCAGGAGGATGACTATTGTTTGAGCGTTGTGTAACTCCCTAGAACGGAAATTACTGACAGTCGTATCTGTCAGGGATGTCTGCGTAGTTTCAGATTATGGGCATGCGTTTCCTTTCTCTTCCAAAGCTGTGCCAGGTGATAGGTTTAAAATGGTGAGATGTAGGTCCTGCAGTTGTGTTATATACATGGGCAATGGAGATATTTCTAGAAACTTCCTTTGTTTTGTAGAGTAATATATGATCTCTCCTAGTACATACTTGCATATGGGATCTTACCTAAATTTCCATTGTTATAAAAACTTCCAGAGCAGAGATTCTCAACTTGTGAGTCGAGACCCCTTCGGGGGTCACATACCAATTATCCTGTGTATCAGTTATTTACCTGACAATTTCCAACAATAGCAACGGTAGAGTTATGCAGTGGCAACTACATTACTTTATGGTTGGGGTGTCACTGGTTGGGGTGTCACCAAACATGAACTCTGTTAAAGGGTTCAGCATCAGAAAGGTTGAAAACCACTGCTCGAGAACACCTTCCCATTGTTGCATGCTGTTCGGACTCCATTAAAGCATTAATGACCTGAAAAAGCAACTAGTTACCTACGTGAATTCTTCTACCCATATACCGTATTTGCTTTCTGTCTGACTCACTCAGGGAGACTTTATAAGGAGAGCTATGTTTAATATTCTCAATTCCGTGACATCTAATCTCCGTATTTATTCTGCTTTCTTCATGGAGTAACGTATCAGCTGCAGCTGTCTCTGACCAGAGCTGCTGCGAAGTGGGTGTAGGAAGAGGCAGGGATAGTGTGTTGAGATTCTGTGTCTCAAAGTAGATCTTTGGCAGTCAGTCTGTGCAGACAGCAACTGGCTTGCAGAAGGTGGCTCAAGCCAGATACTTCTTTTTTTACATTTGTCCAAATATGCAGTCTAGTGGCTGCCATAGTGATAAATAATACTGAGACATGGAAAAAAAAAATACTGGATGAATATCTGTGAATGTCAGGCTTTTTGTTAACGAAATACCAGGAATGTATAGTGATAATTAGTTTGGGCCACAGCTTTTCTGTAAAGCTATTGATCTGTGAACCTTGATTTTTAATAATATGCCAAGGGAAAAAATAGACAGATGAAAATATGTCATTATAAATGAGGAAAATATTTGCTTCTCAGTATGAATGAGCAGTGATATTTTCTAAATAAATATATTTAGAAAAATGACAAATATTTATGTGCTAGGGGATGGCTCAGTTGATAAGTTGCTTATTGCATAATCATTAGGGTCTGAATTCAGATTTCTGGCACCCATATAAAAAGCCAGGCAATGTCAGATGCCTGTCATCCCAGAACTGAGAAGGCAGAGACAGAAGATCCCAAGAACTCATTTGTTAGCCACCCAGCCAAATTGATGAGCTCCAGATTTGTTGAAACATTCTGTCTCAAAAACTAAGGTGGGAAGTGAGGGACAAAGATACCTCGTACTGACCTTTGACTTCTGCAGGTGCACACATGTGTGCACAAACTCATGTACATATGAACAGACCTATACAAACAGGACATATATTTATATCATGTGCAGGGACATACACATACACACACTCACAGGCATGCACGTACACATGGAATAATTTATACTAACGAACGTGTTCAGATACTAGTGTTAGAAATAGCCTGACCGTTACCAGAGTAAATTAGGCAGCCTAGGGTCAGATCATTCCTGCCTTGGAACTCACGTAACTTCTTTTTGGATATGTAACTTCTTTTTGGATATTTTCTCTTCCGTTTTTCACGTTACCCTGGGGGAGAATTAAAAACCTTCACCAACACAGCATAGCTTGGTGTATATTTTTCTTTATCATTTTTCTATAAAGAACGCCAAGGGAAAGGGAGTTGATTTTAATATCAGTCAGGAAGGTATAGCTACCCTGGGCTTACTATTCCTGAACTTTAACAGCCTTGAGTTTAAGAGAGATTTAGAGGTACTATCAGATCATGCAAAGGGTTACTTTACTGATGAGAAGAAAGCTCCTCCCACAGCCTGGTGTCTTAGTCCTGGTCTTAGAGTTTCTGTTACTTCAACAAAACACTATGACCACACACACACACACACACACACAAAGTGGAGAGGAAAAAGTTTATTTCACTCACACTTGCATTGAACTACTCTTGACGGAAGGAAGTCAGAACAGGAACTCCATACAGGGCAGCTCCTGGAGACAGGAGCTGATGCGGAGGTCATGGAGGCTGCTGCTCACTGGCTTGCTTCTCGTGCCTTGCTCAGCTCGCTCTCTTATAGAACCCGGGACCACCAGTCAAGGGATGGCACCAACCCCAGTGGGCTGGGTCCTCTCACATTAATTATTAATTAGGAAAATGCCTTAGAGCTGGATCTTTTGGAGGAATTTTCTCAATGGTGGGTCCCTCCTTCCTAGCTTGTGTCAAGTTGACAGAGGCATAGCCTTCCTCCCAGTCTTTTTCCTCATCACCATTCCCTATGAACTACTTACTTTGAGGATTGCTATAGTGTGTGTGTGTGTGTGTGTGTGTGTGTGTGTGTCCCTTTGCTGCAGATGCACATGCAGAGGAGTCTTCTTCAGAGGGGGAATTAGCCCTTCTCCCATTTCATATGAAGACTTCACACCACAAGCCATATTTCAAGCACTGCTCACTGATAGGAGGAAATACCTGTGTCCTGGGGGCTGGAAGAAGGAAGAGAAGTTATGTATGGCGGAGCAGCTTCTGAATACTTAGAACTATGCTGGATAATGTCCTCATAGACAGTCTCTATGGAGCACTTATTGTGTGCCAGGCCGAAGGGCTGACAGATATTAAACTAGTATGAGCCTGTTTTGTTCAACAGCTGGCTTTTGAGGTAGTTACTTACACCAACCCTGGCTTACTCCAGGCTCCCCAGGAGTGTGTATGCATGCATGCTTTTCTCAAGGTTTTGTTCCAGTTCATTAGGGGCGGAGCCAGGAGGTCCTGCTTACAACATATCTCTCGTATCCAATGGCTTCTTTCACATCCCTGGCAAAGTCCGTGTTTTCTTCGTTGTAGAACTTTACAGGTGAGAAATTGACCTCCGGAGAGGGTTTACCATTACCAAGGTCTGATTTCCCCAATCGTTCGCTTTTCACCATGAGGGCAGAGGTTGCCTTGGAAAAGCTCAAGAGTTGTAGCAGTAGGGATGTCTGGCTCCATCCTCATGAGGATAGATAAGGTTTTGAAGAAGCCCACAGTGGTGCTTCATGCTTACCAAGGCTGTAGATAAAGCCTTGCTTGCGGAAGCCCATGAGCCCCTCTCTGGTTCAGCCGTGTCTTAACAGGGATTCCATCTTTATTGAGGCTCCTCTTGATTTCATTAGACTCTTTTCGGTGTACTCGGCTGCGCCATTCTGCATATGAATCTTTGAAGCATGCACATAAAAAGTAATTAGATTGCTGTTATAATTTATAGTATGCCCGAAGTGAAATACCCTGGTTTAACTGTAAGACAAGAGGTGGTCGATTCATGTGCACTTATAAAACATTACTATGTTAATTACGTAGGGATTTTGAACTCAGTAAAAGAAAAAAGTAGTGAATCTTTAAAAAAAAGTCCCTTTTTCTGTTAATTTCAGTTTGATAACTCATCACCTTCATTAGTGACATGACTTTTTTTAAATGAAATTAAGATTTTCTTCTTATTTTTAGTAGATGTTTCCTGTAATATTCTGATTGTATTAATGAACCTCAATCTCATACCCTAACAATGTATGTATTTATAAAAATAGACAACTGAATTTGAGTCAAGTGGCTACCCAAGCAGCCCACAGCTACTGGCTTGGCAAAAATTGCAGCCCAGTGGAGGACTACTTCATTCACTGGAGTTTGTTGTTGTTTCTTAAATTTAATTTTGCCATTATTTCTTATTTTTTTACTTATTTATTATTAATTCAATTTACATTCCAATATCAGACTTCCTCACCTCCCAGTACCCTCTCATGAAGTTCCTCCCTGATTCCTCCACCCCCTTCTTCTTTGAGAAGGGGGAGCCGCCTCCCCTTCCATCATCCCCACTCCCTTGCACATAAGTCACTGCAGGACTAGGAACATCCTCTCCTGCTAAGGACAGACCAGGTGGCCCAGTTAGGGGTATGGGATCCACAGGCAGGCAACAGATCAGGGACAGTCCCCACTCTGGCTGTTGGGGGAACCTGCAAGATTGTTTTTTTTGTTTTGTTTTGTTTTGAAGCAACAAATGTTATCAAGATACTTCCATGGTTACTAGAGAGTAAAAGGATGGTGACGGCGAGAGCAAAATTCATCAATGGACTGTGGTCACAATTTGTTGATGGAATCTAGTTTTGAAGATTCCATAATCTGTTCTACACCTCAGCGCTGGCAGATGGATCTATATAATGCCAAAAGTATGAGCACTGATGACTTGGGAGGACACATGCGTGCGCAGTTGTATTTACTCTTACAGGGTTAAGGCCTCCAAGAATGTAACACTGGAGGACTTCATGTATCATGATGGGTGTGAGTGGAGTTTCACTTCTTACTGTGTTTGCTTGTTGTTTGGTGGGGAGTGATGAGCTGAACTCTGTTTCTGAAGGAAACAATCTTAAGAGAGAAGAATGGGCAGTAGAGAGTGGAATTGGGGCGTTTAATTGAGATACTCCATAGCAAATGCATATACAACCTTCCTAAAAGCCATTGTCATCTGCACAGTCTAGTCCTTTCTGCCCCTCTGTAGGTTTGTAAATGCCCTTGGCTTATACATATTTTTTAACTAGTCTTTATTCAGTTTTTGTTAAGTCATAAAAGCTGACCTGTTTTCTATCTAGAGTTTTATAGTAGTGATGTAGCCATAGCCTGATTGTCCATTCCTTTGGACAGATGCATTCTAAAGAGCAAGCTGTGATGCTGGGAACTACAGACCTCTGCTGTCAGGAACACCATCCTCTGTGTTGTAGGCCAGGGCTTCTGAAACTGTTTCTACTTTCAACCCTAGTTATATGGACATATAAAATAGGTGTACAAATTAAGCTTTTAGTGATAATAAACCATAAAGAAATTTATTTTTAAGCATTTATTTAATACACATGCAATTTTTTTATCAATTGCTTTATATACGGATATATGTTGTAATCTTGGAAGGTGGAGGCAGGAAGATCAGGAGTTCAAGGCCAGTCTGGGTTACATATTATTTATGAGGCTAACCTGAGATATATCAGATCCTGTTTGAAACAAAATCAATATATTAAAAATGAATGATTAAAGATAAAACAAATTTGTATTTTGAGATGGATGGGCTTATTTATTTTTACATAAATACTTAAATCTTAACTGAATTATTTGATATTTCCAGACATAGAACATAATTGACATTTTCAGAGTTGATCAATATTTTAATTTTATAATTGTCAATGCTGATGACTTTGTTATATATATGTACCTAGTATAAAATGCTTATATGTATAAATACTTAGTATAAAATACCTAGTATAAAATGTTTACAGCTCCTTAAAGAAATATGCTGGGCATTTTATCCCAATTCCAACAGCAAACTTGGAACCTTCTTGATGATCCAAGTCAGTGCCTCAAACTCAGTTTAAAAAAAATCAAATATTATAAAACAATCCAATTCAAAGGAATTCTCATTAGATAGATACTTCCATCTTGAAGAACGATGGTAGGAAAATGTTAAAATTCTTTGTTTTACTGTGATTAACTCATGTTTCTATAAGAGCACAAATCTTTGTATATATAGGAAAACCACTGAACTCCATAATAGACAACAGTGTAAAATCTGAGCCAGTGTGTTCTAGGCACCCTTTCTTGGCATTGCATGATGTAAGGGCATAGACAGTACAAAGGGTACATATCGTGTGTCCAGAACAAAGGCTGCTGTGAGCCTGTGAGATGCCACATATAGGAGTATTGCCACCAGTGCCTTGTCTCTACCACACACATTTGATCTCGAATTCAGTTTTGGTCATGGAGCTAAATTTTTCACGACCACAGTATGGGTTGTGACCCACGGTTTAAGAAGCTAAGTCCTGAGCTCTTTCTGGAATTGGAAGAAGGGACCTTGAGACCTCCGAAGCCTCACTGTAGGCTAGTGGAGGTGGAGGTGAAGGTGGAGGTAGCAGAGTTGGAATGAGTGAAGTTAAGTTTTAGTTCCAGGCTGCAGAGCTAGAGAGTAGGGAGAGGAGGCAGAAGAAGAGAACACTCAGCTAGGCTAGCAGAAAGTAAAGAAAGACCACCGGGGGCCATTGCCACTCCAGCAGCTAGGCTAGCAGAAAGTAAAAAAAGACCACCGGGGGCCATTGCCACTCCAGCCCCCACAACCGCAGCCCCTTCTCTGGTCTGGCTTACTGGGTGGCCTTTCCAAGGAAGGGAGGAAAGGTAAATCATTCAGGTTTAATTTGAAAATTGTTAACACACATGTAGCCTCTCAATACAGCCCTACTTTCTGGCAGCTTCAACATTCCTCCTCCCCGGAATAAAGCTGTATAAGATCCCTGGGATGAGATGTAAGTGAAGAGGTCAGGGACCTGGGGGCTGTGGATAGTCCTCGAGTCACTGCTACTGGAATATGAAGCCTCCACACAAGGACCTATATGCATCCTTATGGGACTCAAGTCTGTGTCAGAGATGGAGACAGGGCAAGGACCTCAAAGTGTTCAGCATGCGAAAGCATGCAAAAGCTCCTTAGAAAGTTCTGGTCCTAACTTTCACCCCAGTTTTATGAATCCAAAAGTTTTTAGAAAACTTTTAAGTTCCAATAGGAAACTTTTAAGTTGTCTCCTTGTGGTTGGCTTTTTAAAATCCTGTCAGAAAGCAAACGCTCGTTCTCATGGTTGCCTCATCTTTCTGCAGCTGTCCTGGGCGGCCATCTGTTCCCTCAGGTGGACTGAGTGCTAATCTCCACTCAGGCTGCTGTCCTGTCTTGTCTGCTCTGCTTGCTCACCCCTTCTTTCTTAGGAGCCCTCTTTGAAATGGAATCCTTTCCTAAACAGAAGTTCCACACACCAAGTGGTATCTATTTATAATCTACAAGAGTGGGACTGCCAACTTAGAACTCAGATGATCCGAAACTGTCGAGCGGGGCAGGACTAATTTTAACGGCAGTTAATTGAGGACTTGGAAGGAAAGATGAGCCATACCTGGGTTTTCTTTTTGGAGTGTTCAAATTATGTCATCATTACATTTGAGCAACAATTGATTGAAAAAAAAAAAAGAGCATATATGTTAAAAACAGAACACATCAAATCAAGAGCTGGAGACAGCTCATTTAGTAAAATTCTACCATGCAAGCGTCAGGACCTGAATTGGATCTCCAGCATCCACACAAAAGCCAGGTGTGGTAGTATGAGCCTCTAGTATTAGTGCTAAAGACACAGAGGCAGGAGGATGCCTGGAGTTCAGTGGCCAGCAAGGGAGTCTAGCCAGGGAGTCTCCAATCCCAATGAGAGACTCAACCACAAAAACTAGGAATGGTTTGTGAGGAATTACATACGATGTTGACCTCTGGCTTGGATACACCCTCATATTCACATACAACACACCACCACCACCTCTTCCACTACAACCAACAACAAGAACAAGAACAAGAACAACAACAACATAAAACTCCAACAAGGCAAAATCCAACTGTTGTTTGAAGGTGGCTGTTTTCCTGACTTCAAGGATGCCCCCAAGTAATACTGATTTTGTTTGACTGGTCGTGTTGCTTGCACCCACTTCATGGAGTGCTTTCGTATCAGACCCTGTTTGCTGGGATGTGCTATTATTTTCATTCATAAACTGGTTTCCTTAAGTTTCAGTTCCATGTGAGTAACTGGCAGCTCACGAATCAGTCAATGGGAGTGGTCATTGTAACTGATGTCAGTGAATGGGGAAGACTTGCCCAGTAGCACGTGAGACAGTGATCCTACTGATGGACAAACACAGAAGCAGACACCATCATCTGCCCATCACTGTCCTCTGAGAATTGAGTCAGCATTTGAATGCTTGAGTTTGGTTGCCTCATTGGTAACTAATTGGAAGGTGGTTCCTTTATGGCCTTTCCCAGTGGGCAGACGTATGCAAATGGAGTCTTCACAGAGTTTTACTTTCCTTCAAAATACAGCCAAGTCTTCTATGAAATGGCGGGTAACAACTTCTTATTTCTCTTGTTTGTTTTTTTTTTTTTGGTTGGTTTTTGTTTTTGTTTTTGTTTTTTTTTTTGTATGTAAGTACACTGTAGATGTCTTCAGACGCACCAGAAGAGGGCATCAGACCTCATTACGGGTGGTTGTGAGCCACCATGTGGTTGCTGGGATTTGAACTCATGACCTTCTGAAGAGTAGTCAGTGCTCTTACCCACTGAGCCATCTCACCAGCCCTTCTTATTTCTCTTATTCAAGTTTCTCTTATTCAAGTTTCAGAAACTGTCAAGGGTAGATCCTACTTAACTGTCAGTGGTAGAAGTCACAGAAATGGATAGGTCATAGAATGTTGTGAGTGAGTATATGTACGAACAGTTAAAAAATTCCTGAAGCGGGCAGGAAGTACTACAAATGTATCCACACAAAGGGCCTATTTCACAGTGTTTCTCTTCTTGGTGGTGATTAACATGAGTGGGCGTCACTCAGAATCAGTGTGCGCTGAAGTGTGATCGAGACTTAGATTTTCCTACAGAAAATACAGAAGAAATACAGACGATCTGAAGGACTAGAACTTTCTCCTTTAAAATAACTTATAAGGGGAAAACTGTTTTCACTTTTTCTAGTGTGTTCTTTTATCAGAATAAAGGTGTGTGTGTATATGTGTGTGTGTGATGTCTGTGTGTGTGTCTGATGTGTTTATGCGTGCACATGTCTGTGTGTGTGTGTGATGTCAGTGTGTATGTCTCTGTGTGTGTCTGATGTGTTTATTCGCGCACATGTCTCTGTGTATGAGTGTGTGCATGTAAGCATGCAAGTGTTTGTGTGTGTGTGTGTCTGTGTGTGTAGGTCTGTGTGTATATCTGTGCATGTCTGTGTGTGTCTGTATACATGTGTGCATACACATGTATGTGAGTGTGTGTGCATATGTGTATCTGTTTGTGTGCACGTGCATGGACGTAGGCCAGAGGTTAACATTTCTCAACACTCTCCACCTTAATTTTTGAGATGGGCTTTCTCACCAAATCTAGTGTTTGTAGAGTAGGCTAGGCTAAGAGATTAAATGAGCTTGCTTTCATTCTTGCTCCATCCCAGGTTTAGAGTAGCCAAAATTGTGCTTTAGGTTCTGAAGATTCAAACTGGGACTTTCACTCTTCCTCACTCCTTCAGAATGAAGCTTTTAATTTCCCTTAGAGTCCCCTGTCTTCATTGACTTTTAAAGAAAATTTTTTTAAATTTTAAAGAAAAACATCTTCAAAGTCACAATATTGGATCAAGGAATTATGGGCAGAAATCTGTTCCTAATTGTCACTTTTCTCTTCCAGATTTTTTTTAATAGATTGTGTAGTTTCTGACTCCAAAGATGTCAGTCAAAAGTGACTTTCCTGTTACAGTTCATCCTGTGTTTACTGAGTGGCTGTTGCAGCACAAAACCTCTTCTGAGACCTCTTGGTCTATGAGAAAGGCAGATGCAAACAAACCGCAGAATGAGGGTTTCCATAGAGGTGCACCAGAATGTAGAGAGAGAGAAGAGGGGAGACACAGGCCGCAAATAGGAGTGGGAGGCCAGAGGTCTGGCCGAGTGTCCGGAAATATTCATCCATTGCTTGCTGCTACTTAGGCTCAGCTTAAGGGGCTGGTGGCTTTGGTGATGCGCAAATTCTGCTGCACCCCACCCCCATTCCCCCAGGAGGTAGATACAGATCATCCTTCCCATGCACCTGTGTGTGTGTGTGTGTGAGAGAGAGAGAGAGAGAGAGAGAGAGAGAGAGAGAGAGAGACAGAGACAGAGACAGAGACAGAGACAGAGAGACAGAGACAGAGAGACAGAGACAGAGACAGAGAGAGACAGAGACAGAGAGAGACAGAGACAGAGACAGAAGATGGATGCACAATGCAGCGCGCAGGCACACACACACACACACACACACACACACACTGGTAAGTTTGTGGAGGGTCTGGGAGGAAGTGACTTTAGAACAGGGTCCTGACTGAGGTGGTAGGGTCAAGCAGAGCAGCCATGCTGTTTTGTCCCTGGCAGACATGTCCTTAAATACCCCTAAAAAAGAAAATAGCATTTCCCAGTGAGGAAGAAGGATGCTTCCATGGTTATAAGTAGATGCTAGGTTGGCATTTCATATTTGCTTCTTTTTTTTTTAAAACAGATTCGTAACTATTTTTTAACCAGATTCTTAACTGTGGGATTTGCTTAGCAGACCTGAGGTGCAGTTCCACTTGTAAGTAGCCTTCTCCTCGAAACTGCTGCTTCTGGTGTCAGTTACAAGGACCTAGCACAGAACTTGCTGTACCTCCCTAGCTCAGGCCCAGCCCTAGGGGCAGCTTTCTGAGATAGTTGAGGCTGGGGGCAAGCTCATGCCTAATCTCCAAGTCCTGTCTCAGCAGAGGTGAGGCTTTGGCTCAGGATGGGCAAACCCCACCAGAAATTAAACTAGAGTTTCAGTATATATACACTAACCATGATTAGGTGTCTACAGCATCTAATCTTCAGCAATTAAAGAGACGAAGTGTGGGCGGGGTAAAAAATAGCAATACCCACATTCTGAAGTCTTTGAGAAAAACAGGAAACTAGTCTTTTTTAACCAGTGATGCCCAGAACTGGTTATTGCAAAGAGCTTGTTTTCCTAATGTGATGTGGTCAGCCCAGCTGTGCCAGAAGTTGAATTCTGCTCATTATGACGGGCGTCTGTGGATTCCTTCAGCTGACAAACCTATAGACAGGCGAGCGTAATTATCAGTGGAAACCTGGTCATTATGGCCGGATGGTGTTTGGGGAAACAATGTGCCCCAGTCCTGAAAGCCCGTGAGAACATATGAAATAAGAACATTTGACCAACACATAGTTATTTCCAGGAGCTGTAAATGAACCAGGCCTGTTGGTTGTAGAAGAGCTGGTTGAGTTTCTGCCTTCTTCTTTATTTTATTTTATTTTATTTTATTTTTTTTAAGTTGATAGACAGCACTGGGAGTTAGTATATATTATTTTGTGACTCGCTCATCAGCTCAAGCTTCATGTTATAATGTTTTAAACTTCTCATTGTTGGCACCAGTGTCTGGTATCAGTGAGATCAGTTGAGGTCAGAAATGACTTTCATCACCCTCAAGATCACAGAGGTTCCCTTGCCTTGGTGGACAGCCTAGGAAGGAATGACCTTAGGGAGAATGATGTTGGCAATTGTCAGCTTGACTTTTGGCCTTGAGGAAACTGTAGATTGCTTCAAAACCAAAGCAAGAAGAGAAATCCCCATGGTCTCCACTGCAGTCTCTCACTGGGTTAGTGTCAGACAGGTGGAGGAGGCTCCCCTCCACTTCCTGCTGTGGGTTCCAGGTCACTGAGGAGCCCATCTCCACCAGCACCCTCCTCCCTGCACACTCTTTCTCAGTGCCATCTTAGGGATGATGTGGGCTAGACTTTTGGAAATGAAGCAATGCAGCCTATTTCAACTGCTTATTGTTTTTTTTTTTTTTTTTTTAAGTTGCCAAGCCAAGCATTGGGTTTGTGTAGTGAAGGCTTTACGCTTGTCTGTTCGTATCAGAGTTTACAGCTGTCTCTTCAATAAGGAAGCTACTCACCCTTCTCTTTTGTGAAGCCTGTTTTCAGTGCATGATCCAGGCAGCATGCCTGGGCTTAGCAATGCCCGGTCTCCAGCTGACTGCCCAGGCAGTTCCAAAAAAGGCAATCGTCCCTGTTATTGATTTCTGTGGCGCATCAGTCGTGTTAGAGTTATTTACAATGAGAGAGGAGTAATGTCTTGCATCTGTCTCTTAGGTTTAGCACAAGGGCACTGTGCAGCAAGTCTGTCTCCATTCTGATCCAAGGAGATATTTTTTTTCTCTCCCTGGAGGCAGCTTGGCACAGCCCTCTGTAGGAAAGGGAGCAGTGAGTGGATCTGGGGTATGAAGGGCTTGGTTTTTTAACCCTTTGCTGCTTCTTGGTGAAAAGGGAGGCCAGTGGATGGCTGCTCCCTGTGGCTGAACCCTTCCCAGGATGTGGTAAAGTAATGAGATAATAGTCATCAAGTACACTCAAATGCAGATGAGACATAGTTCTAAAAGTGCCAGCCCTTACTAGGGGAAAAAAGCTAGCAACAGAACTAGCAAACAAACATGTTTTTATCAAGTCTCAGATTTCAAATGCTTCTTAAAATCTGGTGTTTCTGCAGGGAAAACAAAGCCCTGGGACATTATAATAATGTTGAAATGGCAGGAAAAAATTACATTATTATTGTATTCACTTTACACATGCCTCCGTGGTGGTATATTTTCTGTACATTTTCATATTTAAAATACAACAAAGTCCTTTCCATGTACCTTCCGCACTATCCCATTTTGACAGCTCCCTAAATTTAAGCCTATGAATGGAGCACAATATAAAAAACTTGGGCTGTGGTGCTGGGAAATGACTGGTGCTAAGAGCATGTGCTACTTTGCTAAAGGCCTAGAGTTCCAGTCCCAGAATCTATGTAGAGTAGCCCACAGCCACCTCTAACTCAGTTCCAGGGAATCTGACGCCCTCTTCTGGCCTCAGTGGGCAGTGCACTCACACATATCTCCACACTCAGCCATATATAATTACATTTAAATTTAATTAAAATTAAATTAAAATTTGTTTTGTTTGTTTGTTTTAGTTTTTATGAGATTTTTATTTACATTTCAAATTTTATCCCCTTTCCTCATTTCACCTCCGAAAAACCCCCCTATCCCATCTCCCCCTACCCTGCTCACTAAGCCACCAGCTCCTGCTTCCCTGTCCTAGAAAACATTTCTTTTAAAGAAAAAATACTGAGGGAGAATACTTAGGAAAATGGCATTGTCTTTCTTAGCATAGTGTGAGCAAAGTGTCCCCATCTGTCATTCCCATTACTGGGCTCCCCACCAAAGAATCAGTAAACACAAAAGTTTTGTATACATTTGACCACAAACTCATCTTGCTATTTCTCTCAAGTGTGAGACTTTATTGAGCAGATGAAGTGAAAAGAGTGGTTCTTCCCTGCTGCGTGCTCAGGGATACTTCTCTGATTTCTTATGGTCAACATTTCTGACACCCCTTAGAGAGTTTGGCCTATCTAGCTTGTTAAAAAAAATACTCTTTTTTGAGGAATAAATCACAGTCTGGCAGAGGTGGAGGGTGTGAGTGGGATAGCCCACTGGCAGGGGCGGAAGGGTGGAGGGGTGGAGGGGGTAGGTGGGATAGCTTACTCTCTGGCAGAGGTGGAGGGGATAGATGGGATAGCCCCCTGCCTGGCAGGGGCGGAGGGGTGGAGGGGGTAGGTGGGATAGCTCACTCTCTGGCAGGGGTGGAGGGAGTGGGTGGGATAGCTCCTGAGAGGGGTGGAGGGGTGGGGTAATTCATTGTCTGGCAGGATGGGGTGGTGGGTGGCTCTGCAGTCTGGCCTTGCAGATGGTGGGAGCCTAGTTCCCAGCCGAGTCCTCAGCTCGCTTTTCTCTTCTTCCTCGGGAGCTATACATCCTTGCCTCATTATCTGTGAGAAGGAAGCAGGCCTTCTCCTGCTGGATGAGGCTTGGTCAAGGAAGTCGGAGGTGACCTACACTCAGCTGGAGACAGAGAGGGTCAGGGAAAGCTGACAGTCCCTGCCTGGGACAGGCAGCCCTTTGTGGCAGAGTGGACCTGGCGCCCATACCATACCCTCCTGGGACCTGTGCGCGCCCGGGCAGACATCACTGCTCCCTCACCCTTCCCTTCCTCACCCCTGCAGCCCAGGAAGGCTTGCTTGGGAGAATGGATTGCTTTAATACTGACTGGCTGTGAGCCAGCCCTGCAGGAACCTGCTTCCTGCTCCTGGTTGTCATTTGAAGCTGGCCGAGGAGCACAGTTGTAGTTTATGGACACACGTAAGAAGCAGCTGTGGTGTGGTTTCTCTGTACATGGGAGTGCTGAGTTCCTGACTAGGGAAAACTTCACTTTTATCCAAGTGACACCAGATTGATGACTACTCTATCTGCCAGCCTCCTGAAGCGGGGCTGTCTTAATTTTATATCCTTAATTAAATATCAGGTATTACGCTTTGATTATTCTAAACGGCATGTTGGTTTTGGTTGGTCTTCTTTTGGCTAAGTGTGATCTTTATGGTGGAGTTGATTTCTCCTTGTCTTGTGCATTGTGAAATATTTCCCAACATCCCTGTCCTCCACCCAGTGGATGACAGTGGCCCAGCCCTACTCTCCTGCCAGTCTCAACAGTCAGAAAGAGCCCCTGCCATTGCTCAATGTCCCCTGGGAGGCAAAATGTCTACAGCTGCAAGTCTCCATAAGCTATCAAGAAATCTGAAGCCTGTGCTTCAGCCAGCCTGAACCAGACGTTTATCAGTAGTACAAAGCTTGAACTTAAGATGCCAAGTAGGAAAGCAAGGGTGGGGAGAGTTAAATTTCTAAATAGTGAGTATTCCTATTCCTAGTCTATGACTGAGTGAGTAGCAATCCCAACCAGGGGACTTCCCTTGATGCCTTGCGGCAGGAATTTCCTCTCCCCCTCTCCCGATGGGAAGGCAGGGACTCCCTTCTCAAGGACTGCCCCTGCTTCTGACTCACTTAGTTCTTCTGTCTCTTCTTTTCAATTTTCTGCCCCCTGTTGCTGCCAGTAACTGGACCAACCCTGCTGCCTCTGACAAAGACAGGAGCCATTGAGAGTGTCCCTGTCAGTGCAGCGCCAGGTCACTGTGTGTGCCTCTAGACAATGCGTCTTGCTATTCTTACATGTTTGCTTATTTCGTAGAGTTCTTCCTGGTCTTTGTGGCTTATGTTGGGAAAGACAGTTTTATATACTATTGACTCAAATCCTCAGTTTGGCGATCTGGCAAGAAACTGTGCCATCCAAGGTTGGCAGGTTCCATGGTACTCTTATTACATCGCCTTGGGCTAATTCTAAATCCGGTTATATAAGCTTTATTTAGGAGGGGTAGCCTTGAGTGCCAGTTACCATTTGTGACATTCATCTAGAGGGGAAACACAGTCCAGATTTTCAATGCTAGATATAAAAGTAAACTTGGGGAATGTGACTCTTTTCAAATAAGAGGAGGATCTGAGAGACAGGCAAGCAGGTGGCATAATCCAGCTGGTACCCATTATAAGGGAGGCTTTCCATAACACTACAGGGAGATGCTCTTGGTAGTGAGGTCAGAGTTCCTGCTCCTGTGGGACAGAAACTTCCCCCTCAGTCCCAGGCTTAGAGAGTTAACAGATTGAAACAGCTGTGGCTTGCTCCTCTTCTAAGGAATAGAGGAAGCGTGCAAATATTTCCTCGGATCCCGTGTGGACATGCCATGGTGTGCAGTCTCTACCAAATGCACAGTCTACCAAGAGAAGAAAAGAATAGTTACTCTGAGTTGAGATCCCAGCTACCAAAGACTGTTAAGAAATAACTGGACAAGTTCAGTTTTAAAGGTAAAGAAAACAGATGGTCTAGGCTGTACAAATCTGCCATGAAACTAAGAAAAGTTTAGTTACAAAAGAAGCACAAAACCCCTGAGTCCTTGTTTGTATGTCAAATGATGAAATGCTTATGTCCAGTTTGTCAGAGTAGAGATATTTGCATTTCACACCAGGAGACCCTCACTCCTGGACCTGAGACAGTCTGAGGGTTCCCATTATCCTGTGTACATTTCTCCCCTCTAAAAGTTGTCAAGATGGACGCTGTAGATAGATAAACTTATCAAAACTAGAATGTGAGAGTGCTGAGCCAGCTACTTCCTTTGGAAAGTTTCTAGAACATCTTACTGATGATTTTAAAGTTGGGCTCAGGCTGCCTGGGGCATTGGATAGTTGTAGAAATGAAATATAAACTTCATTTCATGGAAATGAATGGATGTGGGTGGTTCCTATTCTGGGGTCTTGAATTTGAGAGAGCATGCTATTAAATATCCAGACACCGTGTGCCCTTTGTTATGGGATTCAACCAGTCACAGTTGGTTTTCACTAGTTCGGAGATTCATGGGGATCAGAACCATGCCATACAGCACTGTACATTTGTTTGTTGAATGAATCAGTGAATATATGAGAAGGAAAAAGCAGTTCATCATGAAGATTTGTATAGAGTATTTTTATTTATTCTTTGAAAATTTTGTACAAATAGACAATGTGCTTGCTCATAGCCTCTTCCAGTCCTTCCCTCTTACTCTTCCTCTAATACCACATCCTCCTCTGAATGTCATGTCCTTTTATTTTGGTTTTAAGCCCACTGAGTCCAGTTAATGTTGCTCATATGTGCATGGCCATCCACTGGAACACAGACAACCTACCAGGAAACATTTCTAAAGGAAAAGTAGACGCAATTTTTTTCCCTGGAAAAATTACAGGCATTTTCCAGTAATGGTGTTACTGCAAAATTTAAAAAAACAGCACGAATTTTTTTTTTAAATTGTTGCTCGTAAGCAAGGACAGTAGGAATAGATGATCATTTCTAAAGAGAGGGAACATGGCGCCCACTCGCTAAGTCATCTAGAGGAACAACGGGGATAGACAGTCACTCCAAGTATACCAATTAGTTGACACCAGAGAGTAACAGACACTTCTTACAGCCAGAATCAATTAAGGCAACGAGTGAAGAAAAACAATGGTTTGAGCTATGTAAGAAAGATTTTGATTTTGGTGCTGGCTGTAGAGTATTGAGCTTTGCTCTCAGTCTGACAGCACCGCATGACCATGAAGGGATCTGCAGGGTCACTGGCGCATGGCAGTTACACCATCTCGCAGCATGGACCATGCCTTTAGTTCGTGACAGGAGTCAGTAAGACTTGAATTTGAAAACAGGGTGCATATGACTACAGGGTATGTTGTCCTTTTTCCTTTTTCTTTCTGCTTTGTTTTGCTTTGTTTGATTCAGGATCCTCTCTGTGTAGCCTTGGCTGTCCTGGAACTCAATCTGTAGACCAGGCTGGACTTGAACTCACAGAGATCTTCCTACCTCTGCCTCTCCTTCCCAATAGCTAGTAGTAAAGGCATGAGACTCCATGGCCAGGTTGTGTTGTCTTTCTTGAACCCAAGAAGCTTCTTAAATTCACACTCTGCATATCCATCAGTTTTAGATCCTAAGTTTGTCTCAGAGGATTTTGAAATGACTGTAGGGCCTTTGATATGACTGGATGGGTAAAGGTGCTCGAGGCCAAGCCTGGCAACCTGAGTTCCATCCCAGAAACCCACATGGTACAAGGCGAGAACTGACTCGTGCACGGTTTAACCCTTCAAATACATAAATGTAGCAATCAATCAACCAATAAACATGTTCATCACTTTCTCTATAGCCATGGATAAGTTCTTCAAACTACTGAGGCCTTGAGTGGGCAACAGTGAAGTGATGATAGGAAATAATTTTACCTGTCTGATAAGAGATTAGTGGGAAACACATAGCAATCACTTAAGACAGTGCTGGAGCCTCTGGGTCAGTCAATGCCAGTCGCTTTCATTGTTCTCTGATCATGGTTCTGATTCCATTCATATTTCTACATGTTTCATTTACTTAACATTTCTAGTAGGAAGATCATATTTTAAGCCCTTACTTTATAGAAATCAGGGTGGCCTAAACAGAGTCTGGACTATCAAAGTGAGCTGTTGTATCTTACTTATAAAGGTAATGCCTGGGGCATATGTGTGAGTCTACATGTCAAGACCCAGACTGAAGGCAAGTGGACCCTCCTCTTGGCTAGGAGCCAGCATCTGTCTCCAGGTCTTCTGTGTTTCAGGACGACTGATTCCTTCTTGGTCTGGCTTTGTATTTATTTTTCTTTTTTCCTGATATCTCTTAAGACTTAAGACCAAATTCCTTAGGGAAAAAATACTAACTTGTAAAAAGAAATAAGAAAGTGCTTCTGCTCTTTCTATATTCTTCAGACACCAGGCTCATGAAATGCTCGAAGGTCTAAAGGAACGAGTGCATGCACTCTCCTGAATTTTCAATCCCATGAATAATAACAAGGTTTTCAGTTAGCACTACTGGTTAGAACAACCCATCAGAGGGTAATGCGAATATTTTTCAGTTGGACTAGTTTCTTGTTGAACTTTTTCGATGTGACAGTTTCTTTGTTAAGAGATGACTTTTAAGATGAGAACGTGATAGAGCCGGGTGCATCAGTCTGTCTTGATGTCGAGGTACCCTTAAGCTGAGCGTGAGAGCTTTCCCTCAGGGTCAGTCAGATGTTGGCCTTTCACTGCGGCCTTTAACCAGGCTTAGCACGAACCTCCTCCAGAGAAAAGGTTTGAAGAGTTCCTTTAGCCAGGCGGTTTGGGCCCCTCTCTGTGTCTCCAATATTATCTTAAACGTTAATAACGCTGGTTATATTTTCCAGTGGAAGTGGTTGTTATTGCATTTGTTTAAAATGCAGCCTTAGAGCATGGGCTTATGTGGATGATCTTCTCAGCTTGGAAATAACTGGTGGAAAGTCACCACTGCTTGGACTTTTCTACGTACAGTTTCCACAGTTCTGTGTGATTTCTTACTGATTCCTTTTATGGCTGAACAGCGTATTCCTTTGATTAAAGGCTTGCCGAGGTCCATAAATCAATATTAGTGGTTAGCTAATTGTTGAGAATTTGAAGTTTTACTTTAACACAATCAAGTCATAATTATTTCTTCACTGTGGCCAAAATTTAATCTTGTAAAATCTTGTTAGGACTTTGTTATTTTTCCCCCCCTCAGGTCTTTCCTTTAAAGACTCCTCAACATAGGAAACTGAAAAATGTTGAAATCGCTTCCATCTTGGAAGAAAAAAAAAAGCAAGTGATAAAACAACAAGCCCCAGGGCTTTCCCAACTGCTACACTGCTCGTTCCTAACATGCCACCATCTTGACCACCTAAGTTGGTCGCAATAGCTTCCTATTTCTGCAACTCAGCCACACGGACACGTGTCAGCTGGCGATTGACACGTGTCAGCAGAGTTGTGTTTGTATTCACTCACTCTCCCTCCTTTGTTTCAGGGCTGTGCACAGGCTGCCCCATAAAGCGGCCTTTTAGGCCTAGCACACACACCTGTCTTCATTATAACTTAAACCAAATTTCAGCCACTAGAAGGACCTCTTACCAGCCTGTAGTGTCTGAAGTGTTCTCACAGGACCCATTGTTCTGAGCCTCACTCCATGCTCATGGGTCCAGCTGGACTTCCATGTTGTGTATGTACACACATTCATTGTGTTCCATACCTGGAAGTGCAGCTGCTCCCTTTTGGACATTTCTACCTCAGTTATGCCTGAGGGCACCTCCATGGGAGTCTGTTTCCCAGCTGAACATACCTCCTCTCACATTGGGTTTTCCCCTGTCTCCTTGACAACAGTGGGCTGATAAACGTTAAGAGTCTCCTCTCTTAGACCTCTCCTAACACTACCCCTCCTTGGGCCCTACAGTGATCTGAAAACTTGCACTTCTCACATGTACTCTGATCATATGGTTTTTTTTTTAGGTCAAAGATAATTGTTGTAACCTTTCAATATCATAGCACAGTGTGTAAAAGACTAACAGATGACAGAAATAGCCAGTTACAGAGACTGGAATAGTTAGATATCAAAATAGTGTCTAATATATATATTGTATATAATATACATTACATGTTATATATTGTACTATACATTATATTATACACCATAATATATACTATATATTATACATTATATTAAATATTCTATATTCTAAATTATACATTAGATTATACATCTTACATTACACACATATATTATACATTATTCATCAAATATCACATCATATAATGCATGTCATATATCATTTTATACATTGTACACTATATATTATATTATAAATTACATTACACATTATATATTCCATATTTACTTTATATTCTATGCTCTATGTTACATAAAATGGTACCTAACGTATTACATGCTATATACACACACATTATAGATATATATCTCACAAATACACCACACATATATAAACCACACACACACACACATCATCATCATCATCATCATCATCATCAAGTCCTGTTAGTGAAATACATAGCCTGTAGAACTTTGGAAGAGAGTCCTCTAGCCTTTATGGGCTTGAATGGAGTGATGGGATGATGGCAGCAAGCAGTATTCATTTGATTCTTTCCAGGTTCTTTGTAAAACCAATGCCTGGAGAAAGTAGAAGCCAACCTCTTGCTTCAGATTGCTGAGGCATGATCTATACTTCCTCCCCATTTGTCCTACATTCTCCTGTGCGTTAGGGTCGGGTAGGGGCACCTATTCTTCCATTTATGTAGATGAAAGTATTTGGAGGAAAACTCAAGTTTCATCGAGAGTTTCCAGGTCCAGATGGCACTGGGTGTGTGTAGCCTGTACTCATCTTAGGTCATCTTGAAATCTAGTCCTGTTAAATCCATCTTTTTTGTGGGAATGGATTCATCACAGTTATGTGCATTGCAGCAACTCCAGGAGAGAAATTGTTATTGGGGTCCTTAGAATGTTACAGAGATTGAAATAGGAAGCACATTGTATTTCTTCAGGCAGTAAAGTTTCTTAAGCAGTCGAATATTAAAATGATATCTTTTCTGGTTTCATAAAAAATAAAAACCGTCAGTCCTCATTGGTTGGATGTACTGACTACGTGAAACCAGTATCTAGGTATTATACATTAATCTCGGCTAATTTTAAAAATGTGAACCCTTAGCTGTGAAGACTGAGCTGTAGTTAGGGTGGAATTCTCGGAGCACGGATGTGGAACGGGTGTGGAGTGGCCTTATGTAACTGCCTTTCCCTCTTAGCATCCATAAAAACAAGAGACTCACTTCCCGAGGTCATCTCACGTTGAGAAAAAAAAAAAAAAATTAAATACATGAGTAAAAATTCCATTTGGTTTTTTGAATATCACCAGACTTCACATGGATCTGTAGCCTGGATGGTTTTTGAGTCTTGAACAACAAACAAAACATCCTGTTTTTCCGAACAGCCAGTACAAGTCCCTGGAGAATAATCACAGAAATAGCGAAGGTTCTTCCTATATCAGTTAGAAGCTTTAAAATTTCCATGACTGTTACCTCTTTTTTCTTCAAAGTGCTCTTCAGAAGTGACTAAAACAAAGTCGTTTGTGACCTTGGGAATTGGAGTCCTGCTAAGTGCTGGCTGCCCACTGTCACTTTAATAGTGACCACTATAAATGGTAAATATTTGTAAATTATTTTCTTACCTCTTCCCTCTGGCAGTTTCACATTCTGGAGGCTTACCACAACTCCTTTAAATATTTGCTTATGTCAAAATAAGTGAAAGTGGAAGAGAAAAGATATTTTGAAAGGATCGTAATACAG
Organism: Mastomys coucha; assembly: GCF_008632895.1. NCBI lineage: Eukaryota > Metazoa > Chordata > Mammalia > Rodentia > Muridae > Mastomys > Mastomys coucha. Next base: position 6,386,250 of record NW_022196902.1, read on the forward strand.
CTTTAGGATTGGTGAAGGGGCTGGGACAGCGATTCAGAAGCTGAAAATAGCTCTTCATTTTATGCAATCAAGTAAAACACTGTACCTTGGCATCCTCACACCGGATTAGCAAGGAGTTGGAAGTTATTCCTCCCCGGCATGCCATTAGGGATGACAGGCGGAGCTATGATAAACTGCTTGTTTAATGGAGCATGTGCTGCTGGCCTTACAGCCCGTGATGTACAGGCCCGATTAGTGCTGAGTGACCTCAACTCACATACATTTCCTCTCGAGAGAGACCTGATAGGCCCTCTCTGTTCTAACGAGCACTCTCACAGGGAACCCAGTCAGTTGGAGGTTGCAAGAGTCTCTGCTGTTTGCTCTGTCTTAAAGGATCTTGAAGGATGGCAGCCTTCAGCAGTCACCAAGACCATGCAAAGGAAGATTTGTTTTTTCTTTTATACGTTTGTAGTGCGTGCGTGTATATGTGTGTGCGTGAGAGGTCAACGGCAGGTGTCTTTCCCAGTCACTCTCCACCCTATAATTTGAGTCAGGGTCTCACTCTGAACCCAGAGATCAAGGATGAGACAAAACCAGCTAGCCAGAAGACAGAAAGCCACTCAGCACTGGGTGTCTGCCATTATAGGTGTGGAGAGCTTCGGATCAGATCTCAGATTCTCAGGCTTGTACAGCCCCGATTGATCTGTTCCCCGAACCCCGGTACTGGACAGAGGTCTCTGTTTCCATCTCCTGTTTGCTTGCCTTGAAAAATGGGAGCCTAAGTGGAGTTCCCAGCTAATTCTGTTTCTGTTGAGTAAGTGGCTAAATCTCTCCAGTAAGGTCTTCTCAAGCAGGAGCTGTGTCATGCTTGTGAGCCCGTTTGAAGCCTCACCTTAAATCCTGGTTACCTAAAAGGGGACTGCTAGCTGTGCCCTGCCAGGTCATACAGCTGTCAGGTTATAATTAACATTCGATGTGACTCTAATTAGACAGAATTGGTGGGAAATGTCTGGGAGGCTGAAGCGGTGCTACCGTGCTGTTTGCATTTAAATGTTTGAGATTATTCCCTTCTCTTAAAGCCCACGTTCAGATGGAGGAGGAGGGTGCCACATCTCACTTAGCTCGATTGTTTTGGACATTGGCTGCAGGCTATAAGGACCAGAGTGCTTTCAGCTTGCATTGTGGTGTCTGTCTTTCAGACAGCGAAGTTGGAGAATGTATATTCTTTTCCTTTTTTATTTCTTCAAAGAGATTAAATCACGGTTCTGACAGGAGAGGGCAGGATCTCTGAGAAGACCTCCCCAGTGCTTGGAATTCATAGATTCTACCAGGTCCCTTCCCTATTGTCCTAGGCAGTGCACTCCCCAGCAGTTCCCAGCGTCTTTGGCTGCAGGCCAGCCTCCCAGGGCCTCTGGCTTTGATGTGCTGTGCAGCCTGTCCTCTGGCCAGGTTGTTGTTGCTGTGGCCTGGGCTTCACTCATGGTGACTGCCAGGAGGGATGTCCTGTCCGCAGTATACATTTCCATAGCCCTAGTCCCGAGGCTGAGAGAGTATGCCTTTGTCTGACCCACAAGTGGCCGTCCTTGACTGCTCTGCTCAGCTGTGCTTTCTTCTGGTGTCTGCTGGAGACAGGTTTGCACCCTGCCTGTCACTTGGGAGGAGAATCCACCCCTCTGTGTGGAGGAAGACAACAAATAGCTCTTTGCCAGGTCTATTGTTAGTCCAAGGGTTTTCTAGGCCTGGTTCAGGGAAACCAACCCAGCTAGTTGAACAGCTTCCTCTGGGGGATGCATTGACCTTGTTTTAGTCTAGGCTTGGCAGCCAGATTCCCAAAGGCACCAGTTCTGGCAGGGGAAGTCAGACTCAGCTGAACCCCGTTTCGACCACAGCTCCAAGCTTGTTGTTAGAAGCCATGCTGTAGCAGACAGAACCTCTTGACTTCTGATGGTCCCCTTTGGCAGTTCTGGATGGAGGTGGACACCTGACCACGAGGCTTACAGTGATAGCTAGCTACCAAGGAGTTTGAAAGGGCTCTGTAAGTTCCATGACAAGCCCCAAAGCTGTGCATACTTTATAACTGTTCAGTGAGGGAGAGTTATTACTGATATTCAGAAATGCCAGTTCAATTCAAACAGAAACTGTCTCAGAAACCTGTCTTGTCCTGATTTATATGGCAAGAGTCACTTGCTATGTATCTCACTAGATTTGGTGGTGATGTTTCCCACAGAGGGGAGGTGGTGCATCCTGTTCTGGCGGAGCCCCGCCTCCAAGTATGCCTCTTCACCGACAGCGATTTCCTTCCTTATGTTAAGTTTATACAGCCTCAAGATTTCATGTTGGGCTTTGCTTTCCTCTTAAATTCTTTTCACAAGAACTCACTGTGTGGTTTGATTTTTGGTTTTGTTTGTCTGTTTGTCTGGTCACTTCCAGTGAATCTTGGGAGCGCTTTTGCTTTTGTGGGTTTAGAAAAGTGAGATAGTTGGGGTTGACTTTCTCACATGACTTACTTAAGTGAGAGTACCAGCAAGGGCTCTGAGGGTTCTTAGTAGAAAGTGAAGAGGTTTGTAGAAGGCAGGCTCCATGGTCTTACCAGGGATTGCCTGTTTGTGCTGTATTTTATGTTCTACAACTATTCATAAGTTGGACTTCACTTAGAACCCTTACCCTGATAATCCACCATTAGTGAGTGTGTAAATGACTGGGCCTTTCTGGGACTGGTGGAGAGAGATAATTCACTAGAGGAAGCTGAGTTCCAGGGCCCTACCTAGTACCAGTGTCATAATGGGTATCTTGTGATGTTCAAACCTGGGGGTTTTGAAATGGCAGAATCACATGTTCCCTAAGTTCTGATTCCTCTTGTCGAGACAGATAGCATGGGGGAGTTTGCTAGAACAGAGATGTATCTGGGACAGATAACACAGTAAGCCAGTTAACATTGGTCTGAAGCATGGTACACGGGGGCATTCCAAGCCTGTTTCTCAGTGTTTTATTAAAGGTGATGGCTTCCATTTGTTCTATGGCCAATGAAAGTATAATGGTCAGGTAGATAACCTAACCTAGGGATGCTGATGTGTCCTACTCCTTTCTCAAATGCTTCTCTTGCACTTGCTGGTGATAGTTAGGCACCCACAGCCCCATGTTACCTTCTTCAGAGGAGTCTCACCAGGGGATTTTTACTTTGAGAGATCTTTTTCTGCTCCCTATTGTCCCTCCACTGAACCCATTGTGCAATATATACACCATGATGTGGGCTAGCAGAAAAACGTCTCAGAGGCGGTTCAAAGAAACCCAAGGTATAATTCATTAATGATTTCATTCTGTATCTGGGTATGTTTCTCCCTATTGTCAGCCAGTGTGGGAGGAAAAGGAAGAAGGGTGCTGTGGTTGAGGGTGTTATGTGGGTATGTGCCATCCCAATGTACTTTATAGGAGAAGAGACATTTATTTTTACAACCAAAGTAATATTCAGACACTAGAAGAAAATTATTAATTATGTCACACTTAAGAAGTTGCTTGCCTAATGCTGTTAAAGGTGGTGCCATTAAAGACAAATGTTGTCCAGAGACGTTGTGTGTACATGCATATGTACCTATCTGAAAAGGAAAGGAGAGGTTTTGCTCCAAGGCTTCCATCTCCATTTCTAACAGTTACTGTTGCCAGTAGAGGTTACTTGCACAGGCCTACGCAAGCTATCCAGTCCTGAGCATAGGACTGCAACTCTCAGACCTGCAACTTAGGCAGAGCTAAGGTTTCCCTTCCCTAGTTAAGAGTGACTTCTGGCTGGAAGTCTCCAGTGATGGGATCTATGACGCAAGGCAGATATGCCCCAACGGGCTAACTCTACCTTCTTGCTTGCCCTGGGAGCCCTTCTTCTTCATTCCTGTCTGCTTCCCATTCTGCCCTAGGGCCTGTACCCTCAGCACATCTGAAACCATTGTAGCCATTGAGTAGGCCAGCTGCCTACTCGCCTGAACGCTCCCTAGTCTCGGCAATACTGTTCTTAGGATCCTTACCACACATTTTAGCATGAGCACCCACTTTTAAAGACCACACACTCTGTCTCTGTGTGTGTGTGTGTGAGAGAGACAGAGACAGAGATAGAAAGAGAGAGAGAGAGACAGAGCTCAGTGTTCATATCGTAGTTCAGAGTTCAGTGTTCATATCATAGACTTCCTTCAGAGACTAATGGAAAATCTGGTACTTAGCAAACATTTGTAGTTGCCTGGCTTGCTTCTCAAACTTCAGCCCTCAGACTAGCACATGATCCATTTTGGGGGCCTCATTTCCGACCTACAGGATACAGAAACAACATTTTAATAAAAAAAAGAAACCAACCTCCCGTGTTGACTGTGTTTTACAAAGCACTGCAAGACCACAGCCATCTTCAGCAGACCTTCTATTAGAAAAGTATCTGGCTGTAATAGAGAACTGCTTGCCCTTCCCGCACCTGGGATGCAGTTAATTTAGTCTTTAAGTATGACTGGTCCCACTTAAGAGATGGTTCCATTAGTGAGGCACTTGCCATCTCAGTTCGGATCTCCAGCACCCATTGGAAAACATCTGGGTGAGGTAGACCCAGAAGGATCTCTGAGGCTAAGTGGCCAGTCAGTCTAGCAAAGTAGCATGCTCCAAGTTCAGAGATATGCTGTGTTAGAATATAAGGGAGGAAGACACCCAGGATCCACCTTCACACACACACACACACACACACACACACGCACACACACACGCACACGCACACGCACACGC
>NW_022196902.1:6391040-6412919 GCF_008632895.1 Mastomys coucha
ACACACACACGCACACACACGCACGCACACACACACACACGCACACACACACACGCACGCACGCACACACGCACACACGCACGATGTGACCAGAAGATTCTGTATGAAGTCATATGAACTGTATGTGCATGGCTCAAACTATTATTTCACACAAATCATACACATCTCTCAAATAGCCTCTTGCAGACAGCTCACACCAAGGACCAGACAGTATGATTTGCTTTCCTTAGCTCCTCCTCTTTCTTCCCTCCTCTCCCTCCCTGCTTCCTTTCTCTCCCTTTTTTCTTTCTGTCTCAAAGTACTCACTCCCACTCAGTGTGCTATTTTGAACTCCAGGAAAGAAAATTTGTAGACATCTTGCAGTCTTTCAGGAAACATGGTTCAGATGAAATATCTGCCTCTCTTTATGTGTTTCTTCAGTAAAGCAGAGAAACATGCCACTTGTATTTCGTACTTTCACACAACTTGACACATAAGGTGGCTTTTCAAGTCAACATAGAGTCAGCCTCAGTCCTTAGGCACCCAGTCTCACAGAGGTAATTGACTTGATTTCTTTCCTTTTTGCGTGTTGACCTCTTGCCTGTCAACGTAGAGTCTGGATGTATGGACCACTTAGGCTATCTGAAATGTAAGATTATTTTCAAGTACCTATAGAGTAGCCACTAAATCAGGGAGAATGACATATGGTTATAATTAGCATGCACAGCAAAATTGTCTTCAGTACAAAAAATAAGTTTAAAATGTTTTTATTGTATTAGGATCTCATGTAGCTCAGGTTGGTCTCAAACTTGCGATGTAGCTGAGGCTGGCCTTAAACTGCTCATCTTCCTGCCTCTACCTTGTGGGTGCCGAGACTATAGGCCTGTGTTACCAGGCCTGGTTGTCTTATTATTGCTACAGGTCATTTACACTCTGCTTTCCCTGTCTTTGAGTCCAAACCTAAATAAGAGAAGAATCAGGAGACACCAGAAAAGGAAGAGAAAGGAACATACTTTGTACTAAGCTGTCTGAGCCATCCATTCTTGTTTTAAATGAGCTGCACAGTTCTTCAGATGGGGAAAATAAAATGGCTAACAGGGATCCTTTGGAACTCGTGTTCATGAATAGTTTTATCTCAGTTTTGTCAAGAAAATTGACCTGTCTTGTTTAAGATAGGACTTAAAAATACTTACCTTCTATTTAATCACTGTTTCACCACCTTTAGAGAATATTATTCTGTAGGGCTTAAAGAGAATTAGCACATAGTTGCTCTATAGGAATGCTGTATTTTTAGCAAGTGAAATGGGAGCAGGGAAAGAGACAAGAAGACTAACAGAAGATGAGTATATATTAATTGTGAAAGTCACATGTCATACACAGAGATAATTTATATTATCTCTGGTTACCATGCCTGGTTAACCATGTAAAACTAAAGTCCAGAAGAAAGGTTTCCATTTATTACATCTAACCATTGTATTTATTACACAGTGCAGTTTTAACCATAATCTAAATGGAAGTTTTTGAGTATTGTTGAAATGAACTGCATATAACACAGGGACTGAAGGCTAAGGAACCTGGAATAAAGCAGGTGAGAACATTGCAAGTACCCATGTATATCAAGGAAAAAAAAATCACCAGGAGCAGAAGGCTGGCCTACTGCCCACTCAGACTCACAGACACACCACACACAATGCTAGCAGATACAGCGTAACATGTGCATGTTTCCGTGGAACAACACGGAACTGTGTAGTTCAGTGCCGGTCACATAGTATTATACAGTGTGAACCAAAGTTCAGTATATGGATGAAGATAAGGAAAAGGGAAGAAAAATGAAGCATGAAACTGACTCCTTAGGCTGAAGTATGAAACTAACTCCTTAGGCTACAGCATACACACGCAAAGTAATCCAGCAACCAGGGCTGAGACGATCTCGGGCTGCTGTGGCAGAGGGCCAGAGCGGTTTCTAGCACCCACCGCAGTTGGCTCACAACTGCCCATATCTGTAGCTCTTCCAGGAGCCTTGATGGCCTCTTCTGGTCTCCATTGGTATCTGCACACATATGTACATATTTACATGCACACAGGCTTGCTCGAGCACTCCCCTGCACCACGCCATATAACTATAAAACTAAAACCAGAACCTAAAAATAGTCAAATTACATAATTAGGGAAAATTTTCATTAGAGATAAAGACAATAAGATTCTTTTAAATTATAAAATAATTACTGACATCATTAAAATAATAAAAGATTTTGAGGTACAACTCATATTGAATGAAGTGGTTTTTTTAAAGCATCAAGTAAGAAGTCAGGAACTTTGCTGAATTAGAATATTTATTTATTGTTGGCTGTCTTATAAGTTCTTTAAATAATTTGCTACACATTAAATATAAGTTTATAAAATATTCCACCTTTTGGTATAATAATACTGTTTCTGATAATATTTTAAGCAAAATATCATTTTATTTCTAGTGACATAAATAAAAGCATGTCAGGAATTCCCACATACAGGGATAATGAGTGAAATGATGTCATTCTAACTGTGAAACAATGTGTGGCTGGGAAAAAGGAGCTGTCTGCACACATGGAAATAGAGAATTGCTTACAGAGTAATAAGTGAAAAACCAAGAGTGCACATGCAGTACAGGGGCGTTTGTATGAAGTATGTACATGTTGGTGCGAATAGTGGATTATTGTGTCTGGGCTACAGGAGTAGGAGTGTATTTCTGGTTCAAATACTTGCAGTTTTGTTATGTTTTTCTAAGGAAAACTAGCATGAGTAACTAACTAAGCAGGGCGGCCGTGTTACCCAAGCTGCCAGGCGCGGTGATAGCCGTGATAGAATAGTGTGAAGTTGGCAGTATTTGGGGTCTGTCCTCTCCCTGCACACATTTCCATCTGTCTTCCTGGTCCTTAGCGTGTTGGAAGATTGCTCACACATATAAGGACACAGTGACTCAAGTTTACTCCAGCTGCCGTGAGCCACCTCCATGAGTGCCATACGTGGCCTGCACTACTCTGCCCCACGGAGCATCCCATAAACTCACAAAGCATGGGCCCTGTATATGACAGGGAAAGCAACCCATCAAGCTCCCTGCTTGCCAGACCAGCATTGTCCGTTTGTTGAATTCATTGCATGTAAATAGCTGAAACAGTCCAGTGAGTAACCAGCACGATCAAGTCCTAGCTAGACATAGACTGTTCAATGGCGCAGACATTTTCTAACATGAAACTGGTTGAAATGCAAAGCTCAGATGGAGCCAAAATACTGCTGACTGAGTCGTACCCGCTAAGTGTGGTGTGGGCAGCAGGAAAACAAGATGGAGTGAAGGTAGGTCAGCCCCAGCCCCTTCAGCTAGTTGTAAATGTTTCTGTGCTTTGTAGCATAGAATTGCTGGGGATCTACTGTAATGCCTTGTATCGCTGTTTATTTGTAAGGAAATGAACATTTCTGAGAAAATGTCTCCTGATTTGCCCACCTTGGCTTACAGGCAACATAATTGCATCCTCCGGGCTAATCACTGGCAGTCTTGTGAATAATGGGTGAATAATGTATTTTCCTTACTGCTCTTGGACTTTTACAGGAGGTAATGGCACCACTTTTAGGTGCTTTGCGAGCATTGAAAATGTCCTCTAGTCATTTGAAATCGCTGCTACTCCCCAACAACAGATATAGAAAAGATACCTGCAGTGGTGTGGGTGAAAAGGGTTTCAACATATGGGCCTAATAGCTGGTTGTACTCAGAAATATAAGACTTCTTAGGGGGCAAAAGTAATATAATTTAAGGAAATTGTATCCTGTCTAAGAAGTGAGCAAGGCTGGAAAGGGATGTTAGACTTCTGTGTCTGTACAGGTCAGTTTCACACTGTACAACAAAACGAAATAAAAAAGATTTTAAAGACTTTTAAGCTTGAGGGCTGGGAGGTGGCTCTGTGGGTGAAGTACTGGTGACCTTAGATCCCCAAACACCTACATATAAAGATGAAGCCAGGCATGCAACTTAATGTCTGTAGTGTTCGGAATATAACTGCAGCCTTGCCCTTGCAACCTCTGTTTTGCACCCTCAGGCCATTCTGTACGAGTGTGTGTGTGTGTGTGTGTGTGTGTGTGTGTGTGTGTGTGCATGTGCACGTGTCCGCATCTGTGTGTGTGTGTCTCTCTAATTCTAGTGCTGGGAAGCAGAAACAGGTGTATCTTGGGGGGCCAGGCTGTCCATTTGGTGAAATCCAGGTGTAGCAAGAGGCCTACTTCAAAAAAATCCAGAGAGGAAGACACTGGCATCATTTGGCTTCCACATGTGCATACACAGGTACAGACACTCACACACAAATACACACGAACTCGCTATACACGTGCACACAAAAGGAAAAGAAATTCTGTAGTAAGGAGGACTCTTCAAGTGGGTTCTGCATCGTGAGGGGCGAGTCCTAGGCGGCTTTAGAAACTGGCCAAAGGGAGAAACAGCGTGCCAAGCTCCTGCACGCGCCAGTTCCTGGCAGATAGCCACAAACTGTATCATGACCCTGGGTACCGTTGGTATTCGGATGTCTTTGAAAGGATTGCATAACAAAAAGGGAAAGACAGATATTCTCACAGCTATAGGTGTTCGAAGATAAAGAATGTGTTTAACCATCTTGCAGTTCATCGAAGGGTTATTGTATTAGTTGATTCAGTAAAATTGACCCCCACACACGCAGATGCAGACGTGCATGCGCACACGCATTCTCACAGGATGGACTGGAGGAGCAGGGCAATGGCAGAGCTATTAGCGTGCCAGGGTAGGCCCTAGTTGTATTCTCAACACCCCAGAAATAAATAGGCAAATAGCTTACTAACCAAAGCATATGACATTCGTCTTGTCACACTAGTGGCAGGAACTCTGGAACGATAATAAGTACTGTTTAATCTTTGCTAATGAAGTTAGTCTCTTGAGTCCATGCCAAAGTAAGTTTCCTGCATAACCACTCTGTGAAGAGCAATAAGGCCAGAATCTGGGCACTAGGTTTTCTTAAAAACTCAACATACTCTCATGACTACTGTAAGGCTCTCCTTGGTTTGTGTGGCTCTTGTTATTTGGGTTGCCCATTATCAAGATATTGAGAATATCATCTAAAACCAGAAGGGGATAGCAAATCTATTTCAAACATTTTTTCTTCTAAATACTGATTAATTTCATTAATTTGTGTAGTAAGATTTGGGAAGTGACAATTATAATTCCAAATTGTGCAATAAAAATCATGTAATGTATGGCTTTGGAAAATGGCTTGCACTTTGCCTAGGATGTGGTTGGGGTTATGTTCTGTGACTTCAAAATCCCGGTTTGTTTGAAAATACTCAGTCTACTCTAGGGAGACCTGATTCAGGATTAGCTTGAAGCTGTATGATTTTTGTCATCTGCTCTTTAGCTTGATGCTCTAGTGACTGTTTTTATCTCCTTCCAGGTGAGTCATTGCTCACTTTCTCTTGGAACTTCTCCAGTAACTGAGATAGCAATTTGATTTCTGGACCTCAGGACAGGTGTGCTGAGAAAATGAATGAAATGAGCTGATAATATTTATAAAATATTTATAATAAATTACTGATGGGGCTTCACTACTATGAGTGGTTGCTGAGGGAAGCAAGGCAGCATGCTCAGAATGATCTGGAAATCTCTGTTGCTGAATTATTTTCAAGGTGGCTTGACCACTGTTACGTGTAAATAATCAGTGTAGGTATTGGCTTCTCTCCTTTAGCAGATACTGGCTGTAGCTAAGATTTGCTGGCTTCAAGAAATGCAGCCAATAAAAATCAATGGCGGCAGCAGTGTGTGTGTGGGGGGGTGTTATTTCAGAACAACTTTTTCCATGCTTGCTCCTGTGTGATTTTAATGTCCTTGTGTCATGTGGGTAATCGTTCCCATGTGCCAATTGGTGTTAGAAATAAACTCTTACATTTCACTCTGGGCATTTAATCTCTCTTTGCTTAGGCACATATTTTACCCCAGTTATAAAATTTAATCCAGCTACCAAATACTTTTGTTGTTTTGTAGCACAGTAACAGAAAAGATGTCAGTCTAGTGTTGATTTTTATTACTGAGTTATAGATGCCATCAAGCCCTGATGTAAATGCTCTTCTGTTTGTGTTTTCATTAGGTGAAGTCTGTGAGTTTTGTCAAAGCCAACAATATTCAGATCTACTTGGAAGATTAAGTGAATTGATTTGATTGGAATGTTCTCTCAACAGCCAGCCAGTAGGTAAGTAAGGTACTCCCTTTCTGTGGTTTGACTTCAGTCGCCAATGTGTGATATTAAGTAGATGCTCAGTGAGATTTTTGACAGGCATAATTTGAAGCCTTCAAGACATGTGATAGACCATGGGAATATTGCTTCAGTGAATGTATTTGGATATCTATCTTGCAATTTTAAAAATTACTTTAGGTTTAAAACTGTGTGTGTGTTTTGTGTGTGTGTGTGTGTGTGTATGTGTGTGTGTGTGTGGTCTGTGTCTGTATGAGGTACTGTATATGTATGTATGTATGTGTGTGTGATGTCTGTGTAGGAGGCAGTGCATGTGTATGAGTGCATGCACATATATGTATGATATGTGTGTTAGTGTATGTGTGTGTGGGTAGCAATGTATATGCATGTATGTGCATGCATGCACATGTGTATATGGTATGGGGCATTATATGTGTGTGTATATATGTGCATGTGTGTGTGTGATAGGTATGGGGTAGCAGTGTATTACATGTGTGTGCATGCATGGGCATGCATGTATGATATGTGTGTGAGGACAGTATATGCATGTGTGTGTGTGTATGTGTCTATATGCAGGTTCACAAAGCCCAGGGGAGGATGTCAGATATCCCATGTTATCATTCTCTGCCTTATTAATTTGGGACCAGCTTCTCACTGACCAGCACACTAGTCTAGCATTCAGCCACCCTCAGAAGCTCATTCCTCACAGTGTCAGTGTTACACACAAGCATAAAGGTGAACCTGGCCTTTAACTTGGGTGCCCTTTGAATGTAGGCCTCCGCTTGCTCAGCAAGCGCTCTTACCTCATCCTCTTTGTCATCTATGTAGTGTGATTTTCCTTGAACATTAGAAAACGTCACTCATTACTTAGAATTGCTCCTTCTGTCCACTCTTCTGTTTTATTTCATTCTATTAGATGCAGAGGATTGGACCCAGGGCCCTTACACATGCCAGCTTCAGGTTCTGCCACTAGGGCGTCACTCACAAACCTCCTTTTATTTGTAGTTTTATTGATAATTTCCTTGTAATCTTAAGCTAATATGAGACTATCACCTTTTACTTTGGGGGAGCTCTCTCTCCCTCCCTCCCTCCCTCCCTCCCTCCCTCCCTCCCTCCCTCCCTCCCCGTGTGTGTGTCTGTTTCTGTGTTTGTATCTACATCTTACTGGATTACAATCTAATACATAATAAGCTTTTAAAGAAATCTCACATCTTGCTATACTAAACCATTCTCATTCTATGTGCATGTGTGTCCGTGACAAGAACAGACATTTAAGTAAAGGCTTGCTTGCCTGGGTGAACTTTCTTTTGTGCTGGATGGCACTGGAGGCTCCTGAGATAGAAAATTGGGAACCAGGAGTTGTTTAGGCAGTTCCCAGCTCACTAGGGACTGCCAGAATTTAGTGGGAACAGGACTTTGGCTACTCTTAAAATGTCAGTGTAGTAAAAGCCTGCTTTCTCAAACAGATTTTTGGCATCAGAAAGTCTAAATGATACTGATTTTAGGGCTTGGTAAGTTTTTTTAAACTCAGGCAAACTCATGCTTTAATTAACCCTTTGTATAGTAACAGAATTTTTAGGAAAAATATGTTCCTAATTTTAGGTCACAAGACATGAGTTACTAAAGTTTTACATATTTTTCATGATTTAAAAATCCAGTGAGTACTAATGAATAGGAGAAGAAAATGTCTAATGATTAGGGAGATGGTTTTAAGCCAGCCAACCCCTGGTGTTTGTCTATGAGCACCCAAGGGTGCCATTGGTCATGCAGGCTCTCACTGATAATATTGTATGGCCTGTGCGTACCAACAACTACCTTGTCTCTAGGAATCTGCCTTGAGGCTTCAGCCTTAGAGCTTTCGTCATTTGTGTAGCCTTTGGACATCTGGGAAGGTCAAAATCCTGAATATACAAACTGCTGGGTATCTTTTTTATCCTGCCTTGTGAGGTGCTTGATTCAGTATTCATTTGTGACCATGTATTCCCATTGTTATATACACATAGTACCATTGGAAAACAGTTTTGAGTAGTTAAATGGAGACAAGGCAGTCATATGAAAATGGCATTTGGAAGGGAGACTTCTAGAAGGTTTCTAAAGCAGAGCTTTCTTTTCTTGTTCAGTAGTTTGTGTCAGAGATGAAAATTAATGCACCAAACCCTTAGCGTCTATACTGCTCAGAGGCTTACTTCTTACAATTATTCCCAGTGTGGGCGTGTGTGCCACAATGCTAACATCCAGTTTCGGCTTGTGATTCGCAGTGTCAGTTATGTGCGGGAGACTGACAGTGTGCATGGCCTTGCTGTCTGAGCCCTGGGCTTCTTTGACATCATCACTTTGAAAATATTGATTGTTTTGAGTTCAGTAAGTGTGTTACTTAATCCATAATATTCTTGGAAGGTAAAGCATATGGTCAGAAGGCAGTGGGAGCCAGCGACGGTTAGTGATGGTCAGAAGGCAGTGGGAGCCAGCGATGGTTAGTGATGGTTTGGGGAGGTTACTGTTAACAGATGACTGGCCAACGTTTAAACCCTACAGGAACTGTATTTTTTTTCTCCTGCATGCCTGCTGATTCTTTAGCCTGCTAGTATGTACCTAACTCACAGAGATGGCATAGTTTCTCAGCTCAACCATATATTTTTTTTGGAAGGTTTCCTATGGATTTCTTAAGCTTTTCTAATAATATGTACAGGCGGTATGGTCCGTGCATGACTCCTTACTCTATCAGCAACTCTTTCCACTAGTTCAACTGAGGAATTTTCCTTCAAGTTATAAAATCTCCCTCACCACAAGTTAGTAGCAAATAGAAAGGAGCTTGAAAAGATAGGAAACCTACAACATTAGAATATCCATTTTATGGTACTTCTTGTCAAGGATAAGAATTAGTTTATCCTTATATTGATGCTAATTTTATACATTGCTGTTTTTCTTTAAGTTGATAATGTTTTTGAGCAGACTTAACATTGCATGTCTAGCTGAAATCTGTATCCGTTACCATGGGTTCTGATCTACATTCTCAGATGTATGCTTCTTTCATTCAATGGGGGTGGATTTAGAGGTGCCTCTTCATTGGAGCGAAGGGATATTTTTTTACCTTTATTGAGCAATCTGTATGATTCAGCATCTTGGCTCACAATTACTTTAAGCTAAGAATTAAGATCCCTTGTCTATTTGGAAATATTGGATTTCAGAGTTGTAGTTACTTAGCGCAGAATTGAATAACTACTACAGTTATTAGTATTTAGAATCAGAAATTATTGAAGTCTCATGTAAAGAAGTAAAAAATACCTGATTCTTATTTCTGTAGGAATTGCTCTATTTTGTGACTTTGTTACTCAGACAGATTGTTCAATCTTCTATGGCTCCTTTGCCTTTTAATGTGCTTATGTATGGCTTTTATTTCCCTTATTTATACAAAGTCAGGAAATAAAGGAATACTCTTGACTTGTGTTTGGACAATTTCAGCTGCTCAAATGGTTCACATCAAACCTGTTGGGCTTACTATAGCCTCTGCCTTTGCAGGCAATTCACAGTAGATCCTATAAGTTGCCAAGGTGTAGCCATCCAACTGTTTGCTCTTGTAGAGGGGCAATTTTGGAGATTTTTATATGGAAGTTATTTGGTTTTATGTGCCTCCTTCTTTACTATAACTGAAGAGAGTATATACGTGTTTTGAGTACTGACAAGTTGGTGTGAAATCAGGCTTTTAAAAGCATCTATAATCTGACTTCCAAAGATTTCACTTTGTTTCTTCATTATAGTAGATCCAAAAAGAGCCCATGAGTGACTGGATTTCATGAGCTGTGTGGTTTGATTTTTCAAAAAGTATTTCCTTGTACTTTTTAAGCATCATACTTCATTCATTCACAAGATTAATAGCTTGTCCATCTGTTTAGTCAGGCAGCATTCATTAAGCGGGTCATATGACCAACATGAATTCCAATCCATGCCTGTTCTGTAGCTATTCAACACCCCGATAGGGGGGCTGCTTCCTTGTTTCAGAATAATCTCTCCTGTAGGATTATTGCCGCCTCTTTCCTTTGGTTTGTACTGTACAATGGCTGTGGAGAGAGCTTCTCGTCAGTTATTCTCTGTTTCACCTCTACATAAGGAAATGGTTTCTGTGTGCCTTGTTTCTGTATGTATTAACATTTGAGTGTAATAGTTTATCATTTACAAATAGTGTTTACCTGTGTTATCTTACAGGAGAAATATAGCTATGATATAGAAGTTATATATACTTTATTTTGTGTACAAGGAAGTGGAGTCAACTGCAGGGTGTAGGCGCTACACCTAGTCATTTAGTCAAGGTCAGAGCCCCAGTGATTCACATATTTATCCAACAGGTGGCATGTCACAGTCACTGTGTGGTCATGGGTCTAGTAGACAGGCATTCTCCAAATATTAGAGCTCTGTAGATGTGACCACTACATTCTGTTTAATATAGTGAATAATAAAGAGAAGCCATATTGAAATTGTGAGAAGGAATTCAATTTTAGGGATTCTCCAATGAGCCCAAAAGATCACCCAACAGCATGGCAGATGCGATCTAACTGAAGTTTCTGTTAAAATTACCCAGTCATTCACTCCAATCTGACAATGTTACCATCCTCAAGCAGTGTGCCTACAGACTAAAAATGGGTTCTTGAATTCAGGCTCCTTAGGTATTTATAGCATTTATTATACATTTTTAAATTAAATAATGGGCAAACCATCTATGTAGAGATCCTCATTTTGGGTTTGAACTTAATCCCACTGTGAGTTCTTACCCGTGAGGTCACAGGTGATAAATTAGCTTGCCTGCCTACATTGTCTGCTTCTTCTGTTGCTCACACTGTTGGCTGATGAGCTTTACTGATGTCATAGTCCTGTTAATCCTTTTATTTTAGGGTACTGGTCTTTTTGTTTTATTTTATCTGGTTTCATAATCACTTCAACCCTTCCAGTGTCTCTCATATCACTTCTTGATGGTATTTCTATGCTTACACCTACTGATGAAGCAGTTACACCGAATCGTTTGCTGTCTTGTGTTGTGTTGTGTATCACAAGGACCCACTATAAGCTGCTTGAGAGCAATAGTAGATCTTTATTTTATCAGTATCTTCCTCACCCTGGGGGAAAATAAAGAGTCTTGAGCAAAATAATAGATATCCCATAACTATTGGCTGGACTTTACTAAAAGTTCCTTTTACTTTACTAAGTTCCCTTTCAAAATTCAGGTTGCATTCTGAAGAATTGGTACACGGCTAACACCTTAATGACATTAGTGAGATGGATCAGGAAAGCTGCATCTTACCAAATATCCAGAGCGGAGTCAATTAGCACAAATCTCCGAGCTTTCAATGCCCACTATTTAATCTTTTCGTTTGAAACTTTATTATAAAAAATAGTGAATAAGAAAAATTGCACATGAAAGACTATATACAAGTACATGAAGATATATTTGATAGTAAACTATGAAATCCAATTTGATACTCCATTGCTTCCATTCTGAATGGCTGCTCAATGAAGTTTCACACTGGCTTTTATACTTGCTTGAGTTGTGTTGTCTTTGGGTCTAGTACCTCCTTGAAGTGTAAAATACAAATGCTCTTAAAGTGAACCTGGCGCTATGCCAACAAAATAATCGTTTGGGAAAAGACTCATGAGAGAGATGAAATGACATGTGGTCTGTGACCCCTTGAACGTGTAGGATAGATGCTGAGAGATTTAGGGGCAAAAAGCTGAGACAGGATGGCCCTGTTTGCGGCAGGATGAGCGGTAGATGTTTCCTGTGGTCCTGAGTGCGGAGTGCCTGAGTGTTCTTGAGCAGGAGAGCAGAGAGATGAGCTGCCTGCCCCTTAGGAGGCTGTTGTCGGTTGTATTGGCTGATAAGAGCCGAGGTGGGGTAGGGTAAGTGGGTGTAGCAGTCAATGCTGGCTTAGGGTGTGTTCATATTAAGTCACTCAAGAGCTGTCACCTGATGGTGTGCCCTTATTGTCTCTGCACTCAGGTCACAAAGGCACCGCCTAGATCATGTGCATAAGTGTATTCATTCTAGGTGCAGGGAATTTTTTCTCACTTGGCTTCCTTTAATTCTTTCTCTGTTCCTCCCATCTCAGGTCTTGAATGCCAGGCTTCTGTCCCTGTGTTCAGCTCCACTTGCTTTTTCCTTCAGGTTCTCCTGACACTTGCACAGGTCACTGCCCCTGGTGACTGTTACTGTATCCTGGGTACCACAGGGCACTGTGCCTAGTACTGTCCTTCACTGGGGCACCTTATGGTCTCCTGACTTTGTGGGCTGGAGTTTGGGCAGTTTTGGGGGACCTGAGTTGGAATAGAATGACAGCAAAGAGGACTGACAGGCCACAGACCTGGAAGGAAAAGTACACAGGAGACAGGATGGGACTCCTTTTTTTTTTTTTTAAGAGTCAGAGAGAGCCTCTTCTCTCTCTTTTTTTAAAGATTTATTTATTATTATATTTAAGTACACTGTAGCTGTCTTCAGACACACTAGAAGAGGGCATCAGATCTCATTACAGATGGTTGTGAGCCACTATGTGGTTGCTGGAATTTGAACTCATGACCTCTGGAGGAGCAGTCAGTGCTCTTAACCACTGAGCCATCTCTCCAGCCCAGGATGGGACTCCTTATTGGATGGTGCATACGTGTGTGCGCGCGCTCGCGTGCATGCATGCGTGTTGCGGCTTATGGTTTGGAGGGGGAGGTGGGAAAGCTTTGAGCCTGGAGTTAAAATTTGACTTTCACACAAAAACGAAAAAAGGAGAGTTTGGGTAGCACTGTGATCACCTTGAGTTTATACATTTTAGATAACAGCAGACGAAACGCGTGTGTTTTTTTCTTTTCATTTGTCATGAGGGCTCGTGGTTGGAGAAAAGAATCCACTGGAAGACTCCAGTCTTTTCCCTTGTCTTCGGGTCCCCTCAGCTCACCAAAGACTTCTCCACGAATTTACCTCCTTGGTATTACTTGTACTTGTCAGGATTCCCAGCAGCTAGCATCTCCTTCAGCTTCCCAGAACAATAACAAACCAGGGAAGTAGCCTTCTTTTCTTTTTGAAAATCATGACCCCCCACCCTCTCACGGTTTGCTGAAATAGCACAGAAAAGGAGTGATGTGGCCCCTGCAGCTGCACTTGATACGTAGGCACACACTTTTCTTTCTGTGTGATATATTTCATTTGGTAATTTGGTGCAGGGAAATGGGGGGAGTTATTGAGCACCAAAAATAGAGGAAAATACACTAGCTGTGTGAATAAAATGATTCCTTCAATCTAATGACAAGTAAAGCTTAGGTTCCTAAATTTGACGCCAGCAGTGAGTTTGCTGGTTTGGTGTAACTCACTGGTGCTTCCATACATAGAAATCTCAGAAGAGATATTCTGGATTAAATCAGTTTATGAGCATCCTATGATCCTGTAATTACCATTTGCCATTACCGTGTGTACTAATGATTAAAGCACACATGTTGTAAGTACAGGGCAGTGGGTGTATCTTAGATCTTAAGCCATGAAAGATTTCCATTAACAGAGCGATTTGTGCACAAATAAATTATTCATCGACTGCAGCATAGCTTGATTCTGTCATCAGCCTTAAGTGGAAATTTTGAGAACACCAATCATCACAGATGCCAGCACTGCTGGCTGAGCCCTCTTCCCTTTTTTTTTTTTTTTTTTTTTTTTTCATGGAACTTGAGTTTTTTGGCGACTTGTGAAATATTTAGTTTTTTTAAATTTGGTGAACATTTATTTGAGGCAGTTCTGTCATGTACAGTTTAGTATTCTGGAAGTATAGAGGAAGACAATGACCAGTAAGCCTGTGTATTGGATTTCAGTTGCTTACAACCCCCCAAATAGAGCTAGGAGTAGTATTTACCTGACTTGACTATAGGGCTTGTGGCAGTGCCCTTGGGGATGTCTAAATAGAATGCTTTGTCCATACAAGAAGAAAGCAACCACATCTATGCTCTTGTGGGTGTCCTGGGTTGGGGGATGGACTCTGGGATCAAATAGAATTTTCTAAGAATGGCTTTTAAGAAGGGAGGGATCTTGTCAAGTGGGAAGAATTACTTCTACCTAGAACAAGGATGAATATTGTCATTTTAAATGTTTGAGACAGGGCATTGATAAATGGGAGGATGTGAAGGAAAGGACATGGGAACAGTTAAAAGAGTAGAGAGAGCTTTGGATATAATTATAATCCTAATCCATGCTTTGTTTTGGAGATTAAAAAATGTTACCACATTTTTGAGCTAAGGAAACACACGTTGCCTTATTTTGGGGGAGGTCATTAAAGCTTAATTGATGACAGTATTGTAGAGAAAGATCAGAAGAATTGGAGGTAGAAAGATAGGAGGTGACTGGGGGAGAGGGTAAAGTTATACCCTCTGATAGTTACAGGAACACAACAGGGAGACAAACTGGAGAGAGTGCAGTGAGTGAGTTACCTGTACAGCAGGATTTTTGTAATTGACTGTGAGGGCTGGGAAGTAACAAGAAGATAACAATTCAATCTAGTGACTATAAGTAAATGTGAGAGAATCAATCCATATTATGGTAGGGCCCACTAATCTCTATACATTGTGCTGGGTGCTGGTGTGTGTATTGAGGATAATGAGGTCTTTCTAGCCAAAATAGCTGAGTAGTATTTTCATATTTCATATACTACCCAGTTAACTGAAATCAGGGTTGGGGAGACAGACTGTGATAAGGGTAATAGTAGGAGTTTAACAAAGGGTTGTGGGAATGGTGTCAGTTCTGGACCAGAAAGGGGGCAAGTATGTTACAGAAAATGATGCTTCAACTTGGCCTTGAAATTCAGATCTGGTACTCTAAAGTATTTTATATTCTTATTAGATTGTGTGTGTGTGTGTGTGTGTGTGTGTGTGTGTGTGTGTGTTTGTCACAATTATTTAAAAGAAGTCATTGAAAAGGAGACAGGGTTTACTTTGGCTTACAGTCACAGAGGCTTCAGTTCACTTCCACTGACTACATCATTACTGGACTATGGTGGAAGAAAACTTCTCATCTCACAGTGAGCAGGAGGCAGAGGCCAGGGACATGCTACCCTTTAAAGCCTGGCCCTTGGTTGCCTACCTCTTCTAACTAGGCCTTCCCTGTTCCTACCTCCCAAATGCCATTCATTGCACTATGAATCCGTTCATGGATGTGTCCATTTGTTAGAGCACATCCTCATGGTCCAATCACTTCTTGATGACTGGATCCATCGGCTGGGGACCAAGCCTTGAACATGAGCACTTCAAGGGGATTCTGTGTTTGTAGACCTTACAGAGTTGTCAGAAATGTAGTTGAAAATTAAGACAGGAGAGTGTGAAGATAGCTGGGAGGAGGAGCTTGCTAGAGAGAAGTGCTCCCACTGAGAGGTGAATCCTGCCTGTAATGGGTGCCCTGTTTAATGGGGGTTGGGATGAGTAATGTTTCCAAATGTTAGAAAATACTATGCTCTAAGAAAAGACCAGTGACTGCCATGATGGATCCAAGGCAACCATGACAAGGCTTCAGTGTAGACATGGAGGTAAGAATGTTCTGAAAGTTATGGAAGTAAGGGTAAAAGTATTTTAATGGCTATTTCTTATCTTGAAGATGTAATTAAACATGTAAGTGAGAAGAGGGGCTGAGAGTTTTTTTTTTTTTCTCAGTGGTTTCTCCTTGTTGGGTAAAGTTTATATAAACCCCGGTAGATCTTTGTGTTCTGGCTGGTCTGAGAGGCGTCACTTGAGAACAAGTTTGTCCCATTGCAGATTTCAAAATCCTGCGAAAACACTGGGCTCTCTGCTGCCAGCTCCCCACCCCCTCTCAGCATCCTCCTTAGTTCCTCCTTCCTACAAGGTCCTCTGGGCACACTGCTGATAGTGTCTAGTGCATTGTATAGCCTTGGCCCACGTCGGGGAATCCTCAGGCTCTCCTTGGCCCTTGTCCCATGGAGAAGGGGAGTTCTACAGAGAACAATCTGAGGAAGTGGGTGTGGGAGCGTGCACACACACACACACGCACACAGGCACACCTACCGATTGAGCATGCACACACATACACACACGCACACAGGCACACCTACTGATTGTTTGCCTGTTCTCAAGAACACTCATGCACTACTCGACAAACTAAATAGTCATACACAAGGACACCTTGTGCTACAGCCCGAGGATGAACAGGTTAGCAGTGTAGAATTCAAACACCAGGTGGAAGGGGTAGGATTTTTATCTTGTTTTGCATTTTCTTGTCTGTATATTTTTAAAGAGGTTATTACAAGCACCTGGGACAATAAAGCAATTTTTATGCAACTACTCATATTACTCCTATTATTTAATTATATCGATCTACTCAGTTGTATTGATGATATAACCTTCAATTTTGAAGAAATAGAAAAAGTGCTGGAAAGGAAAGACAGACAGTAAGAAAGAGCATGTGCCCTGTAACCCTCTACTGCACAAAGAATATGAGCATGCCTGAGATCCTGTGTCCACTCACTGCTTTAACCCTTTAGTCACCAAAGGTTTTCTGAGTTCTGTTTCTGTTCAGGCTGATGATTAGGAAACATAACAGGGTTGGGAAAAGAATTGCAAATTTCTAAACAAAATACATTATGGGAAACCAGCCAATATAAGCAGGCTTCCCAGAATGATAGGGATAGAGTTTGTATGAAAGTACATTTATAAGGTAATTTTTGATACCTACCTCTCCCTTAAGCTTTTTCCTGCTACTCTGAACCCCCACAGCATGTTCAGCCTATGAGAGCTCAGTTAAGTTTTCAGAAGAGTGGCAGAGGGAAGCCTCTTGGTTTTGGAGGAGTCATCAGACCTGACTCCTGCAGCCTGTGTCATTCTCTTATTGGGGAACAAAGTGAGGACTATGCCTTACATGGTCTTCCCTCTGAGGTCTTAGATCTAGCCCTGGGACAGATGGGGTCAGGATCGCTTGCTTATGTGCCCGTGGAAACATATGGGGGGTGCTTTGGAAGCACTGGAAGATGTCATAAGGTGTGGCTGAGCACAGAGCCAAGGACCCTAGTGAGTTGGAGACTGAAATCCAGACTCTGAGAGCCTATTGTCATTTTATTATCCTCTCCCGGTCTCATAGTCATTCTTTTTCTATTTTTCTGCTGTCAGTGAAAACTTGGTGTCTTGTAGGATTTATCATTTTCATTTAGCTTGTTTACGTTGTATGGGAAGGCAAGAGCCTCTCTTCCCTTCTTCCTTGTTTTGCAGCAAATATTCTTGAATGTTTGATGAAGTGTACCGTGTGGGCAGGTTCACCTCTACTATAAATAGTCAGAAATTCAGGGAACCAAGAGACTAGGGTCTTTTGTTACATGATTCTTAATCTCCAATTCTTTTGTTTCTAATGAAAATAAAAGTGTACTTTTTTATGATATAAGCACAAATGGCAATAATTTTCATTATGCCAATTATAAACTTAGAGTTTTAGAGTGAACACTAATATATGTTTTTTACATTGACTAAAATATTTGAATTAGATTATTAATTATGTAGCATAATAAGAATATTTTAAAATACCCCAATGTGGATTTGGAAGGTTTCCTTTTTAATTATGGTGAGACGTGTATGTGGATTTTAAATTCTAAAAAGAAAAATTAATTTCATCTTGATATTATTTTTCTAAATACTCTACATTTGCACCTTCATTATCTTTTAAAACTTAACACCATCTTCCATCTTATATCTGTGACATTGGAGAAAAGAGAAGAACTAGTCTGATATGGTCATTTTAATCCAGCCAGCCAGCCAGCACCCCTCCCTTCCTTCTTTCCTTCCTCCTTCCCTCTCTTCCACTCCCTCCCTTCTTCCTTTCTTCTTGATAGGGTTTGGTCAGTTTTCTTTTCATTTTGCAACACACACAGGTATATCTGCGCTATCAGGGGGCCTAAACAGCATATAAAAATGGATATCTGGAAGTGAGTAGAATATTTCTATCTGATGCAGAAATGTGTAAGAAATTACCCACCAACTACAAAATTCACTTTCATCACTTACATGCCAATAAGAGATAGCATTATAGAATAGCTAGAGCCTTAAGTCCATTTAATGTTTGGGCATTTTTGTTGATAGAGGGAGCGTGTCTTATGTAGCTTAGGGTAGCCTTGAGTTCACTGTGTAGCCAAGGTTGGCTCAGAACTCCTGCTCATCCCGTCTCTACTTCCCAGGTGCTGGGTGACCAGCATCTTGTGAGCTGAACCTTCTCTAGGTGACAGACACTTTGGTTACTTAACAGTTCTTCTCTGAGGTCTACTGTAAATGCAGCTACACAAAGCTTTTTATTCCTGTGTACCTTGAACATATACGTAATGGAGGTGACTCCTAAGCTAAGAATTAAAAAATAAATGGCATTTTTAAAAAGCCAAATTCAGATGCTAAAAGACATTTCATTTCTAAGTCAAATATACAAAAACCAAATTTGTATTTTTTTAAGGAAGTATTATTTTCAGGACATGCCTTACCATGTATAATACGTAGAATGTAAGGTCCATTCTTTCAGGATTCCTCTTGAATTTCAGAAATGAACTGGTTTACAAAGAAAAACTTAAAATGAAGGGGGCTGGAGAGATGGCTTAGCTGTCAAAAGCACTTCCTGCTCTTCCAGAGGACCAGACTTCAGTTCCCAGCCCGATGTCAGTAGCTCATAAATGCCTTTAACTACAGCTTCAGAGAATGCACTGCTCTCTTCTGGCTTGCTTAGGCATGTGTGTGAATGCATGGGCATGCACAAGCGTACACATACACACATACACAGGAATGAAAACAATTATGTATATATACATATATATATATGTATGTATGTATAATATCTATATACATACACACACACATATTTGTGTATCTGAGCCAAACTGATAGCATATTCTAGTTCTCGGGAGACAGAAACAGACATTCTCTCGTGAGTTCGAGACCAGCCTTTACTACAGAGCAATTTCTAGGCAAGTTAGAGATAAACGGTGATACTTTGTCTCAAAAACAAAATATAACAAAACCATACACATATTTTGTATGTGTGTATATATGTATGTGTACACATGATATTCATAACTTTCTTAGCACTTCAGAACAGATGCAATTAGTTGACATTTTCTGCAGAATGCACTTTCAATTGTTTTTACTAATGATAACATTATTTGTGAGGTCTTTTCTTAATATGTCTAAGGGAATTAAGTCTGGAAGTGTGCTATATAATTTCTATAATGGTCATTAGAGTTAGATACACTTAGAATTACATATTTAACAATATAAAAAATACCACAAGGATCATTCTCAGTAGTACAGGATTTCTATGTTTTATTTTCTAACATTCAAAAGCCTTAATAATCATGCTTTTGGGGTTGAATATCGATATGTTGGCAGCAGTGTGAGCTCACTGGGCTAGAGAGAGAGCAGCCATTAACTTGAAAGTACATTGAATGGCCAGGAAGCCCTGGGTACTGCCTAACATTGTACAGAAGCTTGCAGACCCTAGCAGGGAGCTCATCTCTGCCCAGTTTGTCACTCAGCCTCTTGATTCTGTGTGTGAGTGGGGATATATACCCATTTATGTATCTGTGTCTTTGTGTGTGTGTGCACATATGTGTGTGAAAGCTGCACTCCATGGCTAGGATGATGACCTAGTGTGTAGGATCACTCGCTCTGCATGTCTGAGGATCTAAGTTTGAGTCCCCATCCCTGAGGGTTAAGTTGGATATGAAACCCCAGCACTGTGAAGGAGGTAGAGGCAGGAGATGGATAGGGCTTGCTGGCTGCTAGACTAAATTCAGGTCTAGTGTGTTCTGCATTGGTTTATATAACACACATACACACACACACACACACATGCACACACCCATGCACACTCACATGATGGGTTTCGTTATATATTTTCCAAACCTCTAAAACTCCTCCTATTTTTTGAGACAAAAAAGCTCATGCTGACAGCCACAGTTATGTACTATATCCTTTATTTAACTGAAGCATTAGGGCTGCTTTCTTGTCTCAAACACGGGAGGAATTTTAGAGGTTTTGGAGATACATAATGAAACCCATCGTGTGTGTGTTTTGTGTGTGTGTGTGTGTGTGTGTGTGTGCACGCGCGCGCACGCGTACACCCATGCGCTGTGTTTTTAATTTACCAAAACTTAATACAGATTATTTTGAGTCAGTCCTTCAGTCTAGATGGCTAAGAAATATCTTTTCCCCATCCCTTGAAATATAAGAGACGATTCTATTCAAAGTATCCACTGTGTTCATTAAGTTGTTAAAATGCTTGGTCCAAGATTTGATCCTCAGGGTTTAAGTAATGGATAATGACCAAAAATATGAAAGGATACTTTAGGAAGCCTGGTACATCCTTGTTGGCTTTTGTTATTAGTGTCCAACCTTATTGGCCCCCATTTTAATACGTCTGAGAGGTGCACCCATGTGAGATGTGAAGGCTGTAGAGTATATGGCCGCTGAGAACCTTGCCGGAAGGTAGCAGAACAGAGATGCAGGAGGGCTCAGTGAAGTCCTCCTTTTTGCCTCTAAGTAAGAATTTTAACAGACTCCAGCTGTAGACTCCCTGCATCCTGACTCTTGGGACAAGTTCCCACTCTCGGATCAGCTGTGGTTTAGTATCTGGCTAGAAAGCAGTGGTAGCTGCCCAGAAGGGCGGAGCATGTGTGCTGCCCCCTTAATTCCTCAGTCTGGAGCTGAGCGATCATGGTGTAAGGGGGGAAAAAATAAAAACCCTGATGGAGCTTCTTTTCTGCGTGTTGGAAGAGGAGAGTGGATTGTAAGCCAAGCTTAGTTTGACTCTTAAGCATTCATAACTGGGGAGAAAGTCGTGGCTGCCAGGATTTGTTGGGCATGAAGTTTAAGAGTTCAAGTGAAGACTTACCGACATTCTTAATTTAACCAGAGATGAAATCTTTATCTATAAAGACCATGGAGTTCCTCAGGATTTCTTCTCAGTTGTTCAAGTTGTAGATTGGATGAGAATGGTTTTCTGGCTCCTTCCTATCGCTTTGAACAGCAATTAAATCTTCATCAAATGAAGAATGTGAAGTATCCTGCTAGTGTATTTTATGTGGGTCAGTTTGACAGGCTTGTTTACTTTTCTCTCTTTAAAGCTTTATATTCTAAGCAAGAGACTCTTTTTAGGTTGGGGGGCTTTTAATATTTCCGAACATAAGAAGTACATATGCCAGTGTCATCCCTTATACTCAGTGACCTAAAGATTTAACACTAATTTCAGGAATGCAGCTTAGTCAGGGTACATTCCTAGCTATGCGGAAGCCCGGCTTCCATCCTTAGCACCACATAAACCAAGCATGGTGGCCCATGCACTCACAAGTTTAAGGTCACCCTCTGCCACATAGTGAGTTTGAAGCCAGCTGGGATACAGAAAACTGTCTCCAAACAGGGGTGAGTGGGAAGATGACTCAGAGAATAAAATGGAGGCACGATACCCCACGTCTGTAATTCCAGCACATCTGTGAAGAGATGGAGGCAGAGCCAAAAAGACTTCCTAGAAGCCTGAGAGTGTATCTACAGGAAACCCAAGAGTCCTTGGTACCCAAGGTGGCCTTCTGACCTCGACATGCAAACTGTGATGCGCACGTGCGTGCGCGCGCACACACACACACACACACACACACACACACACACACACTCACACACGCACGCACAC
>NW_022196902.1:6413091-6428705 GCF_008632895.1 Mastomys coucha
ACGCACGCACACGCACACACTCACACACACGCACGCACACGCACACACTCACACACACACGCACACACTCACACACACTCACACGCACACACTCACACACGCACACACTCACACACGCACATGCACACAAACACACACACACACGCACACACTCACACACACGCACATGCACACACTCATACACACACACACACGCACATGCACGCACACGCACACACTCACACACACGCACATGCACACACTCACACACGCACATGCACACAAACACACACACACAAAGACACACACATACTCACACACACACACTATGCATGTACAAACACAAAACTAAAATTTAATTATACTCTATTTGTAAAAACTATCAGTATATTTCCTCAAAAAATAAAGCATGGGAGTTTAAAACTTTTTAAACTATTTCAAAAAGCTGTTTTAGTAAATATCCCGAATTATACATTAAAAAGCAAAACATTTTAATCCAAAAATTTTCTACTACCATAAGCTTAAATATAATGTATATGTAAATTAATAAACTATTCTGACAACTAAGAGAGAGAAAGAGAGATAGTGTATGTGTGTTTAAATTTAAATATAACCAAGTTTCAAGCTGTTGTGGTGAAACTGAAACAACGTTCAGATTCAGTGTGAAATGTCGACTTATATGTGACTATAAACAATTAACATCATGCTTCCTGTGGCCGACATCTTTACTAATAGATTAAGGAGGAATACTTAATTGCAAAATTGTTCTAAATACTGCATTAATTCATCAGCAACTGTGGGGCTTTGAATCAGACAGAATACTGCGTGAAAGGAGCAAAGAGATGCGTGGTGTGGCTGTGTGTTGTTAAGCAGGCTCCTTTGTGCTCATACTAATGACCACAACTAGGTACTGTGTCCTTCTTTTAACTGGAGCATTAGGCTTGAACCTGTGTACTTGGAATGGTGTCTACTTACACATTCTTCAGTGTCACAACCTTGCAAACCTTCAGGGCATTCATTCCAAGTATTTTTTGTTTTAGTTAGTCAAAGAGATTAGGCAAAAGGATCCCCCAGGAGCTTAAACACTTGTAGACATGGTTTAGGATTATAGGCACCTGGATGCTGGTGATGAAGGTGCCATGTGGTTTCAATACATTTTTGTGTATTGTATAGTGTGTGTGTGTGTGTGTGTGTGTGTGTTTATGACATGTGGGCCTTGTAAAGCATGAGACTCAAAGCACAGAACTTGTCTTACTTGGGCGCAGGGCTCTGTTGGCTGTGGGGCATCTGGGCATTAGCATTCTCACTGCGGGCACCATCTGCAAAGGCAGCAGAGGCCTATCTTCCTGAGGACACTAGGGGGAGCTGGCACAGGAAAGAGGATGCAGCAGATGGTGTTGTGACTGCCTGTCAGACTGCCCGTGGGCTCTTCGAAGGTTCCCTTGCTGGAGTCCTAGAAATACTTAGTTAGGACTTTTCAAGGGGACCAGAGGTCCTGTGTGAGCAGGTGGGGGCTGGAACAAAAATCGTAGTTAATTGGTGTTAATGTTGCTACATATGTACTTGCCTGGATGCTGGGATGATCTGGTGTCAGCAACCCATTTCCAAGTCAGTAAATCCTCCCTTCTTCTCTGTCATAGGGAAAAGGCCATTTCTAGCAATGTTTTTCTCTCATGATTGCAACGGAGAGGAATGGTTTTATTTCTCTTTGTGACTATTCTCCATGGAGAAAGAAGGGACACAACTCAGTGACTGTAGCTAGATGAAACAATAAAGGGGCTTATCATTATCAAAGGGTTGGGACTCTCACATACAAATGGACAGAATTCAGTTAAAGAAAAGAATGACTAGGTCTGCACTAATCTCTGAGGTGCATGCTCACATTCCTGTTTTTTATTAGAGTAAGACCCAATGGAGGTGGCTCTAGCAGCGTCCATGGCTTTGCTGTCAGCTAAGGTCATAGCTGCTAGCCCACTCTGTTCACAAAATGTCTTTATGGCATAACAAGTCAAGATGATGCAGACATTAGACATGTATGTACCAGCTCTTGTTCGTGATTGCTAACAAAGACTTTAAACTTCGTTTATATTTTGGATGTGGATATCTCATAATAAATTTTTAAAAAATAATCTTAGTTTTTTTTTTTTTCCTGTTGCGTAGTTAAAAATATTGTGCCCTGCAGGGTCCACAGACAGCAGATAAGGGAAGAGAACAGAACTGATTTCATGTCTATATCTGGAACATTTGTTCATTCATTCATTCATTCTGAATAGGGATTGATTAGCTTGTTTTTGTTCTTAATTCCGGTAAAGGCAAAAATAAATACTCACAAATGAATTTTCCTGGGAGTGCTCAACAACATCTTGCCCTCCTTTTCTCCTTAAGTCTCTCTTCTCCCTCCTTGACAGTTGAACTCCCAGGGAAGTAGACAGTTAGGGAGAGCTCCGAGACTCTTGCTCTCTTGCTCTCTCTTGTTCTCTTGCTCTCTCTTGCTCTCTTGCTCTCTCTTGCTCTCTCTTGCTCTCTCTTGCTCTCTTGCTCTCTCTTGCTCTCTTGCTCTCTCTTGTTCTCTTGCTCTCTCTTGCTCTCTTGCTCTCTCTTGTTCTCTTGCTCTCTCTTGCTCTCTTGCTCTCTTGCTCTTTCTCTGTCCTCTCCTCCATTCCCTCCCCTCCACATGCTCATGGCCAGCCTCTACTCTTCTACTTCTTTAATCTCTCTCTCCCTCTGCCTTTCTCTGCCTCTTCTACCCTCTTAACTCCCCTCCCCATGCCCTTAATAAACTGTTCTGTATATAAAAAAAAGGAGAGCTCAGAGAAGGAGAAACAAAACCCTCTTCTTTGTGTTCTTTCTGGGTCTCTCCAGAAGTCTTGGTAGTGTCAGCAATTCATTTCCATATCAATAAACACTCTCATTGACTTTCATAGGTACTGAAAGGATTCTTCTAGAAATCCATTGGTTGGAGAGGGTAGAATGGTTTTATTTCTCACTTTGATTCTTGTCTGTTGGGGAGCAGAAAGAGGATCATGGCAGCAAGAGGATGGAGAAGTCTTTGGCCACACAAAGTCCCATGTTGTATCATAACACATCAAGGCTTTAGGGCCTGGTAGTTACTTAACGTCATATGGTAGAAGAGGAAGTCAAAGAACGTTCCTTTCTTCACTATGTGGCCTTCTGCCATTTCACCCCTGATTTTCATGTCAATAAATGGGCACCTTTGTCTTCATCAGTAAATATTTGACTATGATGAAGTCTATGCCCACGCAGGTCTTGATAACTCCTCCTACCTGCACTTTCTAGGCCTAGTAGTGGTGATGAGCTATGGCAGTCTTCAGCAGTTCTTGCCCCAGTGTCACCCAGCATCATATGCTTGTCCTACAGGTACCAATAACAAAACCAATTATTAACCACAGATTATTTGATTCAGTTTTAATGGGCGTATTCAAAACTATGCAAGTCGTCTCTTATGGTTGATACATCTTTTCAGCAATACAATGAGCTTGCTTAAATGAATTCAGGAACTCTTCCCATGTTATTTCTCTCTGAGTTTTAGATGAATCTTAAGTCAGAAACAACTGAAAAATACAGACCTAATGTCCTGGTGAAGGTGGCCACTTTAAATCATTTTAAAGGTGGTACATGGTACCAATTTAAAGCACTAAGTAATTCTAATGGAACTATTACTTTTATCCCCATTTAAGAGATTAGAAAAGTGAGGCACAGAGAGGTTAGGTAGATCACCTGATGCGATGATTTGTTCACTGAGTGTGGGATATGATTCAAAGCTGATATTCTGGCCCAGATCCCCAGGATCTGGCCTGGATGCTGCATGCCTCTTGTTATTACATCAGTGCTGTCCACTCGGGTTTCTTTGGATTGGGGAATGAGTGTGTCTGTAAGAAGGGAGCCTTGGATGGGTTGTGGTGTTGTCAATGTAGTCTTAGGAGGGTCTTTTCCTGGTCTCTCCGAAAAATACAATTGTCATTTGGTTCAAAGCCTGTTCCGCTTTATTCCCTTTTAGTACGAGGGCAGGAAAAACAGGTTCTTAGTCAAAACTGGAGTTGTTATGGAAGGTGCCAGGTTTGCACTGTCTTCGTATTGCAGAGATGTGACAAGCCTTTGCTATTCAAGCTTTCTAGTTGGCTGGCGCACATTGACATTTCTGTCTACATTCCTGTGTCTTAGAGGGAAAATAAGTTTGCCAGTGTTTATCTTCTTGAATATTACTTGACATTAGTGCTGCCTGAGAAGCCAAACTTGCTTGAACCAGTCACCCAGATGGCCAGACTGGGCGGCAAACCTGCCTTAGCGATGCTCCGTGGTTGACACGTGGGGCTGTGAGGTGTGCTGCTCCTTAGTCTGTGCCAGGCATGCAGAGCGTGTTTTTGATGGGGTGAGACAGATGGTACCCTGAAAACTAAAATGATGCGGGAGGAAAGAAAAGTTGAAAAAAAAAAGTAGAGAAAGGGCATTTGATTTTCTAATTCACATTTCGGAAGTGATTCGAGCCTCTGTGATTGACTAATACATGCAGTGTTGCTCTAAGACATGAATCCATTAGCGTCTGCTTGAACAGATCTGAGTAATCGGCAGGAAGCAGTCTTTTCTCTCATGGCTACTGTCCCAAATTTCATGGGGTTGCCTCCAGACCCGAAGACTTGTGCTGTTGATAGACATCGCAGATCAATCTAGAGTTTTCAGAGTAACACATCCCGTACCACCCATGTCAACCAACAGAGGAAAGGGCCAACTTTAATTTTCACGCTACTAGAATATATATTTAGATATTTCTACACACACACATATCAATAGGAGGAGAGCACAAGTGCCTGGCGAAGTAGCCATGATAAGGTTAATTAATCAGTCTTCATACAGCTGCTTCCTGACATTTCTGCAAATCGTTGTGGAAAAATTAATGAAGGTTAAATCAGTAATGGTTTCAAGCTTGGCCAGTGGAAAGTATGACACTGTTTCCATCAGCAAGTAAGTTGGTTAAGTTGGGCTGCTTTTTTTTTTTCTTTCTTTCTATAGGGGAAGTGGTATGCTGTGCATTCTCCACAGGAAATGGAAAAGGGGCAGCCGAACTGTGTGCACTGCAGGTATGCAGGAGCACTCTACGGGTGCTCCAGTGGCTGCCTTTGATTGACAGCACTTACGTGCCTCTTGGGCCAGAAGCATCGTGCTGTGTGTAGAACAGGAATACTCTTTTTTATAAGTTTTTTCCTAGAAAAAACAGTGAGGACGCTGGCCTTCTGTTGACCTGCCATCCAGAGAGACGGATGCCCTGTGAATGTGAACTTCAGGAGGCAGAGTGTGGAATTTATGACAAACAGAAAGTGAAACTCACCTAGCTGAGTTTATTTTTCAAGCTGAAGGTAGTTCAGTACCAGCCCAGTTCACATCCTGCGTAACCCTGTGGGATTTCCCCAGCAGTAGTTAAAAATTTTCCCATAGGGTCACACAGGATGTGAATTAAGTAAACACTTACCAGGCACCATGAAAAGGAAATCAGCTTTCTAAATGGTCCTTTCACTGTTAGCATCCTGTGCTTATTAGAAACCTGGGTAAGGGCCACTTAGGTTATGACATTATTAATCGAGTGTATTCATCTTCTCCATTACTTAGGACGTGCATTTTCTTATAGAAGAAACTAAATCTCCCATTGGGCATTTTTCATTGGTGTTCGAGTCGTATGTGTGGGGGCTGGTTATATGTATGATGTGTCAGGGTGTCAGGGTGTGTGGAGGCCAGAAGGCAACCTCAAGTGCCACACATACTTCAGGGACATCTTATCTTTTTGAGACAAGGTCTCTTGTGGACAATCTGGCATGTCACTTTAGCTGTCTTCTTCAGTTTCATCCTGAACTGGTGGCAGCAGAGGAAAATGAAGCTCTAGGTCCTGGCAAATAATCCAGGCTCATTACATCTCTGTTACTGTCTATTAAATACATCTATCTATATTATTTATATCAGTATTATCTATCCATCCGTCTGTCTGTCTGTCTGTCTGTCTATCTATCTATCTATATCTATCTATCTAATCTATCATTAGGTACATATGGATAGATGATAGATATATAGATATCATTTTGATCTACCTACTATGTCCTCATCTTTGCTTTGAGATCTAATTTAAATGTCACTTCTTAATACATCTTTTTTTTTTTTTTTTTTTTTTTTTTTTTTTTTTTTGCCGTTCCTCCTGGCAGATCTCCCCTAAAACATACACATTTTGCCCATGGTGCTCCTCTACTGGTTTAGATAATTCTTTACTAATTGTGTTAGCTCTCACCATGAACACAGAAAAGTGTGAAGTTAGTGGATCTTATCCTTATTGGTAAGGTTTTATTTATCTTTTTGTACAACACACTCAGCATAAAGTCTAGCTTAGTACTTAAGACACCAAGCACTTCCTGTATACAACTGGAAAGTAGCCGGCATTTGCTGGAAGTGGAAGAGTTTAGGTCTGACCCTGGGGGTTGTTACTACATGGTAACTGCCTGTCATCTCTGAATGAACAAGGCATCACTATACAGGGAAAGTGAAATCAGTAAGAATGGGGTTCTGAAAGTGCGCTTTCTACCACCGAGCCACAGTGAAGCGCCTTTGTAGGGAGTTGGGGGTGGAGGTGCATACCTGTGTGTGTGCACATTTATGTGCAGCCCAGAAGACAACCTCACTTCTCATGTCTCACTGTCATTTACCTGGCTTTTTCTAGTTAAGGTTTCTTGCTAGGATGTTGGGTGTAATTGATTCGGTTAGGCTTACTGAGCAGCAACAAGAGAGTCTCTTGTCTCTGCTAACATTGTGAGCTATTAGAGTTCTGGGGAATAAATTTAGGTCCCCATGCTTATATAATAAGCACTATACACACTGAGCTATCTACCCAGGCCCAAGTGCTCGCCTTATTTATTTATTTATTTATTTATTTATTTGTTTATTTATTTATAGCTGTAGCCACTACCATCATAGTGTGCTCTAAACCAAAGACACAGTATCTTATTTAGAATTTTCGCATTGGCTAGTTATCAAGTGATCATTCCAGACAGGCGCTGTTAGGTTTCTGAAACATACAGACCTAGTATCTGGTTCTCAGGAGAGAATCCAGGTTTTCTCCAGTGGTAAGTTCCTGCTTTCCATCTACTGTCTGAGACTAAGTGTCTTCTGAAGGTCGCACAGATCTGCTTGCTTTGGAGTCGTTGACTCCTTCAAGGCTGAGCCCAGTACTCTTTGGCTCCATTCCACAGGGACCTCCTCTGGAGCTGCTCAGGCACGACTCATTCAGCAGACCCCATTCTTTTCCCTCCTCCTCTCCTCTCCTCTTCCCCCTTTTCTCTTTCCATAATCTGTGGTGCCACTGAGAAAAAAAATGTAGTGAATTTAAATAAACGTTAATCTAGAAGCAGATTGCCTTAATCTTTGATGGCAGCCAGTTATCTTTTTTTCTGTTGTAGATTGATTGTTTCCAAGCAATAAATTATGATTTAGAGTCCTGAGCACAGGAAGTGGCTTTGAACCCAGGAAGCCTTAGAGGAGGGTGAGGTGTTCAAGGCTGTTGGAGGTCTTAGATCCAGGTTGTGTGGGATAAATGGGAAGCTAGTGTAAGAGAGAAAGATGCAAGGTGCAATGTATAGCGTTGGATGGCCTGTTTCTTTGACAGAGGGAAGCTGTCTGTCCTAATATGCAGAGTACTAGAAAACCATGAACTCCACATGGGAAGAGGTGGTGTGTAAGAGGAGCATACCATGATGGGAGGGTCTTCATAAGTGGGGCTGGAAGTCTGGACAGATGCTAACAGTATGGAGGGAACTGGAGATTGTCAACAATTGAAATGGGATATAATTACAGAGGCTTGTGACTATGCAATGTAATTAAAGAAGTTAACTAAGGAAATTCAAGAAAGGAAAGAAAACCCTATGTACTAGTCATGGCTGAGTTGAAGACAAAGAAGAGCAGAATTGGAGATTTTGCTCATTAAATCCTTGTCATGAGCCCCTGGCTCTCCTGAGATGCGTAACTGTTGTTGAACTCAGGCATTTCCAAGCCTCATCTCTGCCAGTCAGAGTTTTCAAGCCCTACTTTACATGTACCAGCTGCATAAGTGTTTCCTCCCCAGCACCAGCTCATAGCAACCTCTCTTTTACTGTGCTTGTATAGTACTATTATAAACGTAACAGCACTCAACTTGATCTTCAAGGCTATAATTTACATTTTCATCTGCATGTCTATTTGTCTTCCAAAAGAGATACCAGACTGATGTAGAATATGAATATATATGTATATATGCACATATATGTGTATGTGTGTGCATGCACACACACACACATTCTAACGCAGATAACAAGACTTCAATATATGTACTAGTGATTTAAAGGAAGATTTTTACTATGTTGTCATGGGATTACAAGATGGGACAAAGGGGAAGAAGTACAAAACACCCTCCTTAATCCTCAATTAAAATGAAGGTAAGTGCAGGACGGTGGTGGTGCACGCCTTTAATCCCAGCACTTGGGAGGCAGAGGCAGGTGGATTTCTGAGTTCAAGGCCAGCCTGGTCTACAGAGTGAGTTCCAGGACAGCCAGGGCTACACAGAGAAACCCTGTCTCGAAAAAAAAAAAATGAAGGTAATTGAGTGAAGTACTTTGTGTAGGAGATTAGCAATAGAGTAAATATTTGGGATTAAATAAAGAATGTTTGGTACTATGAATTTTCTAAAAGAAGATTATTCATGTAACCAATAAGTTCACCACCACTTATTAGGCACTTATTAGGGTTTACAATTATTGTGCATTTAGAGGTCAGAGGACAATTCCCATGAGTCAGTTCTCTCCTGCCACCTTGTGGGATATAGGCATCAAACTCAGATCAGCAGGACAGTCTGTGAAGGCTATCTCTACAGAGCCTTCCCATTGGCGCCTCCATTATGTAATAACAGGAGCCTGTGATCTTTTAGTGGACACACTGAGTCTGAAAACCTACCCATTCCTTGCACACCATTTCCCCGACAGCTCAGAGC
Source organism: Mastomys coucha (assembly GCF_008632895.1). Classification (NCBI taxonomy): domain Eukaryota; kingdom Metazoa; phylum Chordata; class Mammalia; order Rodentia; family Muridae; genus Mastomys; species Mastomys coucha. Next base: position 6,422,084 of record NW_022196902.1, read on the forward strand.
AGTAACCACTGCCCCAGTGTGGCAAAATGGACATGTTTCAGTTCTCATTGATAAGTGTTCCACTGTCTTTGACTTTTCTCTGTGAACTATTCTTCCCTATTAGTGTTTTCTTTTCTTTATCTGTTTGGGTTTTTAAAAGAGCACACAGAGTGATGGTGGATGTATCATTGGTACTTTGTATGTAATTTCTTTTGGCTGATCTTTCTTCCCCATCCAATGCCTGTATCCTCAGTCTACTTCCATGTTACAGGCATTCTATTGCCTTTGCCTCCATGTCTTCCTTAAAGCTACTTTATTCCCTCCCTTGATCACCTTTCTAGTTTCATAAACTCTACACGCTCACACCCGCATAAACACATACTATAAAAATTAAAAGCCAAGATCCATGAGAAAGAGCATACAGTGTCTGTCTTTCTGAGTCTAGGTTACCTAACTCAGTATAATAATTGACAGTGCTAAAGCTGGGGAAAAGGCTCAGTCAGGAATGTGCCAACAGTGCAAGCATGCACTCTTGTAAAATCACCCCTGTAAAAAGCACTTGTCTATAACCTTGATTCTGGGTTGTGCAGAGATGGATGGATACCTGGAGTTCCTGGGTCAGTAAGCCTCGCTGATACAATAAGCTTCAGGTTCAGTGGAAGAACTGTCTCCAAAATTAACATGGATAACGACTAAGGAAGACACCAGTTGTACTGTGGTTTGTACACCTATGTACTTATAAATGCACATGTACCCACACAAACCTGTAAATGCAACTCTCTCTCTCTCTCTCTCTCTCTCTCTCTCAAGCACACAAAAGTAAATAAATATATATATACATGAATAAGTGAAAAGCGATAATTTCCCTATAAATTCCATAAATTTCTCTTCAGATAGTTGAATTAAATTCTATTGCATATATCTATAGTACCTTCTTGTTATCAACTTATCAATTGTTCCAGACTGATTCCTTGTTTTTCCTTTCTGCGTACAACAGCAGTAACCATGGATGTGTGAATTTCCTGTGGTGAAGTCCTTTACCAACATATCCAGAAGCAGCATAACTGGGTTACATAGTGGATCTCTTCTTATGTGTGTTTTGGGTTTTTTTTTTTTGTCTTGTTTTTAAGAGATGTCTTCTGATTTCCACAGTGGTTGTGCCAGTTTATGCTCCTACCAGCAGTGACTAAGAGTTTCTCTTTTGCCATAGCATCATCTTTTTAATTAAGAAAGAAATGTATGCATATGGGTGTTTTTCTTGTTTGTATGTTTGTGTAGCATATGTGTATCTGGTACCCATGGAGACCAAAAGAGGACATATGTCCCCTGCATCTGGAGTTACAGACAATTGTGAGCCACTATGTTGGTGCAAGGAGTTGAATCCAGGTCTTAACCTCCAAGTGCACTGAGCTGTAGCTCCAGTGCCATCATGTTTTTTGGTTGGTTGGTTGGTTGGTTTTGTGTGTTTTGTTGTTGTTGGTGTTTCTTTTATCCTAGTATTTCTGATTTGCTGAGAGGTAATCTCAATATAGTTTTAAATTTTAATTTGTATTTTCTTGAAGCCTAAAGATATTTAATATTCTTAAAAATGTCAGTCATTTATGTCCGTATCTCTGTGTCTTTGTTTATGTCTGTTTATGTCTCTCTCTCTCTCTTTTCCTGTGTCTGTGTCTATGTGTGTCTCTCTGTGTGTGTGTATTTGTGTGTGTCAATGTCTGTGTGTATTCCTCTCTGTGTCTGTATGTCTCTGTGTGTATATGTGTGTGTCTGTCTCTCTGTATCGTTTCTGTGTGTCTCTGGGTATGCAGTTCTTTTTATATTCTAGCTATTAACATCCTGCCTGAAGTATAGTTGACAAAGATTTTCTACTTCCAGGAGTGTATCTGTTTATTTTGCTGTCGAGAAGCTTTGTAATTTCATGTAATCCCATTTGCCGATCCTTGGGATTATTTTTATATTGCAGTCCTTTCAGAAAATTCTTACCTATACCTTGAAGTGTTTTTAGTTTTCCTCCAGGAGTTTCAAAGGTTTTAAAATAAATTCTCAGGCTCGTTTAGAATTGAAATATGAGTGTGTCTGATTTTTTTTTGTGTGCAAATGGATACTCAACTTGGATAGTACCATTAGTAGAATAGGCTGTTCTTTTCCAGGTGTGTTATATATTTGACATATTTGTCAAACCATGAGAGAGGATAAATCAGTTTTTGAGGAAGAGAGAGTAAAGGGATTGATAAAGTGCTGTGACATGAGAGTGGAAAGGAGGTGACCCCGGGTACAGGTGCAAAGTCTGAAGCAGGAGGATGAGTGGGGGAAGGATCAACCAAAATAAAAGTACATATGACATTTTTGTCAACTATTAGTTAGCCATAGTGGCGGGCTTATTTCTAGGTAGAACTGTTCCATTAGTCTACCTGTCTTTTTTATGTCAGTACTATGGGGGCGTTGTCACTATGGCTCCATAGTATAATTTGGAGTCAAGTATAGTCATAATACCAGTGGCTTTGCTGTGACTTGAATGTGTCCTTTCATAAGCACTGTGTTGGAAACTTAGTCCTCAGTTCCTCAGTATTTGGAGGTAGGGCCTAATGGCAGGAGATGAGACCGTAAGGGATTTGCTGCGTTGAGTGGATACTGCTGTTATTATAGAAGTAGAGTCATTATTAAAGGAGTGAGATCCTTATCAAAGGGTGAGTGTGCTTCTGTCTCTTTGTCTCCCTCTCTCTGTCTTTGCCTCTCTGCCTGCTTCTCCCTCCCTTCCTCCCTTCCCCACACACTTGAACCAGTGATGTGTTGCAGCAGGAAAGCTTTCTTCAGATTCCAATGTCTTGATCTTAGACTTTGCAGCTTTTAGAACTGAGAGCTACTATTTTTGTTACCATCAATGACTTCTTCACCCATCTCACTTTTCCTCCTCACAAAGTTATCAGTTCTTCAATAACGCCTGTGTTTATTTGTTCCCAGAATGCACTTGTCACTTGTTCCTTGGTCTTCTCTGCTATAGGCATTCTGGCCATTGCTGTTTCTCAGTGTCTCTTGTAGGTGCGCTTCCACAGGTGCTTCAGGGAGGTGGCTGGTCATCCCTTCTATACAGTGTGTCTTGTATTTCCATGAGCCCTCTCCCCATCACCGTTTACCCTCACTTGACTGTACCTATGTAAAAATAGTTTTCATTTACCTGAGCCTCGATTATAGGTGTTTGATAACTGTGTCTTACTGTTGTTATTTCCGACTGCTGGGTAAGTTAACAACTTAAAAGAGAAGCTGAACCTATGGTTTATGTTAAGAATAACTGAATTGATGATGGCACATTCAGATAGAAATGCCATCTGCTTTATAAATCATCAAATTTAAATTATTTAACAGTATACTATGTCTTACCTACTACACGGACACATTTAAGGAAAATTAAATATGTAGGATATACATATATTTATACATATATATTCATATTCATGTATAGTCATAAAATTTTGAATGTGAATATTTTCTGGAATTCTGAATATTCAAAAACAGAAAATGAAGAGTTATTAATGATGGTATTTAAAAAGTAGATTTTAAAAATTTAAGAATATGAGTCTGTAATGGAAGCCAGTGAGGTGGGTCAGCCTATAAAGTCACTAAATGCCATGCTTAAAGGCCTGAGTTCAATCCCCAGTCCCCAGGACCCACATGCAAAAGTGCAGAACCAACTCCTACAAGTCGTTCTCTGACTCACACATCTGTGCATATGCACACACATGTATGCACATATACACTCAATAGCTAACTAACTAACTAAATATTCAAAAAAGAATTTAAAAACCTAGTCTGTTAAAACAGAAAAGTAACTTTTGTTTTACCAGTTCTAATTTAAGAATCTGTCGCAAAAGTCTTATGAACAGTGCATATATCCAGCAATAGAAATATAAGGTGAGACACCAATGAATTTACACAACACTATTAACAGAAAGTAGCTCATTTTAGGACATTGAATTGATCCCTAACTACATAGTACATTTTAGCCTCAGAATCACTGGCCTGATTTAACTTCTATACTATATTAGTCTGTTTTCCCTTGCTATAACGAAATAACTAAGGAAGAATGTGGTTTTTGTTTGTTTGTTCATTTCTGCTTTCCCTCATGTTTTGTGGCTGGAAGCCCAAATGCAGGGTACATGAAGATTCTGATGTTCTCTTGTCTTACCTGATGATATCCTAATGGCTGACATCACAGTGGGAGTGTTTGGGGGAGGTAGAGAGGCTCTGGGAGACCAGAAGTGCGCTCTCTCTTAACAGCTCATTCTGAGCTAGTTGGAGAACTTAGTTAATCACAATGTTAGCTTCCAGTGACCTTCTACTGGACTGTGCTCTCTCATAGGGCTGCACTAGGACCAATTCCAACACATGGACTTTTAGGGGACACACTCAAACCACAGCTAAGCCATAGCAGATGTATGCTCAAATTGTAGGTTTAGAGTAAGCCATGTATTTTAACAGTTCTCTTGAGTTGGTTTCTGTCATATCGTTAACCTTTATTCTGTGATTTGTAATCTTCCATTAATACCCAATTTTCTGTTGTTCATTTTTCTTGTCTTAACTTTTGAGAATTTCTTGTTTAGTATGGTTTGGATCTCAGTCACACCCTCCCATCACTACATAATATGACTAATGTTTACTCTTTTGAGTCTATGAAATCGAATTAAAGCAATTATATCCTTTGCTGCTAATTCTGTCTTTGTCATGCCTGGGGACGATTCTGATAGGGTAATTTCCCCCTTCAACATGAATCTTCTTTTTTTACATTTCTCCTCATAATTGATATTTTGGGGCCAGAGATTTTCCTTGTTGAATACTCAACTTTTGTACTCCTAAAAGCCCTTTTCAGCTTTTTTGTAGGGGTAGAGTTCAGATATGTGAAAAGAGCTTGTTTCTTCCATAGGAAGCTTTTCCCCCTGGGATCACATCCCCCACTGTGAGAGCAAGACCCCTCATGGTGCTCACCCAGCACATGCCTCACATATTATGGGCTCTACTGGTCTGGCCCTTGGAAGCAGATAAAAATGGTTTAACCCTCTGTGAACAATGGGCATTGTTCCTTCTTAATATTTTCAGGCTGTTCTTCCCCTAGCAGCAGACAGTTCCCTTATATGCAGACATAGATCAGTAGACAGTTGAGTCCCTGGTCCGGTAACCTCCCTGGAGTTCTCTCTGTAGAATGTTTTTCTCCCTGGTACCCTTCCTTAGTTTCTTGACCTCCTGGCTTAGAAGTCCTCCATGCATGGAGATGACAGGTCTCCACGTAAGTGTTCCCATCCTGTGCCATAAACCCCTTGCCTCCAGATGACTGCCTGTCCTGAGAGCTCTGTTTCCTATCTCTCAGGCCACGAAGTCAGGCTCCTCCTTCTCCGTGCTGCTGTGAGGCTGAATCAGAGCCTATTTTAGCTTATTTACCTATTTATATATTACCTGTTAAGTCTGAAGAATTTAAGATGCTGTCAGAAATAACTAAATATAGGGTTTAGCTTAAAGTGCACAGCTAACTCTGGGAGAGAGATCTGTGAAACCAGTGTGGAGAGAATGTGTTAGGAAGCATTTACATCCTGTTGATGTAAGACATGGACCTGAAAACACTGCATTTGGGAGCTCTTCACCTAAAAGTCAGACCAGTTCAGTTCTGAACTTGGGGCGCATGAAAACGATAGCTCTTTCCTTGTATTCTCAAGATGACGTTCTTTAACATGGCTGTATCCTATGGCCAGGGAGGCTTATGACATGCAAGAGAGGTTAGCCATTGCACAAAATGCTTGGGTTTAGAGAGAACACAAATGCTGTGGTTTGGGCAAACCACCTGCTAGTCCCTGTTTCTATGAAGCTGAGTTTCTTATATTGATCCTAAGTGATCATCTCCACTTCAAGAGCCTTTCTGCATTCTGCAGCAGAGCGACTTGCATGTTGCATTTTTAATGACTTGTCTTACAATGCTTCTGAGGTCATTCCATGCTTGAATGCTATCTTCCCCCTCTACTCTCCCCCCTCCCTCCATTTCTATTCCTTTTCCTCCTCCCTTTACACACACACACACACACACACACACACACCTCATGAAAACATGCGATTTTCCAGAGAATGTTTTGATTTGCTCTTCTTTAAAGATGATAAGGTTTGTTTACACAGGCAGACAGACCTTAGAGTCTTATTGGGGGCCAGTATAGGCTTTTCTTGACAGAGGGTATGTATACCACTTACATTGTCACGGAGGCATGAGGACCGAGAAAGGCTTGTGGAAGAATTCCTGAGAGGTAGTGCTCTCATTGAACTGCTTTAATATTTAATGTTGAGAGGAAAGACCATCTTTTCTTTTTGCTGGCTTTTTTCAATCTCCTTGAAACACCATAAAGAAGAAATCATACTGGGTCTGTGTAATCTTACCTCTTGTGTCATATATTGTCTGTTTTTCTATGAATCAATACATCATAAGTGTTCCTTTCTGTCGCCATGACAGTGACATCAAGGTTCTTTTTTTTTAATTTTATTTATTTTTATTAGATATTTTCTTTATTTACATGTTATACGATATCTCCTTTCCCAGTTTCCCCTCTGGAAAAAAGATAAAAAACAACAACAACAACAAAAAAAAACAAAATAAAAAACAAAACAAACCCCC
>NW_022196902.1:6429602-6430490 GCF_008632895.1 Mastomys coucha
TCCAGTTTCTGGCTATTATAAATAAGGCTGCTATGAACATAGTGGAGCATGTGTCCTTATTACATGATATATCAATTACATTACATATACTCTGGGTATATGCCCAGGAGTGGTATAGCTGGGTCCTCTAGTAGTACTATGTCCAATTTCCTGCGGAACCACCAAACTGATTTCCAGAGTGGTTGTACCAGATTGCAATCCTACCGGCAATGAAGGAGTGCTCCTCTTTCTCCACAACCTCTCCAGCATCTGCTGTCACCTGAGTTTTTTATCCTAGCCATTCTGACTGGTATGAGGTGGAATCCCAGAGTTGTTTTAATTTGCATTTCCCTGATGACTAAGGATGTTGAACATTTCTTTAGGTGCTTCTCAGCCATACTGTATTCGTCAATTGAGAAATCTTTGTTTAGCTCTGTACCCCATTTTTTGATAGGGTCATTTGTTTCTCTGGAGTCTAACTTCTTGAGTTCTTTGTATATATTGGATATTAGCCCTCTATCAGATATAGGATTGGTAAAGATCTTTTCCCAATTTATTGGCTGCTGTTTTGTCCTATTGACAGTGTCTTTTATCTTACAGAAAGAAGTTTTGCAATTTTATGAGGTCCCATTTGTCAATTCTTGATCTTAGAGCATAAGCTATTGGTGTTCTGTTCAGGAAATTTTCCCTTGTGCCCATGTGCTTGAGGCTCTTCCCACTTTCTTTTCTGTTAGTTTGAGTGTATCTGGTTTGATATGGAGGTCCTTGATCCACTTGGACTTGAGCTTTGTACAAGGAGATAGGAATGGATCTATTTTCATTCTTCTACATGCTAGCTCCTAGTTGAGCCAGCACCATTTGTTGAAAATGCTGTCTTTTTTCCACTGGATGGATTTAGCTCCTTTGTCA
>NW_022196902.1:6430593-6543829 GCF_008632895.1 Mastomys coucha
ATTTCTGGGTCTTCAATTCTATTCAATTGATCTACCTGCCTGTCACTGTACCAATACCATGCAGTTTTATCACTACTGCTCTGTAGTACAGTCTAAGGTCCAGGATTGTGATTCTACCAGAGGTTCCTTTATTGTTGAGAATATTTTCGGCTATCCTGGATTTTTTGTTTTTCCAGATGAATTTGCAAATTGCTCTTTCCAAGTCTGTGAAGAATTGAGTTGGAATTTTGATGGGGATTGTATTGAATCTGTATATTGCTTTTGGCAAGATGGCCATTTTTACTATATTAATCCTGCCAATCCATGAGCATGGGAGATCTTTCCACCTTCTGAGATCTTCTTCAATTTTTTTCTTCAGAGACTTGAAGTTCTTGTCAAACAGATCATTTGCTTGCTTATTTAGAGTCACACAAAGGTATTTTATATTATACATGACTATTGTGAAGGATGTTGTTTCCCTAATTTCTTTCTCAGCCTGTTTTTCCTTTGTGTAGAGGAAGGCCTCTGATTTGCTTGAGTTAATTTTATATCTAACTACTTTGCTGAAGTTGTTTATCAGGTTTAGGAGCTCTCTGGTGGAAATTTTGGGGTCACTTAAGTATACTATCATGCCATCAACAAATAGTGATAATTTGACGTCTTCCTTTCCAATTCGTATCCCTTTGATCTCCTTTTGTTGTCTAATTGCTATGGCTAGGACTTCAATTATAATATTGAATAGGTAGGGAGAGAGTGGGCAGCTTTGTCTAGTCCCTGATTTTAGTGGGATTGTTTCAGGTTTCTCTCCATTTAGTTTGATGTTTGCTACTGGTTTGCTGTATATTGCTTTTACTATATTTGAGTATGAGGCTGGAATTCCTGATCTTTCCAAGACTTTTATCATGAAGGGATGTTGCATTTTGTCAAATGCTTTCTCAGCATCTAATGAGATGATCATATGGTTTTTTTCTTTGAGTTTGTTTATACAATGAATTACATTGATGGATTTCCGTATATTGAGCCATCCCTGCATCCCTGGGATGAAGCCTACTTGATCCTGGTGGATGATCGTTTTGATGTGTTCTTGGATTCAGTTTGCAAGAATTTTATTGAGTATTTTTGCATCGATATTCATAAGGGAAATTAGTCTAAAGTTTTCTTTCTTTGTTAGGTCTTTGTGTGGTTTAGGTATAAGAATAATTGTGACTTCATAGAACGAACTGGGTAGAGTACGTTCTGTTTCAATTTTGTGGAATAGTTTGAGGAGTATTGGTATTAGGTCTTCTTTCAAAGTCTGATAAAACTCTGCATTAAACCCATCTGGTCCTGGGCTTTTTTTGGTTGGGAGACTATTAATGACTGTTTCTATTTCCTTAGCAGATATGGGACTGTTTAGATTCTTTATCTGATCTTGATTAAACTTTGGTACCTGGTATCTATCTAGAAAATTGTCCCTTTCATCCAGGTTTTCCAGTTTTGTTGAGTACAGGCTTTTGTAGTAGGATCTCATGATTTCTTGGATTTCCTCAGTGTCTGTTGTTATGTCTCCATTTTAATTTCTGATCCTGTTAGGATGCTGTGTCTGTGCCCTCTAGTTAGTCTGGCTAAGGGTTTATCTATTTTGTTGATTTTCTCATAGAACCAGCTCCTGGTTTGGTTGATTCTTTGTACAGTTCTTTTTGTTTCTAATTGGTTGTTTTCAGCCCTGAGTTTGATTATTTCCTGCCTTCAACTCTTCTTGGGTGAATTTGCTTCTTTTTGTTCTAGAGCTTTAAGATGTGCTGTCAAATTGCTGGTGTATGCTCTCCCAGTTTCTTTTTGTAGGCACTTAAAGCTATGAGTTTTCCTCTTAGGACTCCTTTAATTGTGTCCCATAAGTTTGAGTATGTTGTAGCTTCATTTTCATTAAACTCTAGAAGGTCTTTAATTTCTTTCTTTATTGCTTCCTTGTTATCAAGGAAGGAATAAAGAAAGAAAGTTATCATTGAGTAGAGTGTTGAGCTTTCATGTGTATGTGGGCTTTCTATTGTTTATGTTGTTATTGAGGAGCAGCCTTGGTCCATGGTGATCTGATAGGATGCAAGGAATTATTTCAATCTTCTTGTATCTCTTGAGGCCCGATTTGTGACCAAGTATATGGTCAGTTTTGGAGAAGGTACCATGAGGTGCTGAGAAGAAAGTATATCCTTTTGTTTTAGGATAAAAAGTTCTATAGATAACTGTTAAATCCATTTGTTTCATAATTTCTGTTAGTCTCACTGTGTCTTTGTTTAGTTTCTGTTTCCATGATCTGTACATTGTAGATAGTAGGGTATTGAATTCTCCCACTATTATTGTGTGCAGTGCAATGTGTGCTTTGAGCTTTAGTAAGGTTTCTTTTATGAATGTAGATGCCCTTGCATTTGGAGTATAGAGGATCAGAATTGAGAGTTCATCTTGGTAGATCATGCCTTTGATGAATATGAAGTGTCCCTCCTTATCTTTTTTGGTCACTTTAGGGTAAAAGTCGATTTTATTCGATATTAGAACAGCTACTCCAGCATTTTTCTTGGGAACATTGGCTTGGAAAATTGTTTTCCAGCCTTTTATTCTGAGGTAGTGTCTCTCTTTGTCACTGAGGTAGATTTCCTGTATGGAACAAAATGTTGGGTCCTGTTTATGTACCCAGTCTGATAGTCTATTTCTTTTTATTGGGGAATTGAGTCCATTGATATTAATAGATATTAAGGAAAAATAATTGTTGCTTCCTGTTATTTTTGTTATTATAGTTAGAAGTCTGTTCATGTGGATATCTTCTTTTAGTTTTGTTGGAAGATTACTTTTTTGCTTTTTCTAGGATGTAGTTTCCCTCGTGTTGAAGTTTTCCATTTATTACCCTTTGAAGGGCTGGATTTGTGCAAATATATTGTGTAAATTTTGTTTTGTCATGGAATACTTGGTTTTCCCATCATTGATAATTGAGAGTTTTGCTGGGTATGTAGCCTGGGCTGGCATTTGTGTTCTCTTAGGGTCTGTATGACATCGACTAGTATCTTCTGGCTTTCATAGTATCGGGTGAGAAGTCTGGTGTAATTCTGGTAAGTCTGACTTTATATGTTAATTGACCTTTTTCCTTCACTGCTTTTAATATTCTTTCTTTGTTTTGTGCATTTAGTGTTTCGACTATTATGTGGCAGGAGGAATTTCGTTTCTGGTCCAGTGTATTTGGAGTTCTGTAGGCTTCTTGTATGTTCATGGGCATCTCTCTCTTTAAGTTAGGGAAGTTTTCTTCTATAATTTTGTTGAAGGTATTTACTGGTCCTTTAATTTGGAGGTCTTTACTCTCTTCTGTACCTATTATCCATAGGTTTGGTCTTCTCATTGTGTCCTGGATTTCCTGGATGTTTTGGGCTAGGAATTTTTTGCATTTTGTGTTTTCTTTGACTGTTGTGTCAATGTTTTCTATGGTATCTTCTGCACCTGAGATTCTTTCTTCTATCTCTTGTATTCTGTTGGTGATGCTTGCATCTATGGCTCCTGACTTCTTTCCTAGGATTTCTATCTCCATAGTTGTCTCTCTTTGTGATTTCTTAACTGTTTCTACTTCCATTTTTAGGTCTGGGATGGTTTTGTTCAATTCCTTCACCTGTTTGTGCTTTCCTGTAATTCTTTAAGGGATTTTTGTTTTTCCTCTTTAAGGGCTTCTACTTGTTTACTCGTGTTCTCCTGTGATTCTTTAAGGGATTTTTGTGTCTCCTCTTTAAGGGCTTGAACCTGTTTGCATGTATTCTCCTATATTTTTTAAGGGGGTTATTGATGCTCTTTTGAAATTCCTCTATCATCATCATGAGATATGCTTTTAGATCCGAATCTTGCTTTTCTGGTGTTTTCGGATATCCAGGACTTGCTGTGGTGGGAGTACTAGGTTCTGATGAAGCCAAGTAGTCTTGGTTTCTGTTGGTAAGATTCTTTTGCCATCTGTTGATCTCTGGTATTAGATGTTCTTGCTGTCTTTTGCTGGAGCTTTTTCCTCTTGTGGGTCCGTAAGCCTGTGTCAGCACTTCTGGGAGATCAGTTCTCCTCTGGTAAAACCTATGTGCAGAGAGCTGTGGATCAGTTGTCCCTCCTGAGTCCTGGGGTCAACGCACACCCTGGAGACAGGCTCTCCATTTGAGGGGAAGGGGTAGAGAGAGCCCTGGATATGTGGTCCCTCCTAGGTGTAGACAGAGTTAGAAAGGATCCTGTCCTGGCTGCCCTGCCACTTGTGAAGACATCAAGGTTCTTGACAGGCAGTTTGAGTAAATAATTGCAGCCCCAACTATGTGGACTGTATCTGTATGATATTCCTGGATTATCTTTTCACCATGGTTTTAAAAAATTCAAGTTATTATATATGTAGCAGTTAAAATATTGATCTCAAAATTTATTTTATACAAACTCATAGTGTGATACTTATAATTACTATCATTATATAGCAACAACTAATTTCCAGAAACTGTCAGGTTCTTGATTTGTATAATTCTCACCCTCACAATACACTGTAGGGTAGTCTTTGGTACCCCACAGGGGAAGGGAGGCATGAGGAAATCAACGGAGAGAGGGCAAGATGTTTCTTTAAGATCATAGCCGGAGTAAGCAACAGAGATGATGTTCCACTGTGTGTTTTACTGACTGTGGGACAAGTTCTATTCCCTGACAGTACTGACAATGAATCTCAGTGAATCTTTTTATTCTAAGTGATTGCATGTGGTACCTAATAGTAAAATTCATAGTGTTAGCTAAAGTCTCTGTAAAATAAAATACTAGACCCCCTGCCACTGAGAAGCAGGTGTTTGTCAAATAGTGTTCTAAGGATGGTAAGTTGCTGAGATCAAGAAAGATGACTCATGTGCCCCTGGAGATGCCCAACGAAACTGCAGTTGAGTGCTGGGAAGTGTGTTCAGCATTGAGAGGGAAGGTCCAAGGTCTTGGAGTACAGTTTGAAGATGGGAATGTCCTCAGAAGAGAGCAAGAAGAGATGATGCCTGAGAGTGGAGTCTTCCAGACAGAGTAATGGCCTTCATCTCTGGCAAAGGAGGGAAAGTCAAATCTGAGAGCTTGGTTTGGGAAGGCAAATTCGACAACGGGTATAGCCTCAGCCATGGCCGTTACATGCATTACATAAGCCAGCAAATCTCAATCTGTGAGTTGCAACCCATTTGGCAGGGAGATCAAATGACCCTTTCACAGGGTCACCTAAGACCATTGTAAAACACAGATATTTACATTATGATTTATAGCAGTAACATAATTACACTTATGAAGTACAGTGAAAATAATTTCATGGTTGGGGGGTCACCACAACGTGAGGAACTGTATTAAAGGACTGCAGCATTAGGAAGGATGAGAACACCACACTAAGCAGTATATGACTTTTCCCATGTTCACCATACTACTTTAAATATTTTAAGCATATATTGTGTGAGATGTTGGAATTTGGGAGGGGATACACAAAGACAAATGTAGTTCAGCCTTCATGAACATTTTATTCTTAATAAGAAAGGGGGGAAACTGCATTTGTGTATTCATAAAAGAAGACAGAATGTGGAGTTTCCTAATAAAACATAGCTGTGCTATGGCATATTGACAGGAGAATGGTTATTAGCAGCAGACAGATTTACACACCCAACCACTCATCCATCCATCTATCATAGTCATCCATTCCGTCTGCCATGTAGGCAGCATACACAGAAATTCATTATGCACTAGGATTCGCAGAGTGTATGACACATAACTGATTCTGATATCCATGTTGTTTGTAACAGATCATGATGGTCATGACAAAAAAAATGAACAGAACCCCATGGCTTGTATCAAAGCACAAGGATGGGAAAGCCTGTTTGTGCTTGAGAACAGTGCTTAACCATTTTTCCATAGCTGCAGATTCTAGAGTAGAAGGTGGAAGACCTGGTTGACTTCTGTGAGAAGGGAGAATCACTGAAAGATTTTGAGAAGAGTGATGAGTTTGGAGGTTCATCTTTAGGAAAGCCCCATGGTTGAAGAAACAACATGTAGCTGAAGTCATGCTATGAAGTTTCCTGAACTACTCTAATCAGAGCAATTAGTCAGCACTTACATTACTTAAAAAATATCTATTTTTATTATTTTAAAGTGTGTATGTGTATTACCTATGAGGGTCAGAGGCATTAAATTTCCTTGAATCTGGAGTCGTAGGCAGTTGTGAGCTTCCTAGTATAGGTTCTGGGAACTGAAACCAGGTCTTCTGCAAGAGTGGTACTAACTGAACCATCCTAACTGCTGAACCATCCCTCTAGCCCAGAAGTTCTCAACCTATGGGTCATGACCCCTTTGGGGGTTGAAAGACCCATTCACAGGAGTCACATAAGACCATCATAAAACACAAATATTTATATTTTGACTCATAACTAGCAAATTACAGTTATGAATTAGTAACTAAAATAATTTTATGGTTCATGGTCACCACAGATGAGGAACTGTATTAAAGGGTCTCAGCATGTGTGTTCTTTACCACAGCTGCCTTCCAGCTAGTGAACGTACTGGCTGTCGTGTAGACGACTCCCTCCTGACTTGGACCCACAGTCCTTCAGTAATCCCCAATACTGTGTTATGACTGTGATAAATTTTCTGTAATATATGTGCACACTCAAGGCATTATTGTTTGGTATATACAATTACAATGCTGAACTTCTTATTAGACCATGGGAATCCAGCCATAGATTTGAAATGTGCTTTTCATTCTGTGTATCTACATGGAAAAAAGTAAAGTTAGTTCATGTCATTTCAATGTACAAGGATATTTCTAGAACAATATCAAGGCAGTTTGACATGTGACTGTCTTTGTATGATACATAGATACATATGACCTCTTCCAGAGTCCAGCTACATGAGCCACCCGTGCTTATCTTGCTTTGTGTGCCCTCATGGGCCCCAATGCAAATAAAGTGTAGAATGTCCTTCAGGCATACAAAATAAGGATATATTTGACTGAAATATGAGGGAACGTTGGCCTTAGCTGACCTTTCATGGTTCTATTATCTCAGCCAAGCTGATTCTGCCTACAGACTACCCGTTGCCAGCCCTTGGCTAGTGCTGTATTGTTCTACCACCTGGGTAGCTTTTCCCTCCAATCTCTGCCATTTAGAGTCTTCCTGAGTCAGCTTGTCAAGGGCTGTATTTAACATCGCTGTCCTTTGCTGAGCCAACTTTGTTTACCACTACGAGAAATACACATGCTCTCCCTGGGAATAATTCTCTAATGCTTATGAAGGGTAAGATCTGGGGCTTTGTGGCGGGGTGTACCTGGTTCTGGTGCCAGCTCCTTAAAATCATTATGACCTTAGAGCATTATTTAACCACTATAAACCTTAGCTGAAATACTATTTGCCTCCAGAATTATTTTGACAAGTAAATGAGGTGATGTATTTAAAAAGTTAAGCATGATATTGCCAAATCATATGTGGTCAGGAAATATTAAACTTTTGTCTTCTCCGGGAATACATCCTGAGGGCGCATCCTACCTCTTACTTATCTTCATAGGATCCTTCCTATAAACTTCTCTGGAAGAGGCTATCATAGTTAGTGCAACACAGCAAATATTTTGTATATGTTCATATACCTATATATGACTTCTGGGTTGGGGAATGAACTATGTATGAAAAGGCTTTATGACAAATGCAACTTCAGGCTTTGGTTATAAAGGATAGTTACAAAGGACAATCCTAGGAGGGTGTGTTCTGAATAAGCTGCATCCCAGAGAGCCTTGGAAGATCTCTTCTGGAGAACTCAGCTCTACTTGGCAAGCCCTGGAGAAGAGCAACGGAAGGCAGGTTCTCACGGCCTATCCATGCCACTCTTCCATGGCGATGAAGAGCGAGGCCTGTGGAAAGATTCCTGTGTTAGGTGGAGGGACTTCTGGCACCTCACCACGGTGTTCTCAGAGGGTGGCTGGAATGTCGGGGCGGGGAGTATCTCAAGAAGGAAATGTTCTTCCAACTTGCTTCCCTTGCTCTCTGTAAGAAGCACAGGCTGTCCCGTTGTGCAGAGACCAGCTAGAAGAAGTGGCCCAGGGTGATGCACCATGTACTTCCAGCCCCTTAGGCTCTTTCAAAACATTTGCTGACATTAACAATCCACCTGCTGTGCCTCTGCTTATGACCCATCTCATCTTGTCGGCTTTTAATTCATCTTAGAAAGCAGATAACCTCACTTTATTTTACGGGTATGCTGTTAAGGGATTTTGTGCAGTTTTTGTTGTTGTTGTTGTTGTTGTTGTTTTATTTTTGGATAAGGGCAACCATGTTGGTAGGTGGCCCTGATGGAGTCCAACTGGAAGGATTCATCTTGTTAAACTCTGTTCAGAATAAGTATCTGGACCAATGTCTGGGAGTTTCTATGCATGAGGATGGGAGCACCATACATTCAGGTATTTTTACTGAATTCAGTATTATACAGAATGCTGTTATTTTGCTGTACGCTCTCTTTTCTGTTCCCCCAGACCATCTTTGTAATATTGACTTTGTATGTCATTGATGGGCTATATAGAGCACCCAACCTCCAGTAAAACAGCTCTTATCTTACTCTTTGCTTGATAGCTTAAACAAAGGTCACTCAAGAGAACAATACATCTCCTAGTCACCCCAGGCAGAAGTGAGCCCGGATGTTTAAGCCATTATGCTGGACCAGTCCAGGGTCTTCTTCTTCTTCAGCTGACTCACACTGAGGTCAGAATTTCACTCTTTATTTGACTCTTGGCCATAACTCTTCTTGTTTCTTTGCCAAGCCCCTCCCCCATCTTCATTACCAGCCCCTGAAGAAAAGAGCTGTGAACCTTGATGTTCCGAGATTTATCTGGGGAGCAGGCTAGGTCAGGAAAGCATGAACTTCACTGTACTCTGCCTCTACCTCTTACAGCCTCTGTGTTGGTGGATCCATCAACCTGTTTTGGCACCTGTGTAACTTTTTTTTTTTTGTCTGCAAATTTGTAAAGCTGTCCAGGTCACACCACGTGTGATATTTATAATTATTCACACGTCCTGTGAGCTCTTTGCTACTAAGGAATGGCTGCTGAGGCTGTGAGCAAATTCTTCCAATTAAAATGTGTGTGTGTTGGATAAAAATAAATTGGCGTTATGTTTCCATGTGCAATTAAAGTCAGAGCCTGAGTTCTGCATACCGTGTCATGCACAACTGGATGCAGGAATGAAAAGAAATTGGAGAAACAGGCCAACATTGATACTCCTACCTTATGGATCCTCCAGTGGCTGAAATCTTTGTGAGTTCAACAAGTGTGTATGAAAGGAAGAACGTTTGGGTTCCTCTGTCCTTCGGGAATCAGGAGATGCATCTCCATAAGCAGGATACCTGAGAAGGCATAAGAAGAGGAGGCCCTCTAGGCGACTTGGGGAAGGTACCTTGGCCTTTAATGGCATCTGGCCTTTTCCTTTGTTCTGTGCTGATTGAGCTGTGCAACTGTGGGATCAGGATAACTACTGAGCTTATTTTCAGTCCCAGCATCTGTGTTCACTTGAACCCAGGGAGGATGTGTTCTGTTTGTGTCCTGAGGGTTTGCGTAAGTGTGTGTCTATACATAGTTGTGGGGTATTTTCCACCCAGTTGTTGGTTGCAATCATGGAAGATACAAACAGCAGTTGCTTCACGGTTTAATAAGCCTAAGTCTTTGTGCCCATATAGCGTAGGAGAAGTCTTTTCCCCTCTCAAACCTCGTCTTCAACTAATTATATGCCTTGCCTATGCAACTGTAATTATTTCACCAGCCTTTTCGAAACCTTTCTTTAAACTATAGTCAAGAAAATAGCAGAAATGAATCTATTTTGAGAGCTTATGTGGTGAAGCACGTTCCAGCAAAAGAAAGGGATCCTCTGGATTGGACCCAGAGTGATAGCATTTTGTCACTTGTAAGTTTAAGTGATGGTGACATATTGGTGGTGCACCCAGTTTCTTACTGGATCTGAAATATACACTTGATAAATTTTTCTCCTTAAGAATTAAATACACTGCAATCTTGACCTGTTCAAATGGTGGCATTAAAAAAAAAAACCACAAAACTTTCCATGTGCACATTTTCTGTGATGCCCTTGGAAGACTGAATGTCACCCTTGCTGTTTATAACTGATTTTGAGTCAAACGAATGTTTTAGAAGTCATCCACATACTTGATCAGCTTCTTAGCTTAGTTGATTTTAAAAGATCACATAAGTATGAAAACATCAGAATAAAGGTTATATGTTACAACACCTAGCTCAGATACAGAACAGGACTCTTGCTCGAGATATTAAAAGGTGAATTTACAAAGTAAATTGCACAGTAAATGGACTCCACTCTGCTCTTCACCTTTTCTTTAAGCATTGTCAGTGAGGGAGTCACTGTCATGGCTGTTCCCCTCCAGGGTGTTTCCTTATTAGGGGATGATTCTGTTTTTGGAAATTTAGACTTTGCTTATAATGCTTTTTGTATTGTTTTTCTGGAAATGTTACTTTTCATCCTTAAAACTAAGCTTGAGTATATTAGGAAAAGAGAGAGCCAAGCAATGTTTTGTGAAATTAAGAAAATTAGAGCTATGAATATTTTTTAACATGGAACTTTTATTTTCCTATCATTAATGCATGACCACAGCTAAGATAAGCCCATGCCCTCACACACCAGAGAGTACCTTTTCACCTTTAGTGCTGGCAGAGATGCTGGCTGGCTACGTGCCAAACTAACTTCCCATGTCCTATCTCTTCGGAGCTCACTGACTTCAGCTCCTGAGCTCACTGGTATTGGAGGAAGCAGGTGACTGAGTGATGGTTCCTGGGATGAATAGAAGTCATGTGATAATCTTCCTGACCTGATGCCTAAAACTCTTCCCCAAACGACTCTCCTCCTTTCTCCCTCCTGCCAGCTTGAATCATTGATGAGGGTTGGAATTTCTATTGTAGAAGACCCTAAATTTGAAGGATACTTGAACTTCAAATTACCCCCAGGTGTACATTTCCAGCTCCTGTTATGAAGAGGCTATTATCCATTTCTTTTGGCTACAGCAGCAACTAGCAGAATATTTAAAAATACACACAGGGTCCCTGACTCCTAGGATTCAGACTTAAGGGTGTCATAGTACTGTGTACCACTAGGAAATGTCTGTCCTGTAGAATCGCAGGAGAAGCATGAAGAAATGTTTCAGAGAGGGAGAATACCCTTGGAATGATTATGTTGGAGTGAGCCCAACAAGTCTGCAAAGTAGATATGAAATGTCAAGACCCAAGTGAAGAACTCAAGGCCCAAAACTCATCAGTAAGCCATCTCTAAAGCTATGAGTTGGCTGTGTGCAAAAGTCAGTATCAGGCTTACAGTGATACGGCGGTTCTCAGTTTAAGATTACTTCATACTCACTCATCTAGGCTTAGATTTTTCAAACTCTGCTTTAATAACGGTTCTTAAATGCATCAATTTCCCTTCTAGCCCACTGATTAAAGGTAGGGGAGAAGAAAGGTTAATAGGAAATGGAGGACGTGGACCTGTTCAGAGGCATTTCTTTGGCGTGACTCCAAACATGAATCAGTATTGGCTGTCAACTTCAATCAGCAAATACCAAACAGGAATCAGTAGCAATGGCCCCATCCAGAAGAAACTGTGAAGTTCCACCAAATTCGCAAATATCCTGGGAAGCGACAAGAGGCAGCCAGAATATCACAAGAAATTCGTTGGTGCATTTTTTCTCTATGAAGTCAGGGCCAGCAAAATGAGTGAAGACCAGGAAAGCATAGCAAGACGTACTAATGCAAGAATCTTGCTTGCTGTCTATTGGGTTCTACTTTTACTCTATCCAGACTTCCATTGTCTGCCTCAGAAAACATCCTCTCATAAGACAGCTTCCAGGAAAATATCACATGACACAATTGCGTCTCCAAAGAAACTAGAAATTAATTTTCACTTCACACTCATGGATCATGGTGGAGCATGTAATGGAGAGGTGTGCTGTCAGTTGGCTTTGTTGTATGAACATTGTAGTTCCTTCCACAGACAAAAAGCCTCTGATGTTACTAGGCAAGGTGAGTTGATGTGGTCACCATTGTAGATGGAGTTAACATTAATGGAGCCATCTTTATGTAGCATGTAGATTCATTTAGTTTTACAGTAACCAAGGTTGGTAGGGCAGGGTGGATTGTCCCTATTTTTAAGTGAGGGTGCTCAGTCAGCTAAAGTGACTAAGGTTACATAATGGAGAATAGAATCAGTGTGCTCACATAGGTTTTGGCAATCCCCAGAAACATCACTATCCCTGGCTTTACTCTCTCTATGGCTGTTGGCCCCATCTAATCTTCTCACATGAGAACTATCAAGGATAAATCATTGTGACATCTGCTCCGACTTGCTTAATTGGTGTTCTTTATCACACTGCCAGTGTACCTCTTACTACAATGCATTTTTGAAGGCTCCCTTGCAGTTACTTGTTTTGGATGCACACCACCTCATATATGGTGGGACCTGGGGAGGGTCTTCTTCTCCCTTTTGATCTGAACCAGCATCAAAACAGGCTGCAAGAGAAAGCTGGGTGGGCCAACCCATGGCATTCATAGCCAGGGCTGAGACCTCAACCCCAGTGAAGAAGGACAATTCCAGTATTAGAAAATTGAATGGCTCCTTTGCATTGTTTCCATAGATATCAATACTTCCCATGCAGTCAGGAAGATTTATCTTCCTGAAACTCTCAATCCTCTTCTTCTTTTTAATCTTCTTTTTCATCCATGATGATATTAAAAGACGCAATGTCTAAGATTTCATCTCTTGACTTCAAATTTGAATCTCTCCACAGGTTAAATTCTTCCTTATGCAATAGGTACTAATTAAGTAGAACATTTTACTTTATTTTATTTTTTTTTTTTTAGAAATAGATTTACTCATTATGGTGAAGCCTTTTTTTTCCCCATGAACATACTGGGTATGTATGAAAATGGAGGCTAAATCATTAGAAATTTCAACGTGGAAAGGATTCAGGTGATCCACAGGAGAGAATAATAATCAAGTAAAGATGCTGTCTGTTAGTCGGTGTTCCACCTTATTAAACATGAATTCTCCACTTCTTAGAGCAGAGGCAGAGGTGCTTAATAAGTGTTAATAATGACTAATATCATATCACAGATGTTAATTGAATGTTGATAAGTATCTAAAAATTAAAGTAACAGAGACACACTTCAGCAGCCGAGCATGGTGATGCTCTTCTCGGGTGGATTGTGCGTGTGTGTGTGTGTGTGTGTGTGTGTGTGTGTGTGTGTGTATGTGTGTGTGTGTGTTTGCGTGCCGAGACAGGTTTTTCTACAACAGCCAAATGCAAATGTTTTCAGTATTTTTGTGGTGCCACCCAGCTATTCTGCCATCCAGACATGAAGTCTGAAGTAAGGGAAATATTTGCTGCTTGATCTAATATCAGGGAAAATTCTTGAGGAAAAATTCTAAGAAAAAAATAACCTTTAGTGATTTGACCTGGATTTGAAAATAATCTGGGTTTTCTGGCATTAAGTAATTTGTATATGTGGGGCATTCATGTATAAGGAGAAGGTAAACCTCAAGCTAGCATATGATGCTAGAGTCTGCAGCAGCTATGGAAGAAGGTTTTTTCCTAACAGGCTATATTCTAGCCTGCTTTCCTGTTTTCTGATGTCACCAGCTGTTCCTCTTCTACCTTGAACTTTTATCACAGTTGTACGTTGCCTTACACAAGTTAGTCGAACAATTCTGATGTTGAAGACTCAGAAGTGTTTGGTAAGGAGGGTGATATTCTCTGTGGTTCTTAGTTTTCCTAATAATTTGTAGAACTTTAAAGTGGCTTGCTGCCATCCAATGTTGAGTTTTTATCTGTGGGGTCAGAATAATGTGCAGTTTCAGTTGTTTTAAGGTGGCATAATGTCTGATGCTCCCCTTCTAGCTCTGGGAATTTTAGTGTTGTACACAAGAATGGCTTTCCTCGGGGCTCATAGGGTTTCTTGTCCCTTTGTCCCTTAGAAATATCTAGGTTGGTACTGTAGATAGTGCTAAGACTCCTTCCTGCCAGTAAGTCAAGGAACAAGTTTGTTTTATGGCTAGTGATCCTATCATTAAAAAAATCCCCAATAGAAATAACAACTTTATGAAATATTCTAAATAGATACCTTCTAAAAAATTTTTATAATTTAAGTTATATCTATACCAGACAATATGTATGTTTTGTATAAGCATATTCACATGGGCTTGCAACTATAGATCTACATGTTATTCTTAGGGCTCAGATAGCTTACCAGCATTATAGGTATTAATTCTGAAAATACCTATAACCTTGCCATTGTAACAAAAATGAGAATAATTTATGATATTTTATGAGTGATAGGTGTTGTCCCAAATGACTTACTTGTGGCATTTTATTTAAGTCTCAAAACACCCTTCTGGCATCATAACTATTTTAAGATGAGGAAACATGTTGGGAGAGTCATTCATTTAACCAGCATCCCATAGCTGGTGAAATTTTATTGTTACCCTCAAAGTCCTCTGTCTTCTTAGGATCACCCATGACCTAGAGCAGTCAGGAACAGAATAGCTTTTTGTTAGAGAAAATGAGCTAGCTATGCAGAAAATTACAACTAAGATGAATGACTATAACTCCCTCCTCACACCTTCTTTGAGGATATACAGGAAATCTGGGGAGAGGGAACCATCATTGTACTTATGCGAGATGTTCTAGGCAGACCTTTGGTTGGGTACTTTTAATAGCAAGAATGGATTAACAAACAGGAATATTGTTGATTGTTGATCCTGCCTAGCTCAGGGCAAGGCACTGACAGTCAAGGCTCATTCAAATCCCTTGTTATGTACTTTTTTTGAGGGCTCTCCTATTCCGGGCTCTCTTTTCTTGGTTAGCAGATGTTTGGACAGATACAGTGACAGAGATTCGTGACCTCTTCTCACCTACAGATCCAAACGGGAGAGAATTTCCTGTGTCTTCTTGGGATAAAAATCTTCTTTCATCTCTGACAGCTCTTATTCCTCAAAGCCCACTTCAGAAGTATTTCAAATATTCATCCTTGTTGCAAAATCACCACTTTTTTGTTGTTGATAAAACAGGGTTTGCCAGACATAGGTGCATACCAGGTAGCTATGTAGACAATGGAGAACTGGTGTTTACAAAGCGCTTTTGTCTTTAGCTTGGGCGTTTGCTGAGTGTATACCTACTAATTTACAGTCTTAATGACTGTGCCCTTGAGGAGAATATTTCAAATTAGTTGTTTTTGATGAGTCCCTCATTTCTTTGGTATAGGTAGGATTTAACTCCATTCCTTAGAGTTAAATCATACTTTAGTTTAGTGTTACAGCCTATTGAGATGAAGTTTCATTCATTAATTCCTGAAGAAGAAAAGCAAACAAACGTAAGTACTGGTTTTGGTGCTCACTACACAACTGTGAAATGAAAGTAAGTTTGCTAACAGATGTCTTTAGAAGGCTTATAGTCTTAGTTAGCTGTAAAATAATCACATTAGCCTATTGTATAAAAGCTTCGTCACTTTCATTGTGTTGACAGAACTTTCTTGGCGTCCTCAGTGAAGCAAGAACCATTAGTTAGGAGTTAGTCTTTTGACTTCCTCCTATACTTTTCCTCCATTGATAACTGCCATCTTTGTCAGTACCAACAACAACAGCAATACTTACTTGGCACTCTAAGAGGTTAAACTTCTTTTTCTACTTAAGTCATCAGGCTACCTTATCATGGCATCTCAATTTTGACTTATCAACATAGTGTGGAAGTGAGGTCACAAACTTTATTGTGTCCGTTTTCCATATTAAGAAACCCAGGCTCAAGGAGTCAGGACACCTATGTCTACTATGGTCAATGGAAATAGCCCTGCTCTGGGAAGCCTGGAAGACACCTAATCATATAGTCTTCTAGAAGCTGAACTGACTATTGCTTACCCTCGCTGAGCCTCATGTGTTCTCTCATTAGAAAGATGTTGAGGCTGTAATAAACTTTGGATGAGGAAGGCATTTTTGATACATTTTTCTTTATATTATATTTCTTGGTATTAAGAGCAACATTATAATCTGCTTGTTCAAATAATTTATACCCTTATTAAAAATCAAGGAGCACATGCTGCAGTAAAATTAGTCTGGGCATCTTGTCTGAGTCTTTCAGTAAAAGCACAACAAGGCACCTAGAAATTAGACAATACAATTCTTCATTCTGTAATTTTCATTATGTTTGTGGGTTGTTGTTTGTTGTTATTTGTGTGGTTTTGGTATTGTCTTATTTTGTTTTCATAAGACAGAGTTTTCCTCTATAGCCCCAGTTAGCATGGAACTCCTGACTTTCTTTCTGAACCTACAAAATACTAATATTTTTAGGCATGAGCCATCATACTCTCCTTTCTGTCTTTATTTTTACCTACTTCTGTTTGCTTTGAAGAAAGTATGTTAATGAAGTTGATTATGCCTGTTGAGAGGTTTTTATAGTGTTGAGCATCAACCCCAAAGCCCCGCTCCTATTAGACAAGCACCCTGTCACTCAGTGACATTCCAGCCCCAAAGGATTTTTATTAGGACTGTCTCTAGCAACCTCCATTTCCTTCAGTGATATATGCAAAGGAATGAACGTGGGATTCCCAATGACATCTGTCAACGTGGAACCACTGAAATCATGTCAACTGATGCTGTTTGAGGACCTGGATATTTTGGCTAACTGCTTTGCCTACCATATTGTTGTGATCTCCTAAGGGGATAACTGATGATTTACATAGGTGTCAAAAACCACCAGCATTACACCAGTAAGCCTGTGTTGAGCATTGATCATTAATGTTGACTAAACCCCAACTGGGAATTCAAAGTGCACACACTCTAGTGTTTACATTTACTTGAGAGGCAAGATTGCTTTAAATCACATGCAGCTGATTAATCAAAATGACACTTTGTTTCTAGATTCTTCATTGTTTAACTTTTAAATAACACTTAGGATCATTAGTGCTTGCATGTTAACCAATTAGGAAGATTTGAGACTTGATCAGATGGACTCAAATCTGATTAAAGTACATGTGTCAAAATCTGATTTTTAACCCTTTGGATCATCAACAGAATCTTCATCCAACACTATAGTAGACTGCAGAAGGCTGGAGTGTGGGATCTGCCAGCCTAAGTTATCTGTGTCCAAGAATATGTCAGATATATTTTCCATGCCTCCTGCTGAGGCTTGACAGTAGCTGGAAACTTGACCATGTCTCAAAGATAATATAATTTGACCATATTATTTCATATTATTCATACATAATTTCTTGGAAAAGGAAAAATAATGTATGTTTCGATTGAGTTGTATTGTTTGCATGCATTTTTTTCTGTTGCAATTGCAAAACCTTCTAGAATCAATATGCTACAGTTAAGGATTCAGAAAGGAAAATACTTGGGTGGTTTCCATTATTTTTTATAGACTTGAAACTAATTAGTTTTTCTAGTTGTGCTGTACAAACATGATTATAAAGTACAAATAGATTCAATTTTGGAAACGGTTCCTAACAGTACTTAGGATGCTGCTCACAGTATCCCCCCTTTCGGAGATGTGCTTTCATAGTTTTTTTAATGTGGCTGAGACAAGAAAAGAACGAGTATTTCATGGTGGCAGTTATGCTAGTGACCAGAAATTTGCCTAGAAAAAAAATTGATACTTCTTTCAGAGAAGACACAAATTTATATGCTAGCTTTCTAAACCAAAGAGGGTCACAAAGTAGGCTCGAAAATACAATGTCTAGATTGAAGTAAAAATAAAATTCTTGGACTAGTGATAGATGAGTGGGTAGCTTCCAAGCATCTTGCTCTTCCGTGCTCATGTCTCGGGGTTTAGAAGGTTCCTCTGTGGATACCAAACAAGAAAGGGTTTTATGCACACTTTGGACACCCACTCATGAGTGAATTCATACCCATTCCCTAGTTCATCTGCTCTTTCACATTTATTTATTTATTTATTTATTTATTTATCTACGAATGTAAAAAAATATGCACCATCTTCCTACTATACTTATCACTGTAGAATGCTCTGTGGTATGTTCAAAATCCTTTTCTCTCTCTCTCTCTCTCCCTCTTTCTCTCTCTCTTTCTCTCTCTCTCTCTCTCTGTGTGTGTGTGTGTGTGTGTGTGTGTGTGTGTATGTGTGTGTGTGTGTATGTGTGTGTGTAATGCTTGTGTATGAGTGTGCCCTGCAAAGGCTAGAGCAAGACTTTAAGTGTCTTCCCATGTTATTCTCTGCCCTATTTTGTTTAGATAAGATCTCTCACTGAACCAAAAGCTTGACATTTAGGCTAAACTGGCTGTCCAGAAAATTCTCTCCATCTGCCCTTCTCTGCCTCCTAAATGTTGGGGTTACATACATCTGCCACCAAGCCTGGCTTTTTACTTGGGGATTCACTGTTCAAAGTCACATCCTATTGTTTATAAAGCCAGCACTCTTAAGCACTGAGCAATCTCCTCAATGCCACAAATGACTTTGTGATTTTCAGTGTGCTTCATAAGTGGTTGAGCATACAGTACATAGTTAATTTAGTAAAGCAAAGAGTTTGTATTCCAGATGATAGATAATGGTTCATATTTCTAAAACATCCAACATTTCTGAAATCAGGGCAGCTCAGTTTTCACACTTAGGACATAAAGGCAATTGCTTCTGCTATAAAGAAATTGTGTGTATGTTGTATAATTTGTGTGTGTGTGTGTTGTATAATTTTTAATGTCTCAAATCTGTTTATAGATACTGGCTTTGAGTTCATCATCTAGAGATTTTTATTGAAACATAAACAGTAACTATTGGATATATTAGCATTTACCAGCTTGGAGAAAAATTGGCATATATTATGAAGCAAAAACAAACCTTTGAAAATGGCCCTTGGAAGAGAGTTTCATGGGACCTGAGGAGATATCACCCTCAGTAATGTACTTACCTTGCAAGTATGAGCACCTGAGTTTAGTCCCCAGAA
This sequence comes from Mastomys coucha, assembly GCF_008632895.1. NCBI lineage: Eukaryota > Metazoa > Chordata > Mammalia > Rodentia > Muridae > Mastomys > Mastomys coucha. The sequence continues at coordinate 6,449,540 of NW_022196902.1, forward strand.
CCCTCATGAAAAAAAGCTGAGTGCAGACACAGGGAGAAGGTTCAGAGAGTGGAAGCACTTTCTGCTTTACCTGATGACCTCAGCCCACAACCCAAGTCAAAGGGCTTGTGATCTCAGCTTGCCTTCAGGAGATGGAGTCAGAGACAGGAGTGCCCCCAGAAGCTCTTGACCCAGCTAGCCTGCATCCTCTGTTATAGAGTCTGCTTCGCTTGCTCCAGAGCCAGCACTCCTTGCTCCAGAGCCAGCACTCCTTGCTCCAGAGCCAGTACCCTTTTTCTTACCTGCTGCACTGTAAGGTGTCTACCTGCCATTCATGCCTTCTTTTTGTGCCTCCCTCAGGACTTTCGACATGTGGCATTGCCTAAGTATCTCTGTGTTTCCCTAGTGGGCTTTGAAGTCTCCACTGCTTTTGCTGCTACTTGTGCCCTCACAATACTGCACAGAAAGCTTCTTGAAGGCAAGACAGCTTTAACATTTGCGAGTTATTCTTTTTTGTTGTTGTTGTTGTTGTTGTTTCTTTTAGATATTTTCTTTATTTACATGTAAATTTCTCCATTCCCCCCCAAAAAACAAAGAAACAAACATAAACAAGCAAAACAAACCCCTGTTGCCTCCCACTTTCCCATGCGTGCCTGCCATCCTGCCCTCTCCCACTTTCTGGCCCTGGCATTCCCCTACACTGGGGCACAGAACTTTCACAGGGCCGAGCTCCTCTCCTCCTATTGATGATTGAATTTGCAATCCTCTACTATACACATGCTGCCTGAACAATCAGACCCCTCCATGTGCAGTCCTTGGTTGGTGGTTGAGGCCCTGGGAGCTCTGAGGGTACTACTTAGTTCATATTGTTGTTCGTCCTAAGGAGCTGCAAACCCCTCAGCTCCATTGGTCCTTTCTCAAACTCCTTCACTGGGGACCCTGTACTCAGTTCGATGGATGGCTGTGCGCTTCTACTTTCTGATAAGTGGTTATTAGCCCAGAAGTTTGGAATACAGGAAAAACAACCCACATTCCACAAGGAACTCAAGAAGAAGGAAGACCAAAAGGTGGACATTTCATTCCTTCTTAAAAGGGGGAACCAAATACCCACAGAAGGAGTTGCAGAGATTAACTAAGGAGCAGGGACTGAAGGAAGGGCAAGCCAGCCTAAATATAGCTATCTCCTGAGAGGCTCTGACAGTACCTGACTAACACAGATGTGAGTTATCCTTAATTCATATTTGGTGTCATTGAAATGAGTTCACACACACACACACATACATACACACACACACACACACACACACACACACACACACACACACACACACCAGAATAATCCCAGATAAACTTGGGAAAGCAATGCATTGAAGTTATGTCTTTGTTAGGTTGTGTTCTCGCTGTTGTCCAGGCATCAAACAAACCATTTTATTTTATCCCTGTTCCTCCAAATATGTAGTTAATGCTAAGACGAAGTGGAATGAAGCAGTTGTTTACCTTCCACAAAGACACTTAAAGATAAGATAAAGAGAATTGCAAGGGGAAAAAAAGAAAAATTAGAGACTATACCACAAACTGAGGGAAAGTGATTATTTGTTTGGAATGGGCTATGTAAGACAAGGTCTCACTCTAGAGCCTGGGCCAGCCTTCAACTCCCAGTCCTCCTGCCTCTCAGCCTCTTGAGCACTTGGTTTAGAGGCATGTACAGCTATTCTTAGATGACATGACATTTAATTAAGCTAAACACCATCCGTACGGCTCTGCCATTTTGCAAAGATAATCTAACCTGCTGCAGTCAGCAGAGAACCCTACAGCAATGAGGATTGTCTCTTATCCTTGGCCTCCTTGAACCATGTGGCTCACCTCTGGTGGCTGTATGAATGGGATTTCTTTGATTCAAATGTTTACTTTGAAAGGTTTTTTAAATTATTATTAGAGGTTGGGGAAGGGGATCATAAAGGAGGTCCCACTAGGTCTTCAGAGTGAGTTAAATGCAGGCAACTTCAGGAAACCAGTTCTGTAATGAAAACAGAGATGGAGAGGGCAGGGGGGAGAGAGCAGGAGGGAGGGAGCAGGGAAGAGGGTGAGCAGCAGGGAGGGAGTAGGGGGGAGGGAGCAGGAGGGAGGAAGTAAGGGGAGCAGGAGGGAGAGGGCAGGAGAAGGGAGCAGGACAGAGGGAGGATGAGGGAAGGAGGGGGGGGCAGGAATTTGAGGGAAGAGAGCTGGAGGGAGGGAGCAGGGAAGAGGAAGTAGAGGGAGCACGAGGGAGGGAGTTGGGGGGAGGGTGTAGAGGAGAGGGAACAGGAGGGAGGGAGGAGGGAGCAGGAGGGGGCAGGAACTGCAGGAGCAAGTTGACAGAAAATAGCACATACATAAAGCTGGTTGTGGATTAAATCACTGCTTTTATTTGGATACTAAATAATGTACTATTTGTAGAAATAGATTCAGCTGATATCTGACTTTGCTAATAATTACCCCTTCAGGGAAACTTAAAATTTTCATTAAAACAATTTTTAATAAAACTGGAAGTAATTCAAAGGCCATTGGTTCTGTTTTTCCTCTTGCCATCTTCCATACCTGATAGACGTAGCAGTAAAGTTATGGGTTATCAATGTCCTTTCTGAAAATGAAGATCATTTACTCTCAAGGGTCCATCCCTCTTCTTCCTCAGTTCGCTCATGGGACAAGGCCAGCTTATTAATTTTCCAATAATAAAGAGTTTGAATAGTTATAAAGAAGAAGAGAAACTGTATTTGTCTTAGAGCTTGCAGAATTAAGCCCAGACCAGAAACATCACAGCCTATTTCAGCAAGACTGACTTCCCACCCTTTCCACCTCTTAGTTGGGCTGAATTTAATGATCTGGAAATTTTCATTATTATTTTTATTAAATATTATTAACATTTTATTATCATTTAAATTAATGTATTGTTGGACTAAGCATAAAAAAATCAAGTGATAACAGAAGCTTGTAACTATTTGCTCCTAAAACCAATGAGCTTGGATGTCAAATATGCTTTTTGGACCTTGGTTGTAAGGATGGTCTTGGCAGACATTGCATGAGCTGGTCCATTTGTGTGGGAGAGTTGGTGTTGCTAATTCCAGAGGAGTAGAGCAGTGCAGATTGACGCCTTAGGCTGGTGGGGAGGAGGGGAACAATGGCACTGCAGGAGCCAGGAATCAAACAACTACCTCCCACAGACTGGAATGCATTTTTCAAAGGCACATCAGCCTGGAAGAAGTGTATACAGTAGGCATTCACTATGTGCTTGAAAATGTCATAAGATGATCAGAAATATTAGGTAAGCAGTCATAATTGACAGTCACTGGTGAACATGGTTTTGCCTTTAAAAAAAAATTCGCAATTTACTCTTCTTTGCTGTATAACTTTTCTCTGCTCTAGAATAGCAATACTTCATGGATCACTTCAAATCAAACAACCTGACTACCTACCCACCTCCCTCCCCCCTTCCTTCCTTCCTTCCTTGGTCAAAACTAGGCTCCTGCACATTCTGCCATGAATAGCATCACCAACCCCTAAGTTTGTTTGATGGATAATAATTTATCAATTTCATACCTATGTGTGGAATATTGTGTGACTTTCATACAGTGAAAATAGGCCTTTGCAGAACCAGGCCCTATGCAAAATGGAAGAGTAGGCACTTGGAGTTTATTTGTCAAACTGCCTTTTTTGATGACTCAGGAAGAGTTACTCTTCTAGTGTACCCTATTCAACTGTGTGTGCTGGTATGTGCATGCATGTGTGGTATGTGTGTGGTGTGTATACTATATGAGTTTGTGTGTGTCCTCATGTGTGTGCTTTTATGTCCATGTGCAGCTTGTATGTGTACGGATTTATGTGTGTATGTGTGTGCAATGTGCATTTGTGTGTGTGGTATGTGTATGTTTGCCATATGAGTTTGTGTGTGAGCTATTATGTATGCATGGGTGTGTTATGGTGTAGGTGTGGGTACGTGTGTTTATGTCTGTGGTCATGTGTATGCTTCTGTGTTTGGTGTGTGTGGATGTGTTTATGTATGTACGTGTGTGATGTGAATTCATGTGTCTCTGTGTGTCTCTGTGTGTGTGCATGTGTATTTTTACAGCACACAAAAATCTTCCCTAGCATCTCACAGCCACTTGACACTTAACACTAGCACTCTTGACGCTTCAAAGGTGAACAATGAGCTAGCTATGAGAGTCTCTTTCTGCCCCACCCTGAGGAGAAAGATGTGTCTTAAGTAAAGCTGTGAGATTGATGGGACACATCTTGAACATTGGTATCTGTGCCCTTCTCTCATCTTTCGCCACCACTTCCAAATCTTCTTTTTTCAAAACTCAATTACAGCTCCACCCTGTAGCTGAGGAGTATCCGTCCTTCTGTTAGAGAGGCCATGCTCAAACCTTCCCTTTCACTGAGAGACATGGGAGTCATGTCTGTGGCACGTTCCTGTTATCACAGGGTTTATTCCAATGATGGCTGATTTTATTTTGGAGAGTTATCTTAAGCTGGCAGGTTTGTCTGAATCTTTCATTAAAACTATGATTTAGCATACATTTTTTTAACCTGAGAGAAAAATAAAGATCTTTGGAGGTTCTTATAGTGCCCGAGGTTTGTCAGGGGAATATTAGCCTCTTGCAAAATTCACTGAAGTCTCATTAAATTGTCTTTTAGAATAACTCAGGAAAAGTAGCGATTGATGACAACCAGTCCTACAAACAATGGATAATCTTCAAATATCTGTCTTTTATGAGTATACTCCTTTTCTTGCTAATTTAATGAAAATAATATCTTATAATCCACAAGTAAATATTTGATCTGAAGGACTGTTTTTCTTCCAAGACTAGAAAGGCCAACAAACTACTTAGATAGAAACAGGGATACTTGGTCTTTCTAAGTTTCAATTATGCATTGGAGATGAATGTTTGGAAGATACTCTCAATAGTAACTGAAGAGCAAGAAGCCTTCTAGTGACAGAGAAGACAGCCTGAACTCAGTTCAAGAAGCCATACTCACCTCATGCTAAGGAATCTAGTTCAGAGGAGCCCAAGTTCATTTTCTTCCTTTATTTTCGAGACTATAATGTAATCACATCATTTTGCCCTCCCTTTTCCCTCTTCCAAACCCTATCAATTATCAAGCTTTACTCTCTTTCAAATGCATGGCCTCATTTCTGCATTTAATTTTTTACATGCTTAAATGTACATGTATTCCTAGATCTAACCTGCTTAGTCTGTATAATATTAAAAATCTGTATATTTTCAGGGATAACCTTTTGTTATTGGATAACCAGTGAGTGAGCTTTTCCCTTGGAAAGACTGGGTTGTTGTTGTTTTGCCAGTCTCAGCATTCCTTAGTTGTGTTGGTTGAAGCCTTGTGGGGTTTCCCTGTCTATTTTGCATGTGTATTGTTGTAGTCCTTGCTCAGCGCATGATTAGGCAGTCATGTTGGTGAGACTTTATGGTGTAGTTTCTGAAGTTACTAGGAGACACAATCTCCCAGAAAATTTTCTGATTCTCTGGCTCTTAAATTCTTTCTGCCCTTCTTCCATTGTTCCCTGAGCCTTAGATGTGGGAGTTGTTTTCTAGATGTATCCCTTCCACAAGTCTGCATTTGGATGGACTGTAGTTTTCTGTCATGGTCTCTATCTGTTTCAGAGAGAAGTTCCCTTGGTAACGAATGAGGACACATACTTATTTGTGGGCATAATGACAAATATTTAGAAGGTAGCCAAAGGTTAGACTGGCTCAGGGCCGTGGTGGTTGTAGATTCTCCTCCAAGATCCATGGGACTGACTCACTAGCCTTGGGTAGTTCCCTGGGTTTCTGTGACCCAGAGACTTTTAAACAACATTCATCGGCACCCTTTCTGACAAACTCAGTATTTATTTAATGTGATTTTGTCACCTGGTGATTTTCATCCAAATCTGATAATCTAAAAGTAAAGTTTTTTTTTTTTAATGGTATGTTGTAACAATAATACCACATAAACTATTCATTTCTAGGAAGTTGAAGCATGAAACCAGCAGTTTGGGGAAATATTTTTCTTTTATTTTGATGGAGAAGCCAAGCTTTAAAAGCTCACTTAAAATTAATGGGAAAATTAATTTTCCAAGAGAGTTTGACTCTGTCTTCATTTTAATAGTGAAAATAATTGCCTAGCTTGCAGGACTATAACTGATTGCCTGTCTGGGCAAACTCACTGCAATCAATTCTGTGCTGTTCATCTTAATATCATTGGAATCTCTGCTTTACGATCCCAGTAATGTCTGGGACAGGCCTACAAGGTCAAAGCATAACAATGTCACTAAGGTTTGATAATTTCCAAACTTGCAGTAATTCAGATTAAGTCACACAGTTGTACATCTGTTGGATCCATTTTCCTCCTCTCGTTGTGAAATGGTCTTCCTAGATGAGAGAGGAGCTGTATTCTGAAACTTCAGAGATAAGAACATGGTATGAGAAGAGTATGTCCCACTTCCTGTAACCCTTGTACAACCAGAACTGAGAGCATTTCCCTGGTCTCAGCCTGTCAGCCATTCACAGAGGATGCCTGGTCTGTGGAGGTAGGTGGCTGGCAGTAACAGTGAGTTGGAATCTGTCTTGATCTACTGAGAGCCAAGCTCTCCATCCCTTTCTTACCCCTTCCTGTAGTGACTTAGATAGCCAGTCACAGATATTCAGTGAAAACTGCACAAAGTTGTTGCCTAAAACTATCTGTTATCTATGATATCTTGGCCCATTTATGTCTTGGATAACTTTTTGAATGCAAAAGAGTTCAATGATTAGTTCTCCTTCTTTCTGAGAGATGCCATGGGTTTTGTTTGTTTGTTAGTTTTTTTGTTTTGTTTTGTTTTGTTTTTTACTTTAGTCTAAGTTCCTGTTACCAAGGGACTTTATTTTCCTCTTTAAAAACAAACAAACCAACCTGTATTAGTAAGGAAAAGGAAATTTCAAGTAAAGAAAAATCACACCCTACAATTAACCAAATCCAGTGTCTATGCAATTCAATGGTATTTTGTACAATTAGAATAGGCATTCTGAACAGAAGCTGTGGAGCTTCACATTAAATTTTACACTTTTGGTATCAAGTATATTTTATGTACCACCCAAACCCCCTACCCAAAAATCCAGAATGGACTTAGAACTAGAAAAACAATGAAGTTTAGAGCCTCTTCCATAACTTACATTCGTTATCTAGATTCAGCTCCTTCCTCATTCCCTTTCTCGTTCTCCGTTCTTCATGTGATACTGTACACACGTGTATAAGCTCACTTGCACACATAGATTACTGTATACATGCTATTTCTCTCTTATTCCACATACGAGAAAAGATGTTTTTCTCTTTCTGAGATTGTGTGACCATGCTTCTTTTGAATGAGTTTCATTTTTTTAAAGAGATGCTATTCGAGTATGGTGGTATTTTAATTTATTTACTTTCATTTTAGGCTTTTAAACCTTCTCTCCATTCTTCTAATGGAAAACAGTCATGGTACTTGTCTTTGGTGACATTTCCAGGTTAGGAGGAGCTTGACAACTGTCATTTTGAGTGTTTGCAGTGGTTGATTTGAGGCAAGAAGAACCAAGTTTAAAACAGAAAATAAATCCAGCATTTGCTTAATAATTCGCTGTTGGCTGTGGTAGAATCATATCTGGCCACCCACGTTCATCTGCTTGCTGACGTGGCTTCTGCCTCAATTGCAGAAGCTATTTTTTTGTGCCTTTTGTGTCTTTAGAGGAACCAAGTGGGCTTGCTTGTAATGATTCATATCTTAAAGTGCACAGGGTGTTCTTAAGTCCTACTTCAGGGGTACAGTAAGGTGATGAGGGGTAGGGAGGAGGGGTGACAGCCCTTGAAATCCAGGGACAAGGCACCTTTTGACTGTTGGATCGTGGTTCTCTAGTTCTTTTGGCAAAAGTTTTGGGAACATCTTGCCACACCACAGACCAAGGTGCTGTTGCGGTCTTAGTTAATAAATATACAGTGTCCATCTGTGGGCATGGCAGTCATTTTTCTAGTATGGTGTTTTACTGTGTAGCCCAGATTGACTTAGAATTTGCTTATCTTCTCCTCTCAGCTTTCTAAGTTCTGGGATTGCAGGCAGGCAATACCACACCAAGAATTTATTTATATTGGATTTAGGTAAATATTAATTTATAGTATAATAAAGTACTTTTTCTCCTTACTAGCATCTATGAAGGAGCTCCAGTTTTTTCTCTTTCTTTTATTTTTTCTTTCTTGGTTTTAGATTCCTATTTCAGAAATTAATTTTAGCACAGGCCATAGCAGCTGAAAAAGGAATTTTTTTGAGGCTATCTGATTATATGAAGTTACCTGATGACACTCCATAGATGCTTTGTGAGAAACCTCTGAAGCTGGGAGACAGAATGGCGGCCTGGACTGCAGGGACACAGCTTCCACATCTGTTGCATTTGATTTAATTTGATTTTGTGCCCATAGTGCACTTCCCTGGGCAGTTGCACATGCATGCTTACACATGCATGCACATGGAGGCGGGCTTTGGGTGTCCTTCTTTGTTTTTGAGACAGTCTCTCCCCGGCTTGGAACTCACTAAGTATGCTAGGCTAGCTAGCTAGTGAGCGCTGGCTTCCCAGCACTGAGATCACAAGTGTGGACCACTTCTGGTCTGAGGATCAAACTTAGGTCCTCAGGCTTGCCAAGCAAGCACATTGTCAACTGAGCTATCTCCCTACCCAAATACATCCAGTTGTCAGTAGAGCATTGCGTTTTAAATCGCTTCTGCTCTGTTACAAGGAATTTCCTTTTAATGCAAGTATTCATTCAAAGATTTGCATTAAGTTAAAAGAGATTTTTTTAAAAAACTTTTTGAGAGATATAATCCCAAATTTTATTTTTTGAGAGCAGGCAGTTTCTGTGGGTGAAGACTAAGTATGCCTATTAAGTTAACTGTCAGCACCAACAGCTTAAATGTTCTTGTTCATCCTTCCGATTCTCAGTTGTCTGTGAACTTCAGTGGAGAGAGTTGGGAGAGAAAACATATTGTGATGCAGTTTATTGATATGAGGATAACAGGTTATTAACTACAGTTCATTATTCTTTTCTATTGATTTCACGTGTATTTGAAGAACAGTTTGGCTCTGCACTGAACGCACGTATAAACACCCTCAGCCTGACAGGTGGATAACAGAGGGAAGTATGTCGTGCAGCTTTTGTTTCTTTTGATTTCTATGATCAGCCCACTTTGATCATACCTTTCTCAATGGGGAGAGTCTCATTTGAGAGTACTTTTTTTCTGCCATAGTTTATTCCCATATGAAGTTCTTAGTAAATCCAACCCTTATAAGAATAGCTTTTGCAATTCGATTGGGGAAAGAGGTCACTGGAAACATGAAATCCCAACTGTGTGAGGCTCTAAAATTTTAAGATCAGACATTAAAAGTGCCATGCTAGAATCAAAATAAGTCACGTGCCTTGACTGCAGCCACTTGACTACAGTGATGGCAGCATGGATGCCCACTTGGGGAAACACATCTCCGTTTTCTCAGCACCGTTACATGTCAAGTTAGGCTGCAAGCAGGTCAAAGTATGGTGCTGCCATTCATGATTTGATTTCTCCCAGAAGTTCTCCCAAGTTGTCTGGCAGGATCCCAGAAGATACACAGAAGATACACAGTTCTCTCCTCCTACTGACAACTCAACCATTCTAGGAAGGAATAAAGGTTTTATGGAGATTTTACTGAAAGAAGCATTTTTTTCTTTATTGCATAATTCATTTTTGAGGAAAGTACCTTTTTCCCAAAATGATCTCAGGGAAATCTGTGTTCATCTGAACATTGGTACTGGTCTCAGGTTTTGAAAGGTCCCTTACCTCCTGGTACCTTCTGACCTGGCTTTCTGAGCAGTAGCTCATCATCTGTATAATGGTGGTAGTGGTGATACCTACATTTACAAGTCCTGATTGTGTGTGTGTGTGTGTGTGTGTGTGTGTGTGTGTGTGTTGTCTGTTGTCTCCTTTCTAGACAGGGCCTCTTATAGCCCAGGCTGCCCTAAGAAGCTAAAGGTGACCTTGAACTGCTGGCCCTCCCCTCTTCCTCCTGAGGACCCGAATTACAGCTGAGGGAAACTATGCCTGAGCTCATTTGTTTCCTAAAGTGTTTGATTAGTGATCCACGGCAACAGGAAAGTCTGTGTACTTTCCTTATAAGTACAGGGCCACATAACCCTCCAAACCAATAAGAACAGCAAACGACAGCTAAGAAGCCATCTTGATTTTAAGAAACATCTTATTAGTAAACTATTAGAGGCAAAGAGGCTGAGCTTGTTGTCTGCTGTCATTTTACTACGTCAGATGTGATAATCTAGTAATGGCCACTTAACATTTGCTACCACTTAAATGAGGATTAATTTCCCAAGATAAACTTTTTTTTTCTGAGATAATGTTTTTCCTAGCCAAAAAGCAACATGGTAGGGTAGGTCTCCACCATTGAGCAGAGCCAGCCCACTGGCCTTGCTGCCTAGCCCACCCTCTCTTTCATGCTGTGGCCCTTTCTTGTGCTCTGGTTGTTCTATTGTCACATGCATGTCACGCGCGCGCGCGCACACACACACACACACACACACACACACACACACACACAACCTGGAACAGCCATCCAGATTAGAATACCTTTTTCAGTACAACCATCCTCTGGTGCCACTGCCCAACAGGATGGTGCCTGTTTTCCCCATGCAAAGATACCTTTTGGCTGTCACCCCATCCACAAGAACCCCTAAATCCATATGCTCTGAATTTTGTCCACTGTGCACTGAAACACTGGGAAATTTTTAAATGTGAATGTGAGACTCTGTTTGGAATATCGAGTCCTTTGTTGGCAATGAGTGCCAGAAAATGACTTTGTGTGGGTTTGGTTACCATAAAAAGAAAGCCCAGTGAATAAAATGATAAATAGCCATTTTCTTTTCATATAAGAATTGCTCTGCTATTGAATTTTTTGGCATATTAGTCGATTGGGGAAAATGTATTTACATTCAGCATACTTTTTGAAAATATGATAAATGGATGTATATGATCATTAAGAAATAATCTAGCTGTAAGTTATCAAGTTTATAGAACTTCATGGCTTTAAGCAGATCTGTGTCAAGAAAGCTAAACTCAAATCCTGAAATATGCAATGGTACATTTGAAATAATATTAGGTCCCATAATATTTTCCTGGACTCAATAATTTATTTGATGTGAATTTTTGCCCTATTATACTTTCGTCCTTAATATTCTCCAATAATAAAATGTTTTCCCATTTATGACCATTATCATACATTTTAGTAATAAAAAAAAAAACAACCAAAGAATGTGTTTCTTTTGGAAAGTTAAACCTCTTAGTAAAATATCAAATAACAAAAAGGACATGTCCTTATCAATTGGTGGATTTAACTTTGAAAGTTTGTGGTTTTCAGAGTGACTTCTTTTCCTTGGCTTAAGTGAAGGGGAAGAGCAGAGAAACTGTTGAGTATTCCCAGAACCTGCTTTGGGTGTAAAGAGGAAGCTGCACATGTAGTCAATGGCCAGTACTTTCTATCACATTTCCTTTCACAGCCAAGTTAAAGTGACTCGGGGCAGGCCACTTCATAGTCCCTCCATGCCTGTAGTATCCATCGATGTGATCCTGAAATTCCCTGAAGGACCCACCTTTCCTGTCTCAGAAAGTTCCAGGGATTTATGAGTAACCTTGAGTTTGCGGGCTCCCCAAAAACTGAAAGATGGATGTAAACTCAAATATGTTTAAAATCATACACAAAAGGTTCATACAGATTGGAACTTGTTCCTAATTCCATAGGTGTGTGTGTTACATACATGTTGAGTGTATAAGTGTATGTGTCTTGTTTTTTACATGGATCCTGGGGGTTGGGGTTGCACTTGGGTTCTTAGACCTGCCAGGCAAGTCCTCTTAGTTACCACCCCAGGCCTTCCTTCCTTCCGTATTAACAGTCTTAAGCATTTCCCTCAACCCAGAGGGCTGCCTCCATTTTCAATAAATGTGGATCCTTGGGCTGGGAGGCCCACACAGCTCTTCCTCAAGGACCTGGGAGTAGGAAGTAAGTTCTGGGAAATGCTGTTCCTCTTGGATTAAATATACATAGACGCTCCACAGCGTCTATGGCATTTTCCCTCCTTGTTCTGAAGTCTAGTTTCAGAATAGACCTATTCTTTGATAGGAGTTTTATTTGGTTTGTCTGTTTTGTGTTTTGTCCTCAGTAAGGATGAATGGTATGTGTCTCGTCATTGGTATAATGGTTTTAATTGAGTGCTGTAAAACGTAATGGTAGCTGTCTGATTTAGAAAGATAACTATCTCATTGTCAAATGAAAACACAAGTACATTATAGTCTTTCTTTTCAAGAAATTCTGTCCTTACTTCACTTGAAGTTTCTGCTATAGCAAAATTACATATTCCGTGTCATCCAAAGAATGGGAAGTGATAAATGCTAATTTTCACTTCTGAGGTTCATATTTTCCTTTAAAGTAATGATCACTAAAGAACAAAGGAAAGCAATTTGTCTTGAAGGTTTCTCATATTCTCCTAAGGAGCTGCCTAAGTCATAGTTAGAACACCATTTAAATTATGGAGTTATTCCTTAAGAAGTCACAAAGATAAGTGGCCATTTTCTTTATCTCCAACCTGGAGAGCTGAGATACTTTCTTCTAGAGACTTCGAAACTTGAGGATTTAAAGTGAGCGAAAATTTGTGGCTAGGTGAAAATACTTAGAGAAAAACATTGAAGATACAGGAATTTTTAAGTTTTGATAAGACATTGGAGTGTGAAGATGGAATGGCTAGTGTTCAGAGATCAGCCAAGTTGGACTGCAGTCCCTACAGTCAGTCTCCTGATGTCTTCTTTCTTAGTGTAACAGATGTAGTAAGTCTATAGCTTATATGTTTCATGAACACCAACTGAGATAACATACTATGTATGTTATCTTTTGCATTTTTCAGTCTTTTGCATTTTAATTGTGTTGGCATAAAACAAGTGTATCATGGGTGAGAGCTAGTGTTGTCAACGCCGGTTGAATCTATAGTACCTTTAGTGTATCTGCCTTTTGAGTAGAACTCACCAGGTATGAAATCTTACCTCTGGGCATCATGTTGGTGCTCAGAGGTTTCTACCTGACTCTTTTTCTTCTGTGAGTCATGTTTTTAGTAGTCCACATACACATTTCTTTGTGCATTTATGCAAACACATCCTCAACGAAGGGGTTTTCAGCCACATGTCAGCTATTTTGTTTAGGAGGCACTACCCCACGGGCTGTCGTAGAGACACCACCACTTGCATCTGACTGGTGAGATTGTTCATCTTCACAGCCTCAGGACACATGGGGCCCAACACTCATGATCCCTTGATGAAAGTTCAGGATTCACTTAAATTCTTAACAGTGACCAAATTGTCCCTCCTCTTGAGCTGAGCTGGCCACTCTCCTCTGAGGGACTCCTCCACTCTTCTGCAATGCAAATATTATGAAAGTAAACAATTCATTTAAATATTCAAATCCTAGATACTGTTTTTAACACTACTATTTTCAAATTTTGATAGCTAAGAAATTAGCAATGAGCTAATCATACTTAAAAACTCTAAAAGCTTGGCTACACACACACATACACACACACACACACAGACACACACACAGACACACACACAAAGTCCTGGGAAATATTACAATCACTATTTAAAACTTTAACTAGATTTAAGTTGTTATATAAAGCAAAACTGATCCAGTTACAGGGTCACCATGCAGTGCTGTAAACATTGTGCAGTTTAAATCCAGCTCAAGATCATTATTCATGTTTTAAGTGTGGTCAGTAACTTTCTCCCTATATCATAGCACACTAAAACATTTTGCTCTTAACTTCCCTTAATACCTAGTGACCACAATCTCCCCCTACCCTCCCAAATCTGTAGTATGCACCATTCTCACCTCACCTACCATGAGACTGTCTTAGATTCCACATAGGAGCATTATATAATGACTCCCCCAACCCTCTCACTTCACTTCCTGTAATCATCCTCAGTTACATGAGAATTGGTACAAATGATGATATTCCATCTTCTGTGTGTACATGTTTGTATGTGAGTGTACATGTGCACATGTACCTGTGGGCATACGTAGGCTAGGAGAGGCAACAACACTCTTCAACAGTCACCCCCTACTTTTTTTTCTTTTTGAGATAGGGGCTCTCGTGGAATCTGGTACTTGCCTGTTCAGCAAGACAACTATCCAATCATGTGCCTGTCTCTTACTTCTCAAAACTGTCAAATTCATTCTTGTGTGACAAGCACTTTTTCCAACTGAGCCATCACAATAGCCCCCAATTTTCCATCCTTTTTAAGACAAAATCACATGTGTTTCTGTGTAAATGCTAGAATTTTCTTTTTCTGGGCCTGTGAAGAATGTCTGTTGGCTTTTTGAGAACGTTGCATTAAATCCATAGGTTATCTTGGGTAGGAAAGCCTTATAATGATAGTGTTTCGTATGATCCATGGAGCTGGGTCTTCTTTCCAAGTTTTTGTGTATTCTTTACAGTCTCTCATCAATGTTTTATAATTTCTATGATATAGATCTTCCAACTCTTTGGTTAAATATATTCTATTGTTGAAGCTATTGCAAATGGGATGACTTTCTTGAATTCTATTTCAAAAATGTTTTTGTTTTTGTTTTTTTGTTTTTTTGTTTTTTGTTTTTAAATTTCAAGACAGGGTTTCTCTGTATAGCCCTGGCTGTCCTGGAACTCACTCTGTAGACCAGGCTGGCCTCGAACTCAGAAATCCACCTGCCTCTGCCTCTGCCTCCCAAGTGCTGGGATTAAAGGTATGCGCCACCACTGCCCAGCTCTACTTCAAATATTTTGTTACTGGTGTAGGCCTACTCTAGCTTTATATAAATATATATAATTTTTTTGTCTTTGGAGAAAATCTATCACATCCCTCGGCCTCCTGAACTTGTATAGTAAAGGAAGAAATGCATGGCTCAGCTCTCATTACTCCTGCTGTGCCCCAGCATAAGGCATAGCAATCGGGCAGCACATTGTAAAATAGCCCTTGCATGTAGCATTGTAACTTTTCTCCATAGTGAAATGAACGTCAGACCTTCTATGTTTGTATAATAATGCTATCCTTTGATGGAACGTCCTTTTCCTAACGGCATTTGTTTTGTACACAGGAAGCGTCAGGACAATCATGCCCACGAGAACTCTCAACTGTTCAGGTAATCTCTTCATGTTTAAGTGATCCTTTCAATTGTCCCTAAAGCAAGCCTTGCTTTCCAGGAAATGAAGGCTTCAGGACCCTTCTGTTAGAGTACATCGATATGATCCCTCCAGAGTCCTTTAATGATCTTTGTGTCTTCTGTACTTGAGCTAGCTCTGCTGATTGCTTTTTTGAAGCTATAAACATACCAATGTGTTGTACTAACACATTATACAAAATTCCATGTAGATATGTTTTATTACATATGCACTATATAGAATTGATTATATTTCTTATTTACTTTTTATATTTTACATTAATGCAGATATGTAACTTATTTCAGGTTATATAGTTATATAATAACTTCTGCCTGCAAGCCATAAAACTTGGCTAGGGATAGCCCTAAGGTTTCTAATTAAGGCATTAAAAATCATATATATAAATATTGAATGACATACTGTCCTTCAAATGCTGTTTTGATGTGTCTGTCTGGTGGAACCAAGGGTCTCATAGACTCTAAGCATGCTGCTTTGTCACTGAGCTCTAAACCCCATATAAATTTCCTAAATAAAATGAAGGAGTATTTATAAAATCTGTCTGCACATTGGCCATGAAAGAGTTCATCCCTGTGACATAATTCTGAGTTTAAAATTAATATCTTTTAATTAAATAATTAATACAATAGCTGTGGATTGTTTGTTGGAATGAGAAACATTTTAATTTTTCCAACTTGAGGCTGATGTTATCTTGCTGTCCTCCTGGGCAACTCTTATGGCAACCTTTTTTCCTTTTTCTTCAGGCCATTGTACTTTGGTGAAACTGGCTGTTGAACTTTGCTATAGTTGATGAGCAGAATTTCTCCTGGACTATTCATCCTCCCAGTCCCATCCTAGTTAAAAACAATTCCAATGCCATGGAATCCTTTGTAACTTTGCACTTTGCGTTTGAAGAAGGACATTTCTAGGATGGATAGAACTGTGTTATAGTTGGTTTGCAGGACACCGGCATCCAATGCCCACTGACTCCAGTGTGAGCACAGAAGGTTCCAGAAAGAGGGAACAATCTGAGAGTTCACAACCAGGAACCCAGAAGCAACCTGGCTTTAAAAAGCACAGCATTGGAGACACTCCATGAGTCTGCTTGGCTTCCGGGCAAAGTAGCACTTAAGACCTTGTGTTAAAATGGACACCGGGGACACGGCTCTAGGACAAAAAGCTACCTCAAGGTCTGCAGACACTGACAGCCTGTCAGGTGGATGGAGGCAGGAACCATCAGCTGTTCTTAAGATGAGCGCTTTCAGTAGTCAGGAAGGACAGAGACAACCACAAATAGATCCTGAGCAGCTCGGAAATGCAGCTTCAGGGCAGCTGTTTGGTTCTGGGAAGCTGGCCTCACCCGGTGAGGGCGTACATCAACTCACAGAGAAGCAATACCCACCACACCGTCCGAGTCCCTACCCATGCCAACATTCGCTCTCTTTCCCTCAGCACTCATTGCCACAGGGCATGATGCACAGCAACAAGCCGCACCAGAGCCTAGAGGGCCCTCCCTGGCTTTTCCCTGGCCCTTTGCCATCTGTTGCCTCTGAGGACTTATTTCCTTTTCCAATGCATGGCCACAGTGGTGGTTACCCTAGAAAAAAGATCTCAAGTCTCAACCCTGCTTACAGCCAATACTCCCAGAAAAGTATCGAACAGGCAGAAGATGCTCACAAAAAGGAGCACAAACCCAAAAAGCCGGGCAAATATATCTGTCCGTACTGCAGCAGGGCGTGTGCGAAACCAAGCGTTCTAAAGAAACACATCAGGTCCCACACTGGTGAGAGGCCGTATCCGTGTATACCTTGTGGTTTCTCTTTCAAGACCAAGAGCAATTTGTACAAGCACAGGAAGTCTCATGCCCATGCAATTAAGGCAGGCTTGGTACCCTTCACAGAATCCTCTGTGTCCAAATTGGACCTCGAGGCCGGTTTTATTGATGTGGAAGCAGAGATACACTCAGACGGTGAGCAGAGCACAGACACAGATGAGGAGAGCTCTTTATTTGCTGAGGCTTCTGACAAAGTGAGCCCTGGCCCTCCCATCCCTTTGGATATTGCTAGCAGAGGTGGCTACCATGGGTCCTTGGAAGAATCTTTGGGAGGTCCAATGAAGGTGCCAATTTTGATTATCCCCAAGAGTGGGATCCCACTACCCAATGAAGGCTCTCAGTATCTGGGTCCTGAAATACTCCCCAATCCGTCTTTGAATGCTAAGGCTGACGACTCTCACACAGTGAAACAGAAACTTGCACTGAGACTATCAGAGAAAAAAGGACAAGATTCTGAGCCATCCCTCAACCTCCTGAGCCCACACAGCAAGGGGAGCACGGACTCTGGCTACTTTTCTCGGTCAGAAAGTGCAGAGCAGCAGATAAGCCCGCCCAACACAAACGCAAAGTCTTATGAAGAAATCATCTTTGGAAAATACTGTCGACTTAGTCCAAGGAATACACTTAGTGTTACTCCCACCGGTCAGGAGCGCACTGCCATGGGGCGCAGGGGCATCATGGAACCATTACCTCATGTAAACACCAGGTTGGAGGTCAAGATGTTTGAAGATCCTATCTCTCAGCTGATTCCCAGCAAAGGGGAAATGGACCCCAGTCAAGTCAACATGTTGAAGACCACGAAATTCAACAGTGAGTGTCGGCAACCACAAGCCATCCCATCTTCTGTTAGGAATGAAGGAAAACCTTACCCAGGAACCTTCCCAGGAAGCAATCCAATTCTCTTAGAAGCCCCTGTGGACTCTTCACCCCTTATTAGAAGCAACTCGATGCCAACGTCTTCAGCAACAAATTTAAGTGTCCCCCCTTCTTTGAGAGGAAGCCACTCATTTGATGAAAGGATGACAGGGTCTGATGACGTATTCTATCCTGGCACTGTCGGCATACCTCCCCAGCGCATGCTAAGACGACAAGCAGCCTTCGAGCTGCCATCCGTCCAGGAGGGCCACATGGAGTCTGAGCACCCTGCACGGGTATCCAAGAGCCTGGCCAGCTCATCCCTGAAGGAAAAGAAATTACATCCTGGGGACAGGCCTGCCTATGACTATGACATCTGCCGTAAACCATATAAAAGGTGGGAAGACGCTGAAGCATCAAAACAGAGCTATAGAGACATTTCTTGCTTGAGTTCCTTCAAGCATGGAGGGGAGTATTTTATGGACCCCTCGGTGCCAGTGCAGGGAGTGCCAACCATGTTTGGGACTACCTGTGAAAACAGAAAACGCAGGAAAGAGAAGAGCGTAGGGGACGAGGAGGATGCTCCCATGATCTGTGGTGGCATGGCAAGTGCTCCGGTGAGCATGATGCCCTCAGAGTACAACCCAAAGCTGCAGGACGGAGGAAGGAGTGGCTTTGCTGTGACTGGACACGAGAGCCTTCCTCATGGTCACTCTGACCGTCTAGACCCAGCTCGACCCCAGCTGGCATCTAGAAGTCCATCTCTTGGGTCTGAGGATTTGCCCTCAGCTGCTGATCCTGACAAGATGACAGACCTGGGCAAGAAGCCTCCAGGAAATGTGATTTCAGTGATTCAGCACACAAACTCGCTGAGCCGGCCCAATTCCTTTGAAAGATCTGAATCAACAGAAATGGTGGCCTGTACCCAGGATAAGACCCCTTCACCTTCTGAGACGTGTGACAGTGAGGTTTTGGAAGCCCCTGTAAGCCCAGAGTGGGCTCCTCCAGGGGATGGTGCGGAAAGCGGAAGCAAGCCAACCCCTCCACAGCAGGCACCACAGCATTCCTACCACGCACAACCAAGGCTTGTTCGCCAGCACAACATCCAGGTTCCTGAAATTAGAGTCACAGAGGAACCTGATAAGCCAGAAAAGGAGAAGGAAGCTCCCACCAAGGAGCCTGAGAAGCCTGTGGAGGAATTCCAGTGGCCCCAGAGAAGTGAGACTCTTTCCCAGCTCCCTGCTGAGAAGTTGCCTCCCAAAAAGAAACGCTTAAGGCTTGCAGATTTGGAGCATTCCTCAGGGGAATCCAGTTTTGAGTCCACAGGCACCGGCCTCTCTCGAAGTCCGAGCCAAGAAAGCAACTTATCCCACAGTTCCAGTTTCTCCATGTCCTTTGATAGAGAAGAAGCAGTTAAGCTCACTGCGCCTCCTAAGCAGGATGAGAGCGGGAAGCATTCTGAGTTTTTGACTGTCCCTGCGGGTTCATACTCGTTGTCTGTCCCGGGTCATCACCACCAGAAGGAAATGCGGCGGTGCTCCTCCGAGCAGATGCCTTGTCCTCACCCGACGGAAGTCCCAGAAATACGGAGTAAATCATTTGATTATGGGAACCTGTCCCACGCTCCAGTGGCCGGAACATCCCCATCAACATTATCACCCTCCCGGGAGAGGAAGAAATGCTTTCTGGTACGCCAGGCTTCCTTCAGTGGCTCCCCAGAAATTGCCCAAGGTGAAGCTGGCGTGGACCCTAGCGTCAAGCAGGAGCACATGGAGCACCTACACGCCGGCCTCAGGGCTGCGTGGTCCTCTGTGCTTCCGCCTCTGCCAGGGGATGACCCAGGAAAGCAGGTGGTCGGTACGTGTGGCCAGCTGAGCTCAGGGCCACCACTCCACCTTGCCCAGCAACAGATTATGCACATGGACAGTCAGGAATCTCTGAGAAATCCGTTGATTCAACCTACATCCTACATGACAAGCAAGCACTTGCCCGAACAACCACATCTGTTTCCACATCAAGATGCGGTCCCATTCTCTCCAATCCAGAATACCTTGTTTCAGTTTCAGTACCCAACTGTCTGTATGGTTCATTTGCCAGCTCAGCAGCCTCCCTGGTGGCAGGCACATTTCTCCCATCCCTTCGCTCCACACCCTCAGAACAGCTACAGCAAGCCTCCTTTCCAAGCTGACATTCATTCTAACTATCCCTTAGAGCATGTAGCAGAACACACTGGAAAGAAATCTGCTGACTATCCACATGCAAAAGAGCAGACTTACCCGTGTTATTCCGGAACATCAGGGCTACACTCCAAGAACCTCCCTCCGAAGTTTCCATCAGACCAGGGCAGTAAATCCACTGAAACGCCCACTGAGCAGCTTCTGCGAGAAGATTTTGCCTCAGAAAATGCTGGGCCTTTGCAGTCCCTACCGGGAACAGTGGTTCCTGTTCGGATCCAGACCCACGTTCCATCCTATGGAAGTGTCATGTACACAAGCATTTCTCAGATACTTGGACAGAATAGCCCCGCCATTGTCATATGCAAGGTCGATGAGAATATGACCCAGAGAACACTGGTAACCAATGCAGCCATGCAAGGGATAGGATTTAACATAGCCCAAGTGCTTGGGCAGCACACAGGCTTGGAAAAATACCCTCTTTGGAAAGTACCCCAGACCTTACCTCTGGGCTTAGAGTCCACCATCCCCTTGTGTTTACCGTCCACCTCAGACAACGCAGCCTCTCTTGGAGGGAGCAAGCGGATGCTGTCTCCAGCCAGCAGTTTGGAGCTCTTCATGGAAACCAAGCAACAGAAACGGGTGAAAGAAGAAAAGATGTACGGGCAGATTGTTGAAGAGCTTAGTGCCGTGGAGCTAACCAACTCTGACATCAAGAAGGGCCTGTCTCGCCCCCAGAAGCCCCAGCTCGTGAGGCAAGGGTGTGCTTCGGAGCCAAAGGATGGCTGCTCCCAGTCAAGGTCATCTTCCTTCTCGTCCCTGTCACCCTCCTCATCTCAAGACCATCCGTCTGCCAGCGGCCCTTTCCCTCCCAACAGGGAGATACTTCCAGGTTCCAGGGCACCGCCACGACGGAAGTTCAGTGGACCCTCAGAAAGCAGAGAGTCCTCCGATGAACTGGACATCGATGAGACTTCGTCAGACATGAGCATGAGCCCTCAGAGCTCTTCACTGCCCACCGGAGGCAGTCAGCAGGAAGAGGAAGGGAAGGCCCGCAAGCTGCCCGTCAGCATGCTAGTCCACATGGCCTCTGGTCCTGGAGGCAACGTGGCAAACTCTACTCTTCTCTTCACAGACGTGGCCGATTTCCAGCAGATCCTTCAGTTCCCTAGTCTGCGGACAACAACTACTGTGAGTTGGTGCTTCTTAAATTATACAAAACCCAATTTTGTGCAACAGGCCACCTTCAAATCCTCCGTTTATGCTTCATGGTGCATTAGTTCCTGTAACCCAAACCCATCAGGATTGAACACCAAGACCACGCTGGCCCTTCTGAGATCCAAACAAAAAATTACTGCAGAAATTTATACTCTGGCTGCTATGCACAGGCCCGGAACTGGAAAGCTCACATCATCCAGTGCCTGGAAGCAGTTTGCACAGGTAACAACAGACTCTGGGGTAGAAAGTACAGTGGGTTATGGGTCAAATACTAAGTAGACTGTATAGTGAAGGATAGAAGATCTAAAAGTTAAAATATACTAGGAACATTTTAGAAACCTGGTCTTATCCAGAGATGGGAGATGCCATAGCCTGCCCTTACTCCGAGGGCTCCCAGAAAAGCCTCAAATATTGGGAGTGCTTTTTCAGCCCAGATAAGGGAAATTCTCCTGCTGGGACTAATGTTTATTGATCATTTTCCTTTCTGCCTCTTGAGTGATAGTGTAGACATGAGGAATTCTGGGACTTATGAAATGAGGTAATAAAACATGGAGTGGATACAGAAGATAAGGTGGAGTTGGAAATATGAAAGATGTTAGATCTCAGGTGGCAAATGCCATCAATGACATCGAGGGTGTGTTTGACTAAAATTTATATTCCATCCATCTCTTTCAAAAATGACTTTCCCTAGTTATTGTTTTCTCCTGTTTTGCCCCTAAACAGTTAGTTCTTACATGTAAAAATTTAAAATGTGATAACTTTTAAAATAAACAAAATTAATGGTGAAGAAAATAGAGATTTGAAAAAATGTTTTTGGGATGTTATGTTAAGGTTGCTTTCCCATCGATGACTTTTGAAACTACTTCCTTAGTATGGATTGTTTGGCTTGCTCCTTTAAATGATAGAGTATGTGTTGGAAGTCTCTGTTATTATTTCGCAGAGGAAATGCAAATTACTCAGTGTCTGTGCACTTAAACATTGAAGTGATCATAGGGAAACTGTTTTCTGCAATCAGTTTATAGCCTTTTATTACCAAATGCAAGCTAACTTGCAGGTATGATAGAAGTGCAGGATGTACAGGCCAGAATATCCTGGAGAAAGCATGTGAAATGATTCTCTCTTTTGATCCTGCAGATAAAACCTGATGCACCCTTCTTGTTTGGCAACAAACTAGAAAGGAAATTAGCAGGAAATGTCTTAAAGGAAAGAGGAAAAGGAGAGATTCACGGAGATAAAGATCTTGGATCCAAACAAACCGAGCCAATCCGAATTAAGATCTTTGAAGGGGGGTAAGAAAGCATAAACCCAGATGTAAAACGTTCGGTTGTAAGTCAGTGTGAACTGTCCTGATGGTTGTGTGTGGTAAATTGTGTGTGATCTTGCAGACACTCACAAGAAATTCCTTTTGCAGTTAAATTGGGGAACACTGGCTGGAGAAAGCTAGCAAGCAGGACCTGCCCTCAGTGAGCACGGTCCCATTATGCACCTTAAGTTCTCTCTTCTCTAAATTTATATACAATTTTCTACATTCCTTCGTCCTTTACTACTTCATGGGCACTTGGGTTACTACACAGACAAATTTGTATTCTGTGTTGATGTGAGCGGAACCATGCATACTTCTGTACATTTCTAAGAAATAGATTCAGTGAACTTCAGACTTTCATGGGATTCTGAAACTTTTACCACCCATGACCCTTTTGCTCTTGAAGTCAAATTATCATACTATTTTCTCTGTCTCCACTGGTGTATAACAGCCTCTTCTCAAATGTTCTAAGCCAATGGAACTCAAGAAGGACCAACAGTTCATATAGAGTATATGTGTGTATAATGTATGTGTATACATATACATATATACACATACACATTACATAAATATATGATATACATATTTGATAGACATATCAAATAATATATACATATAACAAATAACATACATAGCAAATATATATATATAATTAAGAAAATATAAGTATATGTGATAGCTAGGTTTTTGTTTCAGTAGAAATATATTAGTTGTAATACATGGAAGAGGTCTAGGTCTATGATTTTAGCTAAAAAGTATAACTACATTAAATATATTTGAGGGATTATGTCATTTAGTCCCATCTCACCAACCTATCACTAAATTTCATAGTTTCATAGACATACTTTTATTCCAGTGGTATTTGAAGGATAAAATGTTATTTTTGACAATAAAAATGTTGACTGTTAGTAACAGAAAATTTCTCCCAGTTCTACCAATTTGGAGTTGGTTGTTATAGTTAAGTTGCCCTTGGATTTTTGCTTCATTTAGGAATTGAGTCTTTTTGCCATATTTGCATGTATGCATGAACATTGCCTCAATATGGACATCTGTCATATCATTACATAAATGAAAAGAGTGTAGGTTTTGTCTTTCCCACAAGACAGGTCTCTCCGATCCCCGTGACTCTTGTCACTGTTCTTTACACAGCAGCTGTCTTCAGAGAGGTGCATGTGGACTTATGGATATGTGCTAGTGTATGTGGTTTAACGGTGCTCATCAGGGTTATTGTATGTTTTGAGGAACCCATCTCTGCTAACAGAGAACATAAGTGGAAATTAAAACACTTCTAGAACTCTTTTTTGCTCTGTTTTGATGATCCATGAAGTCACACACACACACACACACACACACACACACACACACACACACACATATATATTTTATTTTCTGTTTCTAACTCAAGTCATTTTTTAATCTCTGAACTAATTCACTACTAATTTCTGGTAACCAGGCAATCATTCCGAACAGTGTGTTCTCACCTCTTAAGTTGTTGATTGCAAGTGGCAACAACAATGACAGGAATTACTGACTAGATTATCCAGGTTATCTAGTTGATAGGTATAATAAATATTTCTTTAAATTGCTGTTTTTTCAAAATCCATTGTGTATCAGATAGATTTATGGGTCTTCAGAAATGTAACAGAATAAGTAGGCTATCTGAGCACATTCTCCCCATATACAGATTTATGTAGTATTTTACTTTATTTCATTCTTTAGGTGAGTTAATCAGCTAAGACACTGAAAATAAACTTTTTTGTTTGAGGAGAAAATGTGCTTTTCATCAACTAGGTTTCTCAGTCAGGGTTTCTTGTGCTTTGAGGGAAAACACCATGACCAAAAAGCAAGCTGGGAGGAGAGGGTTTGTCATGTCTCCAGATCATAGTCTATCACCGAAGAACGTCAGGGCAGGAATTCAGGCAGGCTCGATGGGCTGGGTTCTCTCTCCCATCGACCAGCAGTTAAGAACATGCCTTATAGTAAATTTTATGGAGATATTTTCTCAATTGTAATTCCTTCCTTTCAGATAACTCTAGTTTGCACCAAGTTAACACACAGAACCACCAGTACAACCCAATATTGATAAAGCTAGAGTATCCTTTCCTAAAGAATATTGGCTTTCTGGAAAACTATCATATCCCCTTGAGCAATTTCATCCTTCTTAGGAACAGAGAGTGAAATTGAATAGAAGTATGATTTTGTTTTTTTGGGGTTTTTTTTTTGGTTTTGTTTTTTGTTTTTTTGTTTTTGTTTTTTTTTTGCCTTGAGGATGTGCTCTGATTTATTATAAAATGCAAACATGAAAAGAAAACAAGTTTTAAGGCCAAGCCATAGTTGGAATGTTTTAGGAAAGGGAAAAGGGCTGCAAAAGCGATGGTCCTCATCTTCCTCTTCGATTAGTTCTGACCAAAATGCCAACATGCTCAGAAGTAGATTTATCCATAGTAGAGTTGGTATTCCAATACCTGGAGGGATGTTTTCATCTTGAAAAGCCTTCTACAAATTGGGTAATTGAATCTGAATTGGTGCTTGTACCTGTTTGGGGGTATTAGCTAGAGCAAGATGGGCATAGTCAGAAACCTCTTAGAGTGGGAAAAACAAAAAACAAGACAAAACTACTCTAGGTCTAAATACCACTAAGGAATCGGGTAGGGTTCTCCTCTTCTATCTAAGACTTCCTTCATCTCGAGTTCACGACAGTAGATGCCCTTAAGACCAATCCTCCAGGAAACAAATGCCAATTTTATCCCAAAGTCTCTAGTTCTCACTATGCAGTGATGCTCTCAGGAATCTAGTTGGAGTTTAGACTCCACATGAGTGCAGATCTGTGATCCTGGGAAGAACAGATCAAATCTGCAGACACCAGCTGGGGAGCCGAGCTTAGCCTTAGTTAAGTTGAAATTTCAGATGCACACATGTGCCAGGGTTGTAAAAATAGAGTAGAAACTTGCAAGAGAGGTTTCTATTCTCAGTTAGGATTATTTCTGCAAATGTAGAGGAGTGTTCCATTACGTATATTATAGATGATGTCATGTTAACAGATTATGCACGAAACATGATCATTCTAAAATATTGGTATGCATTTAGTCATGTTCTTTGATTGGAGGCTATACTATGCCCAAAAGTGGGAGATCCAGGTCTGTATCTCTTTAGACTTATGTAAACCTATTGGAACATTTGTATATTCCATCAATAAATCTGTTATTCCACATAGAATAAAATTTTATATACAGCAATAATTCCATTACATAACTGTCTCAAGTGTTCTCTATATAAACTTCTCAGGGTTCCTAGAAGTCAGGGTGGATAATTGGAAAAGACCCTCATAAAAACTGACATCGGGCAATAACTAGCTTTTGGTTTGATATATCACATGCTAAGAGTATTTAAATCATAGTGGTCTGCCTCTTCTTCAAATAGGTACAAATCCAATGAAGATTATGTGTATGTCAGAGGACGTGGACGGGGAAAGTACATTTGTGAAGAGTGTGGAATTCGCTGTAAGAAGCCAAGCATGCTCAAAAAACACATACGCACTCATACTGATGTTCGGCCTTATGTATGCAAGTTATGTAATTTTGCCTTCAAAACGAAAGGTATGAGCTTGATTTTTGCTGCTATTGTTGTTTGGAGAGGAAAGGGTTTCAAGAAAACTTCCGGCTACTTAGGATTCTGAATATTATTTTGTAACTCACTTTCACCAACCATAAAGAGTGTTTTGTTTATGAAAATATGACCCCCTGAGATATATTTCCTCCTTCCTGTCCAGGATCAAAGGATGTATGTGAGACTCTGAGACTCCTTTTATGACTAATTAAGAGCTACAGACTGAGGGCCAGGCAGGTTGTCTCTGAAGGAAGTGGCTTAGAAGTGCCTGGATAGCTATTACTTCATGTTGGAAATTTATGTGGGCTAGATAATATTTGCACCAATATTGAAATTCTGCAGGGAGGCAAAACATGAGTGGCAGTGGATAAGCAAGGGAAGCTACTGGGGAGAAAACATGTGGCCATGGTCACTTTCAAGAATATAAATAATGTAAAGATCTACAGACTCCCTGGTGGGCCCCCCTCCATCCACAGCTGCATTAATTATACATAGAGATTTGATAGCTTCTGCTCTGTGTATTTATCAGCATGGAGACAAGCCTTACTCTCAGACCTCAAGAGTTACTCTCATCCAGCTAGGACAGGCCTTGAGATAACCTATCATCTTCAAATATCTGTTTTAATAGGCTGATTTATGAAGAAATGTTTCACTCAAGGTTGCTTGACTTATATTTCTACTATCCTGTAGTATGGTGAAAATCTTCGTGCTGCATGTCAGATCTGTCTGAAGTAGATTGTAGACAGCCCCTCATCAACCCCACCTCATTTCCAGTGTTTCCAAGTTTAAGTTTAATATCAAGTAACATGCCCTGATACAAATAATTAAAACCAGACATGAATTGTGATAATCTGGTAAGGAGAAATATACCTCTCTCAGTTGTAGCCCACAATCTTAAACTGTGATCCTTTGACAGAAGTATTAATGTCAGGGTTTTCAAATATCTGTTTATTAGGAGAGTATTTATGTGTCTTTAATGCCTCATTTGAACTTCAATAGGGAGAGGGAACATAAACATCTGTATATCAAAAGAAATAAGGATGCTACTCATTATTTAAATGCCCTCCTCCCATAGTGTGATACCGCTTACTGAGAAGTCCCTAGAAGGAAAGAAAATTTAAAATTTGATTTTAAAACACACTGCAAGTCCACCAATCACCATAAAGATTACAAAATAATACTCTAGGTAAATGATTAAATCCAATTATGTGAAGACTCCATCAGGAAAGAGCATACTTTTGATCATTAATGGAATTTCCTTGTCAGCCTTTGGAAGCATTCAGGCAGAGGTCTAGGAATTTGAGGATGAGCAGTGCATTCTTGGGAGCTCCACTGGGTTCATCTCCTGCTGAAATATCCACTTTTCAGATTTTTATTCTCTGAGTACAAGTATGTTGTAAGAACCTATCCTCCCTTGCCTTTCCCAAGCTCCCACCATCCTCTCCTGTCCTGCTCTGGTCTGCTACATCAGATGCTCATGACTTCTGTAAACCAAAGTCAAGGTGGGATTGTTTCCAATTCCAACTTCTAGCTAGAAAGCTGCTCTGAAGATTACAAGCCTATTCAGACTGTATATGAAGCACACCAAAGTTCAGACACAGTTCGCTCTATGCCTGTGATGGATCGATTCTGGGAGCTCCCACGCAGGCTCATCCCCTGTGTTAAGTGGTGTATTACTGCATGCAGCTCACATACTCCTCTATACTTTAAATAATTTCTGGGTTACCTGAGTACCTTATTCATGTAATTGCTGTGTATTTTTAAAAATCATGTTTTTTATTCAATACCCAAGAAAAGAAGATTGGAGTTGTTCAATACAGACACTCTTCTCTTCCAGTTTTGATCCTTGGGTGGTTGAGACTACAGAGGTGTAGAAGTCATGGATACAGAGGGCTAGCTGCAACTTATCTTGGCATGTTTAGCATCTTCACCCATATACATACCACACATACACAAATAATTTCAAAAATTATAGATGTTTTGATAAGAGCAATAAAAGTATAGAAATATTTGTATTGGAGGTATAAAAATAATATGTAGAATTCCTAGATCTACAAGCAACAAGATAATCATAATGTGATAGTAATTTTTGAAAGAATAGTGCATTGTGATTTATTTATTTAATTAATACTAAGCATAGCTGTATCAGAGAGAGAGAGAAATAATGCCTTCATCAGGCTGATTTTCTACCTAGGCTTCTGTGATCCTGCACTGGAAAATAAAAGTGCATACTTGTGTGTTGCTACTACATTGTCAGGATGACAACAGACAATAACACAGCCATTTCATTAGAACAAATGAATATACTCTAGGCCCCTGAGTTGATCCCTGAGTCTCTTTTGATAAATTTTATAGTATAGAAAAATGCATATGCATGAGATAGTTCATCACACAATGTTTTACATCAGTCATCACAGTTTGATAGTTAATTCTCTTGTTCTCTTGTTCACATTTTCTAGGAAACCTAACGAAGCACATGAAATCTAAGGCCCACATGAAAAAGTGTCTGGAGCTGGGCGTCTCAATGACATCAGTAGATGACACAGAAACAGAAGAAGCAGGTGTGTGGCTTACTGAATGGACTGGTCTTTTAGGTGGGCTTCGTGGCCTAGTGATTGCACATCACTTTATTAAGTACTCTTTGCAGGGAATAAAACGACACACTGAAATGCTTGGGAACTACTAAGGAGAAAGGAAAACATTTGCAGTGGAACTTGTTTTAGAGGTGGGGAGGGCTGTATTAGCAGAATGGTTGTCTCTAAACACTGTAAAGGGATGTGTGCATGAGGCAGGGGATGGAATTTTGATTTATGTGCTGTGAAGCATTGGGAGGAAATTGAAAGCACTTTAATGTGTTCGTCTTCCTATTGAGAGGAAACGTAGTAGAAAAACTATCCATCATTAACCTCGGTAGAGGATCTGGAGGTCAGCAAACCTCCTGAGGTATCCCTCTTAGAAATAACTTGCACCTGAAACAGGAGAGACAGACTGTCGCTTTGCTTTTCTCCCTCCAGCATCAGTCATTAGCAATACTAGCCACATCCATTTGTTTTGAATTGTATCATGAGACTTCTCTAAAGTTTGAAATATGAGATCCTATTCTGGAGTTCTCAGGGATGAAACGAAGTAGGTAGGCACAAGTAAGTGTCTACACAAGGGGTGGTTCAGAGGCATGATTGTTTCAGGGGCTCAAGGGGATTAAGGGAGACTTTGGAGAAGAGTATTGGGGCAGATACAAGCTCCCAGACTTGAAAAATGGGATCTTAGTCACTGTTAATAATTGTTGCGTTCTTTCAGAAAATATGGAAGAGTTGCACAAAACATCTGAAAAGCATAGCATGTCCGGCATTTCAACTGATCACCAGTTCTCAGATGCTGAGGAATCTGATGGAGAAGATGGGGATGATAATGATGATGATGATGAAGATGATGATGACTTTGATGACCAAGGAGATTTGACACCGAAGACAAGGTCAAGAAGCACGAGTCCTCAGCCTCCTAGGTTCTCCTCCTTGCCTGTCAATGTTGGCGCTGTAGCCCATGGCGTCCCTTCAGATAGCTCTCTGGGACATTCGTCACTGATCAGCTATTTGGTTACTCTACCAAGTATTCAGGTGACTCAGCTCATGACACCCAGTGACTCTTGTGAAGATACCCAGATGACAGAGTATCAGAGGCTGTTCCAGAGCAAAAGCACAGACTCTGAACCGGATAAAGACAGGTTAGACATCCCAAGCTCCATGGATGAAGAGGCTATGTTGTCTTCAGAGCCAAGCTCCTCCCCAAGGGACTTCTCCCCCTCAAGCTACCGTTCCTCACCAGGATATGATTCTTCACCCTGTCGAGATAATTCGCCAAAGAGGTATCTGATACCCAAAGGAGATTTGTCACCCAGAAGACATTTATCACCTAGAAGAGATCTGTCACCCATGAGGCATCTGTCACCAAGAAAAGAAGCTGCATTGAGGAGAGAGATGTCCCAAGGGGATGCTTCACCAAGAAGGCACTTGTCCCCAAGGAGACCATTGTCTCCTGGAAAAGACATTACAGCAAGAAGAGACCTCTCTCCCAGAAGAGAGAGAAGATATATGACCACCATCCGAGCACCATCTCCCAGAAGGGCTTTATATCATACCCCTCCATTATCCATGGGACAGTATCTGCAAACAGAGCCAATTGTATTGGGGCCTCCTGTAAGTATAGCCTGAGTTCTCTTCACCAGAGCTGCAGAACATTGGTACCTCCTATAGCATAGTTATAAGGCATTTATTATATGTGGGTGTAATGAACCTATTAATATAAATAGCAGGGAGATGCTTTACCACACATTGTGTTGGTGACATGGCTGTGGCATTATTCCAAGTATAAGATTGTATCAGAGCAGGAGTGAACTTCCAGCTAGGAACAGGTGAAGCCTTCTGAATGTTTTGTAAGCATAGCTAATTATAGACGTGAGCCAAAACCCTTAGGTGAGGCCCCAGGTATGGCAGGCGTATGTAGACAAACATGAAGATAGTAAATTGTTAGTGATATGTACGCCTCAGCAGGTGAGGACTCTGATCCAGGCTTCATCCTTGACTTCCAAAATGATTTTTAAAATATACTCATTACATTGTCCAACCTGTGTACATGTGCAAATGGCCAGGACCTGGGAAAAGGCGGTGTGACACTCTAGTAGCTCATAGGTAAAGGCATAAAGGTTTCTGCATTTTTTCTGTTGTTGCTGTTAGCACCAGGTATAGATGCTGAGCGAGAATGCAGGCCGGAGAATGAGCTGTCTGAGAGCTAGGGAGAATATTCTGAGGGTTCCACCTTTTACTTTTATCATAAAGTAAGGTGACAGTAGCCATGGACCACACTGAAACCACGAGTTTAGTGAAAAGGTACAAAGAAGCCCCTAATCTGCCTCATTGCACTCATGATCTGCCCACCAGACCATGGCATCTCATGTTATTGGGGTAGGATTGTCAAAACACAGGCAGAGAGCACAGAGGCATGCTGCCTTCTGAGTTTGTTGGCTTTAAAAGTGGTTTTAGTTTCCAGATCTTTCTTCCTGCTTCTACCCTCTTTACTGTGCCTTTTCTGCCTGGCATAGCCTGGTCTTTCTCAGGCACAGAAGGCAGTGCTAACACCTAGCTCTGTCTGCCCCTGCCCTGGTAGCCAGTCCCCTCGCACATTGCCTACCGCTCTCTTGACTCACAAGCTTACACCGCCATTCTCAAACTTTAGGACATCTCCCAGCCTTTCTTGCAGTATCCTCATCATCCTTTTTTCATAAATCAGGTGCAAAGTTCATCTTGATGTCGCAATCCTTCAGAGACATGCCCTGATGTCTGGACATGACTGATGTCAAGCTAATAGATTAGCAAGCTAGGAGAAAAGCACCACATCTCGGCGAGTTTCTATAGTGACAGCCGCCTAAGTCACTATATATTGAATAGGAAGCTGGAAATCCCTCTGGGATGTCCTCAAACGATTCCTCTGATAGAGACATGGTGATGCTGGCAGAGTGTGTTAAACCAGTCCTGATCCCTCATTCCTGAAGCTTTCGAGTCAGCTTTTGGCCAAGTAGAGCATAACTGGCTTGTGTGAGTCAATGGAACTCATTCAGGTAACCATGTCATGAAAACAGAGCCATTGATTTAACATGCTGTTAAACTCAGGCTAATTAATTAATTAATTAATTAAAGGAGTTATACAGAATAAAAGAATTTATATATTTTGGACCTTTGATTCACTACAAAGATAATCAAGAAATTTAGCGCCAAACAAAAAATTAGTTTTGCCAGTTACTGAGCTTTTCCTAAATTTTTGTGTGGTTTTATTTTATTTTATTTTGTTCTTTTTAAAATCTCTGGACACCTCACAGAGCTCATCCTTCATCCACAACAAATCCTATAGCTTGATGCCCAGTCCAGTTATCTTTAAATAAAAGATGCCACCTGCTATCTGTTCTCATGGGAGGGAGCAGAACCGGATCTCAAGCAGGAGCCCTGACCTGAGTCCTCATTTTGTGTTGACTGGTCGCCTCTGGATGGCAGAGAGAACTATATCTTTCTGTGAAAGAGTCCATCCTGGTCAGAGAAACATAGACCTGAACATGCTCTGATGGGTGTTCCTCCTGACTGCTCTGTCAGATGGAGACCTTTCTCTCTCTAATAATGTACAGAAAGGAATGTGACCTGCCATAGTCACTTTTCACAGAAATTCTGTTCCACTACCTTGACATTTTGCACACCTTGATGGAAGCTTCACAGAGCAATGACTGGTGTGAAGGGACCCTGACACCCAGGATGACATAAGATATAATTGGTTTAGTCTGAACTTAGAGCCAGAGAGAAGATTTAGACAGAGAAACGCACACCACTAGGATTCCTCCCCTAACACCTTCTAGTTCGTTTTAAGATGGATAATAGGATTTAAAAGTGTGTGCACTTTATTCAGTCAGTCACCATTTTTTGAGAACTGGAGCTGGAGTATGGTTCAAAGGGGAAATAATATGACAGTTACACCCTTATTTTCCTGTGCATATCTGTGTCTGTGTGTAGATGCAGACTGTCTTCAGTAAAGCCGTCAGGGCTGAGTCTCTCTTCTCTGTGCGATCTTGGGTGGGTTGTCTTGTCTCATGGCCACTTGTGTAAGGAAGTCTGCATCAGTCAGGCACAGTCCTTACCTAGATATTGTCTGTCCCTAAAGGAAGATGTTGCACAGCTGTAAGCAGGGCAGGAGCTGACAGCACATTTAGGAGAGGGCCTCTCTTGCCGAAGGACTTCTTCCCAGTCTCCTCTAGCTGGTGCCAAAAGCATTGGGGCTCCTCTGCCTTAACTGCTGTTTGATGGAGGCTTACACACATTTACAGAATTCTTCTTGAGTCCTGAAATGGTCACGTATCCTATCTTGTGAGGTTCTAGTGGTTCCAGGGATGCTAATTGCACCATTTCATCTGTGTTGCAGAACAAATCATTTGTGTACAGCTTGGATAAGCTGTAGCCCAGACCACAATGAATTCCAAGCATGGTAGACAGTGGCAGGCATGTGCATAATTTATAGTTCCTGGGCCAGGCTCAAATCTAAATAGAACTGGGTGGCTCCTTAATGGTAGGAATTTGATCCTTGAATCTGAGAGCTGAAGCATCCTTGAGATGAATTACTACAAATTTTAAGATTGCTTTCCTAAATTCTTACCATATTTGACAAGTTTTAGTAGAACTCATCTACCTTGAGTTCTCATATAAACAAGCAGTGAAGTCCATTATTAATGAATCCTAGCAATTAAAACTCTGACTAATTCACTAGAGCCAGATAATCTGGCAATCTAGGCTATGTTCTACTACAAAAACAAGAATAACAAGTAAAGTCTTCATTTCAGGATGAAAACCATGAAATCTAGAATTGTGGCTCCAAATTTTAAATACCTTTACTTCATTAATTTCAAGAAGACATTCATGTTATAAGTAACAGAGAAATTGAGCCATAATCATCTTTGACTCTCAGCTATGAAATTGAATATATAAATGATTAACTGTTAAACACACGATATTAACGAGTATTTGCTTCCTTTCAAACATTGCCATTTCTATAAGCTTTAGCTTTGATCTGGAACTTGAAGAAGAACTCTGCATTCTTCATAGGCCCTGTCTTCGTCAGGGTTTCTAGTCCTGCACAAACATCATGACCAAGAAGCAAGTTGGGGAGGAAAGGGTTTATTTGGCTTACTTCCATATTGCTGTTGATCACCAAGAAAGTCAGGACTGGAACTCAGGCAGGTCAGGAAGCAGGAGCTGACACAGACAGAAGCCATGGAGAGATGTTCCTTACTGGCTTGCTTCCCCTGGCTTGCTCAGCCTGCTCTCTTATAGAACCCAAGACTTCCAGCCCAGGGATGGCACCACCCACAAGGGGCCCTACTCCCTTGATCACTAATTGAGAAAATGCCCCACAGCTGGACCTCATGGAGGCACTCCCCCAACTGAAGCTCCCTTCTGTGATAACTCCAGCCTGTGTCAAGTTGACACACAAAACTAGCCAGTACAGGCCCCCTTCTTAGTGGGGATGTATTCCTGTAGGCCAAACCTTGCACAGCAAAGAAACAGATTGGTGGTTTCACAAAACCACCCTGCCTTCCTTTGTGTGAAAAGGTGTTTTCTATAGTGGGAAATATTTAAAAAGCAATCCTTGCAGCACTGGCAGGGTATTGGCAGACAGGCCAGCCTGTTCTCAGCCCGGTATACTCTCTGACCCACAGCTCTGAAATCTCTCCACCTGGCTCACTAAGTTCCCAAGGCAGGTCGTTGTCACACCAGCCCCATGCTTCCAGATTCCCACGGGTTTTGGTTTTGGGCTGCACTTCTCACAAACCCATGCTTTGCTGCGGTACCTTTCTCTCTGGAACCCAGTTGAGTCACTGCATGAAGGAAAACACCACACAAACTTAGTGTAGGATCAGCATGTAACACAATCGTTGGGCACAGCAACTAGCATCCTAATTTGTAAGCCATTCTGAGTTCAACCCTCCAGTAGCAGATCCCAACGGGCGGGGTGTGGGGGAGGCAGGGTGCCTCCACTACCTACATTTTGGCCTCCATGCTCATCTCCTGTCCACCAGCCCAGTCTCTGCTCCTCTTGTGCCATCCCTTTCTCAGACCCAGAAGTCCCGCCTACTCACCCAGTGATTGGTTCCTTGAAATCTTTATTCTTTATGGGAAGGTTCACATGAAGTCACATGAGTATGAGATTCACTCCTTGTCCCAGACAGCCCTTCTTGGGGAAGCAGAGTTAGTAACAAAATACAAACAGTACCAGGGCTATCCACAATGGTTTTCTAAAAGCCTGTTGCCAACTTATTATTTCTACCAAGCCTAAGGAATATCTTACAGTGCAGCCTTCAGCATAAATAGTTGATAATCCTGTTTCCTTCGAGTTAAAAATCCCATCAATATTTACTAGACATCCTTTGTTTTGTTTTGTTATTTTCTTTGTTGATTAGTTGTTTTCCTGGTGAATCCATTCTTTTTACTTGCTCTTATGAAGAAATAGCCATCATGTGATTTTATGCCTAGTGGGAAATACACTGGTTGCTTTAGCATTTTGCTCTTGAAAAACAAAAGCCACTGTCCACAGGGGAATACCTTTATTAAAGAACTGGAAAAAGAATAGCTAAGGAAGCTATTCAACTTTGAGAAATTATTTTTAAGATGCCAGGCATCCTGAAGGAGGGAGGGGAAAAGAGAGGGAAATAGGTAACAGTTCTGAACTCTGTGCTCTGTTTTCCTGTGTAGAATCTAAGAAGAGGATTACCTCAGGTTCCTTACTTCAGTCTCTATGGAGACCAAGAAGGTGCTTATGAACATCACGGCTCCAGCCTTTTCCCTGAGGGTCCTACTGACTATGTCTTCAGTCATCTTCCACTCCATTCTCAGCAGCAAGTCCGAGCTCCTATTCCCATGGTGCCAGTTGGTGGGATCCAAATGGTTCACTCCTTACCGCCGGCCCTTTCCGGTTTACATCCTCCACCCTCATTGCCTCTGCCCACGGAGGGCTCTGAGGAGAAGAAAGGAGCACCAGGGGAGGCCTTTACCAAGGATCCCTACACCCTTTCCAGGCGGCATGAGAAACAAGCCCCTCACGTTTTGCAGTCATCTGGTCTACCTAGTTCTCCCTCGTCCCCACGGCTATTGATGAAACAGAGTACTTCAGAAGACAGCCTAAATTCCACAGAGAGAGAACAGGAGGAAAACATACAGACTTGTACAAAAGCCATCGCCTCACTCCGGATTGCAACAGAAGAGGCAGCTCTGCTTGGGGCTGACCAGCCCACATGGGTGCAGGAATCCCCCCAGAAACCCTTGGAAAGTGCACACGTCAGCATTAGACACTTTAGCGGGCCTGAGCCAGGTCAGCCCTGTACCTCAGCCGCCCACCCTGACTTACATGATGGTGAAAAGGACACTTTTGGTACATCACAGACTGCAGTAGCTCACCCTACGTTTTACAGCAAGAGCAGTTTGGATGAGAAGCAGGTGGACTTTCAGAACAGCAAGGAATTATCTTTAAGCACAGAGGAAGGCATTGATCCTTCATCAGAAAAGAATCAGCTCCATTGATCTGCAATGCATGGACACATTCATTTCCACATTTCCCCCTCTCCTGTTTTGTTTTTGTTTTTCTAGGAATAGAAGTAAACGAGTTGATAGCATGCCTGTCCTGAGTTACAGTAGTTGGCTATTATAAATACTTTTGTTATTTTGGAAAACAATTAGGTAAATTAGCAAGTCATCTTGAGCCTGACCAAAACAAAATTTGAAATTAACCTATTGGGTCTGGTACTTTGAAAATTGTACAGATGTTTGTGCCTTTTCTTTACTTTGCTTATATTCTTATAAGCATTTTTTAGCAGTAATTTGTACATATTTTAGAATTTGTGTATCTGCTTTGTAATAAATGTAATCTCTTTCCTCTTTTGGACACTTGGATCTAAATGATGTAAAGCAAAGCAGCATCTATATATATGTGAGGTTGCACTAAAACATATTTTTATATGATAAAAACTGAACAGCTTTTATGTACAGCTCTGATTCTGTAATACTAATATTTATTTTGTTTCATAAACTGTACATTTTTTCTTAATGTTGTGGATTGCTTTTCTATGTGAAGCATGGATTTAACTGTTGCGTAACTAGAACGGAAATGTCCATTGTAAGCAAGATATTTAAACTAGAATATCTTATTCTGCACTTATGCATTAGTTACAAAAAAAAGATAAAGAACGTATCAGTTGGTTCTTAACTTGTAAATTCTTTTCGTCTCTTGTTTGCCGGATTGACAATAACTTAAGTGCTGATTGTGATTTTAAATGGATAGTACCGTAAAGCATTAAAGTAAACAATGTGCTATTGTGAGTTTTTTCAAAGCTTTATAAATCAGTTATAAATAATATTAAAAGTATTTGGTCTTATGTGAACATGTTGATCTATATACTTATCTAAAAATATGGGAAAAACATTCCGCCCCATGTAAATATGTACAAGTGCATCACTGGTACAGTTTTCTGTTACTCGGTTGGACACAAGGTTGCCACAGACCTATGCTAGAGTGTCTTTAAAATTAAAGTGAGAAAGCACATGGACTGTGTAGAGCTTGGTTATCGGCCGGCCCGGTGGCTTGGTAGGCAGTGCTGTGCACTGCCCATAGAGAAGACCTGGGCTTAAAATTCTTGGTTCTTGCTGCACGGGATAGTGACTCGAACTAAGGCTGCATGGAGGGTTCGCACTTGGACTCGAGGGTTGGGTGTGGAAGTGGGGAAGGAGGGTGGAGACCTGCTCCCCAGCTCTTCCCATCAGCCTGTCCATATGGTTACAGGGTTACCATCAGCATTAGGAAATGTCACCTTACCCTTTTTGTACAGGGAAAGAGTGTCACTCCTGGCTGTCTCAGGGGGAATGAAGAAGAGAATCCTTCAAGAGGAAGCAGCTCTTGGGAGGAGGATGTTTTTTTGTATATAACCTTCAGAACGGCTTTTGATCAGTGTTGAAGGTGGGAAGAGCCTTTGCAGGTCCAGAAGAGCAGAGCAGAGGGAGGGGTACAGCAACATGTGCACACGCATGCACATGTATGTGCATGCGCACACACAATCTGGGTTATCTTTGTGCTATATAGTGGATTATAATTCTGTGAAACCAAGTTTGTATATTGAATTACATTAAGGAGTGTTCTTTAAAAAGAGAAATAAATATACAATTACATGCTTGAGGTGTCTAGTTCTTGTGTGTGTGTGTGTTTTATATTTTACTTCTGATTTTGTTTCTTAGAGGATTTTGATGCTTTTAACCTACACCCTAATTTTAACTGTTAGGTTCCATCTATCTTGAGGCACATCAACTGCAGATGGTCTCTGACCAAGTGACAAGGTAGTTATTGGTTTCCATGGGCCATCTGATTAGCTTAGATGGCAGACAGTTTCTAGACTGTAGGCCTGAGAAATGAAAAGGCCTGGGAAGCATGCAGTCTAACTGTTTCCAAGGTTAAAATACACACACACACACACACACACACACACACACAACACACAAAACAAAACATCAGAAATATACCATAAAATACCCACAGATGAAGGGGATTTTGAAGACCAGAATCTTTTTTTTTTTTTTTTTTTTTTTTTTGGTTTTTCGAGACTGGGTTTCTCTGAGTAGCCCTGGCTGTCCTGGAACTCACTCTGTAGACCAGGCTGGCCTTGAACTCAGAAATCCTCCTGCCTCTGCCTCCCAAGTGCTGGGATTAAAGGTGTGTGCTACCACCGCCCGGTAACCAGAATCTTTTTTTGCAATAAAAGTAATTAAAATGACCATACAATGTGGAAGTCTCAGCATTTTTATTAAAAACATCTCTAGTTGGTAAGTGTATACCTTCCCTTTTTTGTTTATGAGTCAGACAATCATGACTATTTTACAAGCATGAATTGAAGGTGAACAAGCTAACCAACTAGGAATCCCAGAATCATTTTGATTATATAGGGAAACTTTGGTCTTACTCCTTGGACATGCTGTGTGAGAGATGGAGAAAGAGTTGGGGCAGAGAGGATTTTGGGCTTTTGCTTTTGCCAAGTTCATCACTATGCCTCATTCATTCCTAAGCAGAGCTTGGGTGCCTGTTATGAGCTGAGAAGTTGATGGACATTTAGAGTGGTGAGAATGTTTGTTTTCCAGAAACTCACATAACGAGTGGAGATTTCTATGTTAGCAAATGTTAGAATTAAAAACTGCACTGGGGTGTTTTGTCAAAACCAAGATTGGTACTCAGGACTGTGCATTTTCAAGTAGGAAGAAGGAGACCCCCACAGCCTTGGAACACAGCCGGGAAATCATATGTTGACAATCTCAACATACTTTTTCATGAGCTGCAATGGAGCATCATTCAGAGTGCTGGGTATACATGGCAGAGCAAAACAGATTCTTGACTTTCATCTATATCTCAATGGGGAAGGGACGATGGAGGGGAAAATGAAGTTAGAAAGCACAGGTGTGGTGGCCCAGGATGTGTGAAGCTGTACGTGCACAAAGAGTGAGCAAAGTGAAGCTGTTTCTGAGGGGAGCTGGCGGAGTGGTACACAGCTAAGGCAGAGACCAGACTAGAACCTTGTTTCCCAGCCCACGGTGTGAGTACAAAGAAATCCAAGGAAGAAAGACTAGAGCAAGAAAGTAACCTTTGTAGGGCGAGTGTGCGCGCACATGTTTGTGTATTTGTGTGTGTGTGTGTGTATGTGTGTGATACATACTACATACATGTATATGTAAAATTTAGAGGTCTTAAAGGAGGTGAAGAACAGAAACAATGGTTAATGTAAATACAGTGTGCTCGTGTATGAAGTGATCAAAAACTGTACCTTCAATTTTAAAAAGCTGGGAGTGTAAGCCGGGCGTGGTGGCGCACGCCTTTAATCCCAGCACTTGGGAGGCAGAGGCAGGTGGATTTCTGAGTTCGAGGCCAGCCTGGTCTACAGAGTGAGCTCCAGGACAGCCAGGGCTATACAGAGAAACCCTGTCTTGAAAAACCAAAAAAAAAAAAAAAAAAAAAAAAAAAAAAAAAAAAAAAAAAAAAAAAGCTGGGAGTGATAGTTGGTAATCTTAGTGCTTAGAGAAGGGAGGAAGCCTAGGACTCAGTATCCAGCCAAACTAGTTTGTTTGCTGAACTATCAATCGTACGAAGGACTTTCACAAAACAAGTTGGGTGGCACTTTAGGAATGACAGCCAAGGTTCACTCCTGGCCTCCACAGGCATGTGCACCAACATTTGTACCCACACATATACAAATGTATAGACACATGTGTCTGTGTATGTATATATGCACATGCACATACAAATATATGATGTATATAATGTATATAAATATAATGTATATACTTTTATACTTGTATATGTATGTACATGTACTTGTATGTGTATATACAAAATTTTAAAGAGTAACACTATGATTTAATAACAGTACTTAGAAGCATTATTAAACTAACAATCTTTTTCAAAACCTATAGACCAATAAATAAATATGGAAGCAGAAATTGTTGAAGTAAGAAGGCTGCTCAAATTCTCTGACCAACTCTGCTCTTAACTTACAAATTGCTTGTTATTGTTGCCTCTCAATTTATAGAGAAAGTTGCCAAGGTCAAATATTGTCAGAAACACAAAGGTCATCTTCATGAATGGTGACCAAAGCTATTCATTTAGAATTGTTATCAAATATGACTGCACTGTCTTTACTACAGACTGCTTTGTTTTCTCTGGAGATGTTTGTCATCATATAGCTCAAAGTACCCACCAGTTTCTGACTGGAGAGAAGCATGCTTGCCATGCATGCTATGCAGTAATCAGCCAGGCTTGGCTTTGTAGAAATACTCAAGAACATAACAGAAATGATTTTATTTTTCCTTATGTGTAGCTAAATGTTGACAAACAGAAAAAGCTAATCTTCAATTTTCTGAAATTCTTTGTGGGTAATCTTACTTATATATACTCATATCAATCACTTAGCGAAAACTAGAGTCACCTTTATATGTAAACACTTTATCAAAATGAACTCGACTAGGAGATTTCCCCCATTTGTTAAGTTCTTATAAAGTATTTCAGAATCAGCAATAGACTATGACCGGTTTTGTTTTTATCTTTTAACCAGTATTCAAACTTTCAGGTTGGAGAGATGACTCAACTGTTAAAGGCTAGGCTCACAACCAGAATTTAAACTTTGCTGTCTTGTGTAAGCACAAATTTCATAAATATGGTTTGATATGAATGAAATTTCATCATAACACAATTAGAATGGTTAATAACAATACTTCTTGTTTCATTCATTCATTCATTCATTCATTCATTTGAGGACTCAGACACAAGTGCCCTGGCACATACAGGGAGGTCAGAGGAAAAAGCACAACTCACAGAAACCTGTCCCCTCTTTCCAAAGTATGGGTCCCAGGGATCGAACTTGGATCATCAGACTTGGTGGCAAGCACCCTTGTTTGCTGAACCATCTTTTTTGGACCCAAGTATACAATCCATGGAAGATACCCTTTTTAATTACTCCATTACAAATCATATTAAAGAATAAAACATTTCTTAAAAAAAGACTTTCCTATAGAAATATTCAAGGATTTGTGGGATGATGGTTGCCAGGTTCTAGCCTCCAAGGAAACATGAAAAAGCTAAGCATTTTTGTGACTAACTTAAGAGAGGAAATCCTACAGAAGGTCTTGTATGACATGTATGACATTTCCAATGGGAACAAAGCTTGTGGGCGCCTGGATATCCGGGCTGGCTTTCTGAGCTCATCATAAGAAGGCATGGCAGCAAGGGTGTGGAACCTTTTGCTCTGAGCAGTAGTTCTGCCAAAGAAAGCTGATATGGATCTTTAGGCTTCTAAGCTCTGTTCAGTTACACAAAAGAGCACAGTTCCAGGAAGGGAACATGCATGCATGCATCATGGACTGCATAAAGAAGTCCTGGACATCTCTCTTCTTACTCAGTGTGTCTGCCTAGAGTTATATTCTGACTGCAGGATATCAAGGTCTTCAAAGATATGAATATGCATTGCTATGGCTAAAGTTTGATGGTAGTGCTAGGCACTGATGCTCAAATTGTTATTCTCAGGACAGTTGTGTCTGTAGGAACAATTACAAGTAGAGTACATGGTGCAAGGACTATAACACATAGATCAGGAATAACCCTCTACAAAAGCATTTTCAGTAATAATTTAAATTAGTGGGTACTAACCTCGCTTCAATCAGCCATCCTCTCATTTAACAGAAACTAAAGAAAGTAATTTTATTAACCTGGCATGCCTAGTTAGTAAAAGTAAAGGCAGTTTTATTTTTGTTTTTGTTTTTTAAACCATGGGAGTGTGTACATGGTGCATGTGTGTGGTAAACATACCTAACTATGCACGTGGAGACTAGTTATCAGTCAGATGGAGAAACTTTTCTTTGTCCACTTTTACATGGGCTCTGGGGTGTAAAGCTAAAGACTCCTACCTTGAACATCAGGCATCTTTTCATGTTGAGCTATCTTCTGGCCCTGGGTTGTTAATTTTTCAAGCACGAGGGACCAATAAAACCTTCAACAGTGATGAGCTCATTCCATGTTTGCACTTTCCAAACACAAAAATACCCTTTAGCTACACATGGATATTAAACACTTGAAGCATGGCGTATAGAAGTGAGAAATTAAAATCTTAATTTGTTTCCAATTATATTTAACTTAAACTTTGGCAGCCACATGGGGCTAGTGGCTCCTGCTATCTGTGGAAGCTACATGTCACCCTTGTTGAATGGTGTGACACACATCTCTAGGTGTATTCATTCATTTGGCAAAAGCTGAGCACTTGACACCTGCCATCTCTATTCTTGGTGCTGGGGAAATAATGATGGACTATAACAAACAAAGCATCTATTATAGAACATGTTCCCAGTACCCAGCACTAAGTGTCCAGGTAGGGGTTTGCATCATGCTAATGGCTCCACGTTCAGCTGACTTTTGGACATTGGAAATCATGCTAATAGCTGAAGTATACTCTTACAAAGAGATAAGACTTTCTAATGTTACAATGGGAAATATATCACATACTCCAGACTAGCATGGGCCCTCTCAGTCTGCCCCAGTATAAATGTGAATGCCCCTCTACAGGCCTAAGGGGAAAGAGCTGGGACTGAGCTCCAAGAAGGATTCAGATGTCTAAGTATCTGAGTCTTGGGGGATGCACACCTGGATTTTCCTATGTGGATATCCCTTGTTTTAGGTGTGATGGGTGGTATTTACTTCTGATAGTTCTCATCAAGCAGGTATCATAGCTAGCATTTCCCTGACCAGTAAAGCACTGGAAGAAAAGAACCACAAGCTGTATAGTATGACAGGCTGAGATTCCAATCCAACTTGGTCTGACTCTAGAACCATCCATGCTGTAACATGTTTCTTTGATGTTGACTTGTGCCTGTAAGCAAGGAACAAAGGAGGTTCCTTGTTTATTAATTCCCCCCTCCATTCAAACATACTTACTGACTCTATTATGTGCTCCACTTACAAGTTAAGTAGACGATATGGGATGGGGACAAGAGATGGCAAGGATGGCATCACAGGCTTTAGTAAGAGAATCGTTATTGTAAAGTGGGCACGGGTATGAAGGAGAAAGGGGGACTTTCCATCTCCTTGAAGGTGCCGGGGAGGAGCAAGGTTTGTAGGGATGTGAAGATAGTTACCAAGTGTGGCAGAGCATGAACA
Organism: Mastomys coucha; assembly: GCF_008632895.1. Taxonomy (NCBI): domain Eukaryota; kingdom Metazoa; phylum Chordata; class Mammalia; order Rodentia; family Muridae; genus Mastomys; species Mastomys coucha. Next base: position 6,493,014 of record NW_022196902.1, read on the forward strand.
AGACAGCAAGCCCAGGGAAGCCCCTAGAATGATCACATAACAAGATAGAACAGAACATGTGGGGTGTGGGGTATAATAAGACAGATTTTAGCTGGAAGTTAAGGCTGAGATGAGAGGTTGCCTAACTGAGCTCTTCCTGTCACTTTAAATCAGTTATGGTTGATAATGTACAGCTGGACTTGATTCCTCTGCAAATTTATGCAAGTTGCATGTATAATTTAAATTATAAATCCTATATCAATATAAGGAATATGAGTGCAAAAAATAAAGTTTATACCTATGTCTATGAAGTTAATTTATTGGATGGACATAGTAAGAAGAGCTAGTTGTAAAACTGCCATTGAATTATGTGTCATACATAGAGAATAAATGAATAAATGTCAAGGTGAAACTGATTCTGCCTACCACATGGCTTTGACTGTCTATAAATTCACTTTAAATAGAGTATGGTTGGAGGTTAGGGGTTGGGACAGCTGGACTTCAGCTCTCTGACTGCCTGGTTGAGTCTCCAGTCCCAGTATCCAACAGAAAGGAAAGCTAGTACAGTTATGCTGTGCGTGGAACAAGATGGTAAGTGTATGTTGAAGTTAAAAGGCTTTAGGTGTTATGCATCAATTTTTATATTTATTTTACTTTTTAGGCCGACCAGCCGTTAGCTCACCTTCCACTGCTGAGATGACTTTTCCCATTCTCTCAAGAGTTTCTAAAGTACAGGACAGCAGAAGAAAGCCACAATAACAACAAAGTAGTCACAAAGTGAAGGCAAAGTACATGGTCATTTGTTTCCCTCTCAAGATTTGGGTCAAGTCTAACTAGATTTCATGAATAAAAATAACATCTCTGTCTAACCTTCCTGGGCAATAACAATAACAAAACAAAAGGAAAAATTGAAAGGGAAATTCCGCCACGAATGCTTACTAACAGTTTTATCCTTAACTAGCCTAGGACTCTGTTAATCATCTCCCCAGGCTGGAGATGGGAAGGAGAGATTAACCAGCTGCACCTTAATTTTAAAATGAAATCATTGCCACAGAAACCTCCTTTTCACATTCCTTAACCATGAACAAGGCCTCAAAATTAAAATAACTATTCTGAAGCCTACCAGTTACCATAAACACCAATATAAACAATGCAGCTGTGAGGGAGAGATGGCAAGAATGAGCAGGAATGTCATTCTGGAATGCTAATTTATTGATTTCCAAATTTACACCAAGAATGCTCCCTCGAGCCCTTCCTCTCCCCACTCTAAGCCATCTAACATTTTGGGTCTGGACATTCACACTAAACCTACTGCCATCCTTTCTTTTTTAGCATAGTTTCATAAACTCACCCTTTGTTATTTCCTTGGTTGTTTTAAGCCAAATGTCAAAAATCTCTCCAGGAGAGAGATATTGAAGACCATAAGACAAGGTCCAAATCTTTCTTTTTGATCTCTTTCCCCTCAAATGAGTCCTGCTTCCAGGTGTTTGGGCCTACGGTTCTAGAGATGTACCTGATAAGATGGCAAATAGAGTAAAAGAGGCTCTTGAGAATATTCATAAGGTGTAAAACATTGCTCACTCAGGGGCCTATGCTCTTTGAAATAACACATAAAGCCATTACCATTGATTTTACTGGCTATTATTCCTTTTGCTTATGTTGGCTACCTAGTGGCTTTTCAAGGGGCATTTGTTAAAAATAGAACCTGTCTGGTTCCTATCCCTGTAGTCATCTGCCATTTGTTGATAACTGAAGAACACACCTTTGGCTTTTTTTTTTTTTTTTAAAAATATCACTGTACCTTAAAAGTTTCCTTTTAATTTCAGCTAAAACTTTCTGATGAACCCTGAGCATGCCAACAGCATCCTCCTTCCCTGCCCACCTATCATTTAACATTTTAAAATGTGTTTCACGATCTTGAGCTGAGCAAACACGAATATTTATTCACCAAATTTTCACTTTATGCTGTACATGCTTAGGAATGTGCTCATCCCTGACATGCTTTCCATTAGGAATATATGTAAGCAAACACGAATATTTATTCACCAAATTTTCACTTTATGCTGTACGTGCTTAGGAAAGTGCTCATCCCTGACATGCTTTCCATTAGAAATATGTGTAAGCGCCCTGAGTGAAATCCTCATTCTTTCTTTACTCGGGGAAAAGCTTTGCTTTGGAGCTCATTTCTCTGCTCCCCTAACCTGATTCAGGTAGTAATTCTTTTCCAGCATTTACACCGTGTTCTGTTATATCTTTAACTTGATATCTGCCCAGGGATGATAACTGGAAGCGTAAGAATGGTTTTAGCCACTCTCCATCTCTCTGGCAGCCGTCAATAATCAAACTTGATGTCTTTCTCTAGAACAGTGCCTCTCAACCTAATAGTGTGGCCCTTTAATATAGTTCCTCATGTTGTGGTGACCCCCAGCCATCAAAGTATTTCATTGTTTCATTATAACTGTAATTTTGCTACTGTTATTACTCATAATATAAATATCTGATATACAGAATATTTGATATTCAATCACAAAAGGGTTCATGACTCAGAGCTGAGAACCACTGATCTAGAGGGAACATTGTGTGGTGTCAAGTGAGCAGAGATTTGGAACTAGATGCTGTAGATTCAGACCTAACCTCTGATATATCATAGCTGGTGGCCTTGACCCAAGAGAATGTTCTCTACTAGAACAAATGACCCAGACACCAGAGGCTTGGTCCACAACCCTGTGTTACCCACACAAAAATAGTGTTCCAGGTCAGCAAGTATTATGAGGATCAATATGAACTATCAACTAGATGGGATTTACAATCACCCTGAAAATATACGTCTAGGTGGTCTGTGAAGGTGTTTCCAGAAAGACTGATGGGAGGAGGAATGTAGTTACCATCATGGAATGAGTTGGGATCATGGACTAAATTAGGAGAAATCAAGCCGAGTACCTGCAATCATCTCTCCCTGCTTTCGGACTGCTAATATCATGTGACTAGCTATCTTATGCTCCTGTCATTATTCTTTTACACCACAGTGGACTGTATACCTTTCTACTGTAAGCTAAAATAAACTCTCCTTTCTTTTTTTTGGGGGGGGGTTGTTTTTGTTTTTTTCAAGACAGGGTTTTCTGTGTAGCCCCGGCTGTCCTGGAACTCACTTTGTAGACCAGGCTGGCCTTGAACTCAGAAATCCACCTGCCTCTGCCTCCCAAATGCTGGGATTAAAGGCATGCACCACCACTGCCTGGATTTTAAACCCTCCTTTCTTAAGTTGCTTTGACAGGTATCTTTTGTCACAGCAAGGAAAACAACAGTAATTAAGGCAGTGAATTTCTTGCCCATAAGTGATGTTTTGCCCCATAGAATGTTTTATTTATGTAACAAATAAGCCAAGAATTGTTTTACATTTTTGTGGACAGGGTCTCCCTCTGTATCACTGGCAGACCTATAACTTGCTTTGTAGACCAGGCTGACCTTGAACTCACAGACATCCACCTTCCAAGCACTAGAATTAAAAGTATGTGCCACCATGCCCAGCCCACCAGTTTACACATTTTAAAATTGCAGAGTTTAGATAAAAGGCAAGTAGACACCTTCCTAATAATATTTTAATTCTACTTTTATGGCTTCTCAAAAAAAACTAAGCTACAACTTGAAATGTTATAGTTAATCCTTTAATTTCTTAGAGACCCATATTCCATCCACCTCATGGCTCTCCGCTCTTCACAGGAAGTGGTTAGGGTCCAGATCCATCCTCATGGCAGGCAGATTGAGTTTTATAGAAAATACAAAATAGCGCAGTGTATGTTTTCTGAGCCAGGTTCCATGTATCACATATTAATTCTAGCATGTTCTGATAGCCAGAATTCAGCCAGACACAACCAATGTCAAAGGAGGCTGGGAAGTGGAGACCAAAGGACTGACAAGAAACAAAGCTGAATGGAAGGAGCAGTTAGCTGGTCTTTGCCATGGAAGATCCATTATCCATTCTGAACCCACCTGAAAAGGACTAATAAGTAGGATTTTAAAGACAGTGGAATGCGTTGAGTGTGTAGAGCATTTAGCACTGGAAGATAGCACATGGTCTGTGTGTGTGTTTTCCATGATTTCTGACTGCTGTCATACTAGACATGCAGACCCTGGCGTTGCTCACTCTTCCTCTTCATGGTCAATCACAACATTCTATTAGTGTGTCACCTAACACCTTTCAAATCTAGCCTGCACCACTCCCCTTTGTTGTCATTTTGGGATCAAGAAGCACATTCATGGAAAAGGGACTTCTTTCTTTTGGCTCACAGCCTGAGAGTGCAAACCCCAAAGCAGAAGAGTCATGGCACTGGGATGACTGCTGAAGTGGCAACACGAATATGAAGCTCCTTGCTCCTATCTTGGTGCTTCAGAAAACAGACACTGGACAAGAAACAGGCCATACTGTAAACCTAGAGCCTCCTCTGTACCTTCCTTGAGGCGCATGGTGCCTCCAGATCACAGCACAATACTCTCTCTCTCTCTCCAGTCCCTGCCATGATTAAGGTGTAGTAAGGTGAACAGACCTTCAAGAGATGTCATTGGACATTGTTACCAAAGATCCTAAAAGGAAAGGATCTCATGCTATCCCGTGAGGTCGCCACAGGCATCACGGATATAGGAAAAGGGAGCAGGTGTGTATGTGAGGGAGGGGAGCATGGACAATCCTTGTAGTGGATTTTTCTTGGTGGTGAAGCATGTCAGGAAGGCTGAATAGGCTTGGAGTTAGCTAGTGTAAATAATCTCTCCGGGCTCTGAAGCATGAGGGCTGCTGGTGCTACTCTGGGACCCCTGCCTAGAGGTCATTAATGCATGCAAAGAGTTGTCTGGAGCTAGGTAGATGAGGCGGCTGGAGATCTGGAGAAAACTATTTGGTCAACATTCAGAAATGCCTGCTAGCAGGTCTTAATTGGCTGTCTCCAGGAGTCAGCAGACTGGAGGTGGGGCACCATTCCCTCCTTGGGTCAAAAGGGTCTGGGATTTCAGATGACACCAAGTGAATATAGACATGGCCATACAGAACAGGACACTCACTATCTATCTCTTGACTGGGCATCATATAACAGCCTTCTTATCTCAGTCTTTAGGAAGAAGCCTTCTCTCCTAGAAGCAGAACATTCTTTGGAGGTCCAGTATTTGATTGTACCTCTAGTCAGCTTCAAACTTTCTAAGTTCTCTCAAAGTCCTCGGCATGCAGTTGTGGTAAAGACCAAGATCCTGCTGGGACTGCAGAGCCTTTCCCAGTCTCTACTCTATTCTACCGCTCTAGTCCAAGAAACTTGATTCTTCTGGCAGGACGGGGCCTTCGCCCCTGCTGGGCTTAGAGGCCCAGGTTGTTCTCTCTGTTCCCCCTGTGGCTCTCTTCTCCCCTATTCACACTTGAGGCACATTTCAGCCCAAGTTCACTTTCTCTGCCATTTTTCACAACTCTTGTCTTGAAACTGTGTGGTCACTGCTCAAGGGTTAAGGGATGAAGCTGAGAAACCATCAAGGCCTGGCTGTGTGAGTTCCAATGCCCGCTCCTTATTTATGATAGGCTTTGTGTTCCTAAAATTAATTTCATTTCCCAAAGCCCGAGGATGACATTAAGGACTTTCTCTTTGACTAGGATTCGGTAAGATGATGCATACTATTCAATAGCTTCTAAATGCTATGTTAAACTTCCAGATTTTCTCATCACAGTTGTATTTATTTTCCTATGCATGTGCTTGCATGCGAGTATGCACAAGCAAAGGCCAGTGGGAACCTGGATGGAGTCAACTCCCTATTCTGTGGGTCCCGGTGATGGAACCTGGATCCTCAGGCTTGTCAGAACACTCTTAAACTGTTTGTGTTACCCCACCAGCCCAACTTAAGAATTCTTTATAACCCAGAACTTCAGCTGAATTCAGCCAGGAATCTAACTGAGAAAATTTTCACATCTCTGATTAGGGGGATAGCCTAATTATTATCAATTGTTTCAGGAAGTTAATATAACCTGGTTATTAATTTCAGGATTTGCTTACTATGTTTACCATGGCATATACAATTACACCTTTTTATTAGCTGCGAGTCCTACATATTAGCCACATAATACAGAAAAAAACTATTAAACATAACCTATGATGGCAGCAGATTCAAAAATATATTACCTGCCCTTTTGTTCCTTCTGCAGGGAAAATTTCATTTTAATTGCTGGATTTTCTTTTCTCATGAAGACTTATTTCATTAGTGAAAAAAATCACAGAGCAAAGTCAATATGTTCATACACAAAGATTTGATTATTAAATGTCACGAGAAGTAGTGATAGAGGAGAGATTCAACTACTGCTGAGAGTTTTTACTTGGGGGAGGATGATGTAACTGTTTTATATCTTGACTATAGTTACAGTTCATAGTTGCATGCTCTTGTAAGAGCTCTTGGAGTTGTCTATTATGAAAGGAAGTTTTAGACTATGGTGTCTCAGGCCTCCAATCCTAGCCTTGAGAGACTGAAACAGAAGGATTGCCATGAGTTTGAGGCTTGTCTGAGCTACACAGTGAGTTCTAGAACACTGTAGGGCCCAGTACCAAAAAGCAAAGTAAAACAAACAAACAAACAAAACCCCAGAAGGTTACCTTTATTCTATATAGATTATACTTTGAGTGTTTCCTTAAGAAAAAGAATGGATTGATAATTCTGTTTTGTCTCTGATGAAACTGATTTTGTAATACTGAGGTAATCCAGAGTTACATGTTTGTACATTTGCAAGAACATCATCCAATGATACCTTTAAGTTTTAAAGTTAATTATATGATAACTCAGCTCTACTAAAGCATTCACACTGTACTGGCTGTGTAGATCAAGGCCTACATGCTGCAGGGTGGGGTGCATATGTCGCAAACATGCAAGGAATGAGATCAGAGGAAGACCTGGTAACAAAAGCAGCTTCCACTGATCCAGCAACCATGGGAAACGACAGAGACCGTGTGAGTTCTATAGGAACCCCTCCTGTCATATGGCTGCAGCAATGCTGTGCTGGAATGTGGATCTGCAGACAAAGCAGGCACAACCTAGCCAAGGGCAAGTGCTCAGCATCAAAGCGACTGGAGTCTGCTGACTATGTCTGCAGCAAAGGAAATGTCATTCTTGGCTTCAGTAAGAAAAAGCAATTTCTGGTATGTGCTTGGCTCTCACCACTAGTAAATGCTGAGAGTGAACACCTTCCGCAGAGACATATATATATGGCTTCCTAGGAAGGCTGACTCATGCAAAACCTCCCAAACTGCCATCCCCCAAACTACCCCAAATGAAGCACAAGAAGGTGGCAGCTGTCCTGGGACAGAAGCCATTGCTGCCATTGCTAAACTTCTCCAGAGCTGTGTGTTGGGGCAGGAGGAGGGGTCTGGGGGGTTGTCTTTCCCCTGTCAGAGCGCTTTGCCCAGTGGGACAACACTCTACTTCTCTGCTGTAGTGTTTAACTTGCAAGCTATTTCTCTTTTCCTTTCTCTAGAAAGACTTACTTTGGGTTACTGATAGGTTATTTCTTATACTTGTTAAACATTTAGGATTCCTTCTTTGTTCAGAAATACTATATCGGATATGTGGAAGGCAAAAATCCAGTCCCAAGGGAATTTTGTACTATTAAATATTCAATATTAATTTATTATGTAAATAAATACTACTTGTATAATATAAATATATTATACATTTAATATGGCTTATTTATTATATATAATAATATAATTTGTTATGTCATTAAATATATAAACATTTAAATAGTACATAAATATGATATAAAGAAATATTTATATAAAATTATTAACTACTAAGTATTTATCTATCAATATTTTAAAAAATATTGATAAAAAATATCTATCAATATTTTAAAATCAACTAAGTCAATATAATTGAATTATCAGACCTTCAGAATTACTTGGGGTTGAAGAGTTTCTGATCATCAATCAGTAGTACTTAAGTATCCTATAATAATATTATATAGCTAGTGCTAATAGGCAATACCATGTCATTTACCGTTGAAAGTCTTACCACAACTAGAAATGTGTGTGTGTGTGTGTGTGTGTGTGTGTGTGTGTGTGTGTAAAGGAAATACAGAGAAAGAGCAGATTGAGTTGTTTGTTTCGTTTCAAAAGAGTAGAGCCTACAGACACATAAACCTTTATCTATTCGCTGAAAATATTTCTTTGGGACTTGCTATATGCTCAGGGAAAGGTTTTAGACACTGGAGAGATAGCAGTAAATAGGATCATTGAAGGCTGACCCTTAGAAGATGTGTATCTTAGAGAAGTAACAGGCAAACAAAGGGGCAGTTCTTCATGAGAGTCCAGGGGCTACTCCAAACATGGCTGAAGCTGGGTTCCTTTAGCCGGAATATACATCTCTGGTGAAGTTTTGGTAGTTCAAACTGAAGATCAGGAGACTCCATTGGTGAGTATGGTGTGGGAACTTGCTGTGTTCATACAACACACATAGGAAGAAATAGTCTTGCCTTGAGCCAGGAAGGAAAGAGATGGGAGGAACTAGGGTGGCTGCTTTCTGTAGCTGCCCTCCATTAAGAAGTACCTCAATCTAATGCCCTCAATGAACTACCTCCCCTTCACCCTGCCTCCTAAGTCTTTGTTACCATCTACCAACACCGTCATGTTTACAAAAAAGCCTCAAATACAGAAACTTTTGGAGGAAAACATGAGAAACCTGAGAAAGCATGAGAAAAGGTAGGAGGAGGTGAATGGGACCAGCGGAGATGGAAAGTGGACATCTGCAACCTTGTGACTCAGACTCTCCTAGTGTTCATAAGCTGCTCCGTTGGCCTCATTTCTGCCATTTAAGAGTAAATTCACTCTAGTATGGCTCTTAATCTCAATCTCTCAACATGTCAGCCTGTATTTCTATATGTAAAATATAATTTTATGGGTTGCTTTGACTAGGCAACAGTGTACCAGCATTTCCTCAGCCTTCATGCTAAGTGTTACCATGCTGGTGTTTTAAATGAGATAAATGTTTGAATCTGTGGACTTAAAGAAGCAGATTACAGTTTCTAGAGGAGGTGGGCCCAGTACAACCATCAGGACAAGCAGTTCTTCCCTGAGCGGTTTCCTCCTGTCTGAAAGGTTAGAACTGGGAGGTGAGATTCCTGCCTGTCTTTGTATTTTACTGGAGGCATGAGCTTTTCCTTTTCCAGAAGATCAGCCCCGGCAACCCACCAGATCCTTGCATTCACCAGTCTTCACAAACCCACATACCAATTGCTTGTCATTAGTCTCCTTCAAGAGACAGCCCATTGCGTCTGTTCCTTGGAAGAACTCTGAGGAATAAACCTTATCTAACTACAGACCTTAAGAAAAACTGGGCATCAATGTAGTTCTTTATCCAAACTGCCATTTGACTACACTTTTGCTATTATTAATACCCTTGGTCACATGGATTTCTCTGCCATGTAGTGTGGTGTCTCACCTACAGTCACATAAGGAAGCTAAAAATTTATGTTTCATCCATATTCCTTCATCGCCATTAAATGCTTCTCTTAAGGCATCTCAGGAAAGTTATTCGGGATACAAAACTGAGTGGAGTGACTAGCTGGTTAGTGAAAAGGTTCCCATAATAAGTGAGTTCTGGAAATGCAGTAAGAAAGCCAAGTTGCTACCCAGCCTTTCCTCCATTTTAAAGCATTCCTGATGCCAACACACATTCAATGCACATTCCAAAGAGATGAGAAAGCACATTGCCTTCGCCCACCGTCCCAGTGGTTGTATGGTCCAGCAAGAATATAATTGCTTCATGTCTTTGTGTTTCCTTCCTGACACATGAACGGGTGCGCTTACTGCACAGGAGTTCCCATCGCATGCCTGATTTACCTTTTCGTTTCTGCTCTTAGTTCTGAATATCTTCACATATTCAGAGGGCTATCCTGTTTGGAACTATTCATGTTTCCTTCTTATTCTGGGTTGTTTACCCAGCCGTGCGCGCGTGCACACACACACACACACCCCTTCCCTCAATACTCTCAAGCAAGCAAAACTCTCAGAATGCAAATATCAGTATTCTTATTACCATTTGTTACCTTATGGCTCCAGGGTGGAAATATATTTCAAGTCACATAAAGAAAAGTGATCAATATTTTTTTTACATGATCAATAATCGTTCATGGGATTCCCTACTGTGCTGTCAAATCTACTGCAATGTTTTCATGCAGACTACTAAGCCCAGTGGATCTACGATCCTGTCATGTACATTGCTACTGTAAATTAAGCCCTGAAGGTGGCTTACTCTGTACTATGAGCTTACCTGTACATCCACCCAATACCTAATGCCAATCCCCAAAAGAACCTGAGCTTTCCAAGTTCCCAAACCGTAATGGACAGTTTCAGTGAATGGTGACACTTTAAGGATGGCTTCCCCTGTGCTTAGCGAGGGCTGCCATATTCTATATCTAGAGTGAAATTCCAATGTCTATCTAAAGACTTTGAACATTTCTAACCTTCCTTATCTCTGAGAGCACAGGGGCCCATGGAAATAGCACTTCCTGAGCTGCATGAATAGGAAGCACAGCTAGTATGATTTATTTAAGACATCTCCCGCTGTAGCTTATGCATTACTAAATCCCCAGACAGTCTGCAATGCTTGTGATCTCTCTTTTTCAGAAACTTTAAGGTCTTCCTTAAACTCACCGAGGAGATGGGAAGTTCTTAGGATGCACAGTAGATACCTGGACCTTCGATCATTTGAGAAACTGATTGGGGCTGGCTGATAAGGAGAGAGAGCTGAGGCAAAGGAAATAGCCCAGAGTGCACAGCCAATTGTTTTACAGTAGCAGAGTCTGTGGGAATGTGATTTCATTCTCATTTTTCCCATTACCACTTTGTTCTCTGCCTACCCTCCTCCATCCCCCACGCTTTGGGCCATGATGTCAGGCAAGAGATTTTTAACATGGATTTCAAGGGAATGCTGTCAAACAGATCAAAATTTGAACCTCAAAAGCCTCACACATAGTACATATGTAGTAATAAAAAAAATAAAGATAGGGAGGCTACAACTTCCAGCTAGGATCTGTTTCTTTTCTTGGTATTTTCTCAGCCATTTCCTGGTAGTAAGTTGTAAGCAAAGTGTTACCTGGAATTCTGCCAAGTCATTCCTAGGCAATTTGTTACAATGACTGTAGGTCATAGTCTTTCACTGTTGGCAGGTGTTCTGGGCTTGCCCTCACTCAAGAAGCCCCGGTTAATCCAGTTTGGTACAAGTCCTTTTCTGTTTAGTTCTTGAAGATGCATATGTATGTATGTATGTATGTATGTATGTATATATGTATGTAGGTAGGTAGGTATGTATATATACATATATTTTTTTTTCACAGACTTGAATTGTTAGCTAGTGTTGAGCTTTCTCACTGGCAGTTCCTGTAGTGCCAATTTCTAAGGACAGTGGGACATTTTTTTGAGAGACACATATCTGTGTCTTTTCGCAGAGGACTTTTCAGTGGGTTAGTGAGGGGAAAAAAAAGGGATGACAATGTGTAACAACTCACGGTCAAGAGTTAACCTGAACGGAATGCACTGTAAATGTGTGTTCTTTTTATTGGGCTAGTATCACACAGAACAGTAGACTGGCTTAAACAATGAGCACCCATTTCTTATAGCTCCAGATCCTGGGAGATTTAAGATCAAGGTTCCTGCAGCTTCGGTTGGTGATGAAGGCCCTCTTCCTGTTCCTGAGAGGGTTATTCATCATCACTGTGTCCCCTCATGGCAGAAGAGCCTTGGTTTCTCATAGTCTTCATATAAAGACACATATTCTGGCATGAAGGGCCCACCCTCATGGTTTCATTTAACCTGGCTATTTCACAAAGATCTTACCTCCAGATTCTATCACATATAGTTGGAGTGCAATGAGCTTCTGATTTTTTTCACTGGGGAACCTTGTTTATAACATTGGGGATTTTGGTAGGAGCTCATTCAGGGTTGAATAAGATAACTCAAAGGAGATGTTGAATAAGGGTTGAATAAGATGCTCAAAGGAGAGTCCTTCCTACTCTAAGCGGTTATAATTGTAAACAGTGAAAGAGCAGTAGAATATCCTTCTGCCTGTGACTAGGAAAGTGTTGGGAGTTACCCCAGCATCCACGGTACCCACTTACAGCTCAGGTGGACAAAGGGGGTAGTATTTTCCACACAGCCTCTGTGCCTGATTCCCAAGACCACCCAGTCCAGGAGACATTACAAGAATCTGTCCCTCCATGTGTTAGTACTGCAGATCAAGGGGCAAGAAATGGACTTCTCTAGGCTAAGACTTTTGAATGAGGTTCTGACTGACATTTGGTTCCAGGGCAAAGAGAAAGAGTGAAAACCATTGTCTTGGGTATTGCTACCTCTCCGAGAGTCATTACCGAACAACTTCTAGGAAAAAGGGGTAGGGGGGCATTGAAGCCATACAATTATATTTTGAGATATCATAAAAGTTATTGAAATATATTTGAAGCTCAGTGAGGATAAAACTTTCAGGATACTTCTAATATGATTTAGCTTATAAATCATATTCTTTTAAAAATTAATGTTACATCATCTGCCTGGTCTAGATAGATATTGACGGAGTAGTAAAAATAATCTCTGCAACCAGTATTTTGCAGGTGCCTACAGAATGCCAAAGTTATTGCTTATAGCCTATATAAATATCTCAAATGTGCTACCATTTTTCAAAAGTCTCTGGATGGTTTTACTACTGATTAAAAAAAAAATCCAGATATGTGGGAAATGTTGTTCACTTTGTCCTGGCTTTCAGCAATATTTTCTATCAAACCTATCTCCTCATATCCTTACATCTATTTTTTTTTTTTTGTATGAAAGAGAAGACATTGTCCTGTGTGAAAAATTAGGGAACCCTTATCGGACAGTGCAGCACTGTTCACAAAGTGTTAAAAGACCTTTTCTTCATGAACATAAAGCACATCTAGCATCCTTCCGTGGGCAATAGTGTTTAAACACAATACACGGGTGCTCGGGAGACCCCCCAAGGACACCAGTGAAGTCCAGATGTTCCCAGGAGCATAGTGAAAAACACTGCCCCCAGGACTCGAGATCTGCCTACTCTCAATTTTGTTAAATCCTACCCAAGTGCTCTTTACCAAATACTCCTCGTGTGTATGGGCATATATTTCTCACTCATTTTCCCTCTCTAACTTTTCTTTTTAAAACTTATTTATTTACATCCCAAACACTGCCCCCCTCCCAGTGTCCCCTCCCTTTTCCTCTGAAAGGATGTCATCCCCTTATCCCCCTACTCTAGCACATCAAGTCTCTGCAGGGTTAGGCACATCCTCTCCCACTGCGGCCAGACAAAGCAGCCCTATGTGCCGGGGGTCTCCTTCTAGCCTGTGTACGCTCTTTGGTTGGTGGCTCCTTCTGTGAGAGCTGCCAAGGGACCAAGTTAGTTGCCTCTCTGCAGCCGTTGGGCACCTGGGATGGAATATAGGGATTAGCATATACCAGGCTAACCTCTCAGCTGTATCCTCAGGGCTAATTGCGTCTTTAAATCTCAATTCCTCAACCTGTGAAGTGAGTTGTTGAAACCCCATCTGTCCTGACAGTTTTGTTCTACTTTTTAAAACTGCTTCCCCTGTCCCTTGAGACTCGAACTTTTGGCTCTGCTTCCACCCAAGAGGCTGACCTTCAAAGCAGGGCTTGTCCGATTCTGTGTGCTGCAGACAATGCTGGGCACCAGAGGCCCCGGGCAATCCTGTTGCTCTGTGGCTGTTGAAAAGGGAAGTAACTAGAAAGGAGACTACATTCTGAGAATCTACTCCATGGGAGCTGGAAAACCCCAGCTGAAAGAAAGAAGGAAGGAACTCCGGAAGTTCACGTCAAGGTCATGATCAGGAAATCAGTGGGGTGTGGGGGTGGCAGGGGGTGGGAGACTTTCAGTTCCTCAAACATCTCTTCTCTTCTCCTCAATTCCTCTTCTATCCAAAATCTTTCCCTGTCTGGGGAGGGGTTCTTCTGCCACATAAGAACAAGTGATCATAAGTGATGAAGAATGAATATACAAAGTTACGTCCTTCAGAGGATCTGCCTGAGGGGAAAAAACCATTCTAGAAAGTTCTCTGCTTTCTTTCTTTTTTCTTTTTTCTTTTTCTTTCTTTTTTTGGAGACAGGGTTTCTCAGTGAAGCCTTGCCTGTCTTGGAACTCATTTTGTAGAAGAAGCTGGCCTTGAGCTCATAAGGATCCATCTGCCTCTGCCTCTCAAATTCTGGGATTAAAGGCCACCAAGTCCAGGCTGAGCAGAAGGTTCTTAATGATAGTACTCTTACTAAGGACTGATCGCTACTCCAACGCTCTTTGCATGTTTTCTTTTTTTAAAATAAAGCTCTTTGCTAATCCGTGTTGCCTTTGCTGTTTGCGCCCTCATGGGACAGGCACACTGAGATGAGCAAAGGTTAAATGAGGTCCCTTACACTCAGCGCTGGATAAATGGCAAGTGTTTAATTCAACACCAGAACAGCTCTGTTCTCTCTCTCCCCTCTCTCTTTCTCTTCTCTCTCCCCTGCCTCTCTCTCCCTCCCTCCTCTCTCTTCCTCTCTCTCTCTCTCCCCCTCTTCCCCCCCTCTCTCCCCTGACCCAGGAAGCTACCATGATTTCTTTACCTTACTGTTTTTACCTTGGATTCAATCAGTTTTAAGCTCTTCCTAGTCTTAACCCTTGAAATGGTCACAAGCATGAATTCTGAAAGCACACTTCCAGGGTGAAAATCCTGGAAGCACCATATATTAGCTGCTTACATTTGGGTGAATTATTTAATCACTTTCTGCTTCAGTTTTCTCACAAGTAAAATGAAATTTAGATCATGCAATCAACTCAAAATGTGTTTTGATGCTGACCTTAAACCAGACAAAACAGGAAATTCCTAACAGGACCTAGATAGATAATACAAATTTGTTTCAAAATTAAGTATTATTAGCTTCCGAGCTTACAAGGAATGCAGCCACTGAGCTCTGTCAGTAAGACCTGCGGCTGAATGGCAAAGGCTGCCCTGTATCTAGCTGTTGTGTCAATCACAAAGGTCTACAGGTATTGGTGATGCTGCTGCACTATTTTGGAAAATTGTGTTTGACTTCCTTCCTCTGAAGACACATGCCCCATGCAGTAGAGCAAAGGTTGAAGTTGGTGATATCGCTGGACTCCGTGTCGCTAGTCTTTCCATGACTCACTAAGCCAAAGGAGGGACGCAGAGACTCCTGAAAGCACAGATTGCCATAACCCATCTGCATTTCTGGACGAATGAGCTGTCTGGGTTGCAGTAGTTTCCCTTTTGATCCTGGAAACAACAGTCCTCTTACAATCCAATGCACTAGGCATCAGCAGCTTCAGTTAGAGGACTATTTCATGTGGTAAAATTTGTTTCACTCCTGGGTTTTCACGAAGACAAAAAGAAATCTTTAAATAAACATCTTATTATCGCTCTTTTCGTTCATGGAAATAACAAGAACACCATGCATCAAACAAACAAGTTTTCACATTCACTTTTGTTGATTCTCATGACAACTCTGTGAAGGAAATAAGACATATTCATCAGAACACTCACTTTCCTTTCGCCCCGTCTCCAATGTATGAAATATTCACTTTTGCTTATTTTCTTTATTTTGCTTTTTTTAAAGAGTAGAGAGTACCATCAATGATACTTTTTTTTTTTTTGCTAAATACTTTGAGTTTGTGTGTTTGACCTTTGAACTCCTCCTGTCCTATTTACCCCCACAGATTTCATCTTTGCCTAAAACCTCCAAGAGGTCTTTTTGACTCGGGTCCAAATCAATTGTCACTCATTGCTGTCAAAACACTTGTCAGTCTTTGAGCTGAATGCGGTGCCCCTGTCCATCAAATTCTGTGGCCTTTATTTAAAGATGTTCTCATGAAACACACAAGAAATGTTAGTTTAGCAGTACCTGAAACTGTGTCTGCCTCCTTAACCACCATAGAAGCCCTGTGTCTGGTTTCCTGAAACTGTGAAACTGTCTGGCTCCTAGCTAAGCCCTTCAGTTAGTGATGTGTCGTTGTAGAAAGAGTGGAGATGAAACACTCTGAGATGGTTTGTTACATTGTAAGACCAGCCACTCTTTCCATATAATGTCATCCACATGTCTTCAATGTCAATTGTTTAGTGAACAGATTTGAATTGTTCTGTACTAAAGTCATATTGTCTGTCTAGGGAATTTCAGATTGCTGCCCATGGAAACCCATTTGCAGGGTAAGTACAGAATTCAAACTGTTCTAGACCCTTAGAGAGATATTTAGAGGGAGTAGGAAGTTGACTCTAAATTGGAGGAATTGCATTCCTGGGCCTCCTCGAATTAAGCAAGCTGTGGTTAACTTTGAAAGTTCTAGAAGTTCGCTCTTGGAAAGAACTGAGATTTCCTTTCAGTCAAGGACAGAGGAAAATAATTTTGATTTGTAGGAGTATAAATATGTTTTTTAAAAAGTGTCCTTTAGAGAACACTGGTTGTTTTCAAATTGTGTATAGAGCATTTCAGAAGAAGTGAATTTTAACAAAACAAAATGCAATACCACTTGATAGTTGGCAAGGTCAAAGTATAAAGAAATATCACACAGTAACACCTGCAGAAAAGCTTACCAAGATGTCTTATGGCTCTCAGGTCCCTATAGTTAATGCCAAATTTACCTATTTTGATGGCAATAATTGGATATCTTGCAGATAGCTTATGCGAAGCCTGTCCATTATTAAAAACAAAACAAGCAACAAAACCAAAGGGGCATATAGAAAATATTATGTTTGTATTTCAAAGAGATGAAAAATACTTGTGTGTACTTATGTAGACACGTGTGTTCAGATTTTCAAAAAGGTGAGAATAGGCCAATCAGCTAACCAGCCACCACCCACCCCACCCAACTAACCGAACCTCATAAACCCACAGATGGAAAAAGTTTAATGTGCCAGACATGGAATAGCCTAAGCAAGCCACACCAAAACACACCCTATTGTTAACACTGGATCTGAAGGAGAAACTATGTTTCAATTAAGTACAAACACACACGTTATTGATAGAGAAACACTTGTCTCAATGGCAACATGCTTCTGCTCAGATGCTCTGCAAGCCAAAGACAAGGAACTGGCACTGTCAAGGAAAGGAAGAAAATCAATCTGACTAAAATCCTCTACCCTAATAAATTGCCTTTTAAGTATGAAACCAGATGAAAATTTTGTAACAAGGAAAACTCGAGAGGACTCACTCCCAGCAGACCAGCACTAGAAAAGAAGTCTAATGAAAGGCTTTAAGAAGAAGCAACAAACAAACCAACAACAAACAAAACCAACCAAACAAAAAGCTTCACAAACACACATTTGGATCTTAGTGAGTGATTATTGAAACTATAAAGCAAATTAATATTTTTCTCACTTTTTATGATTTTAATAGCAATTTACTGGTTAAAATAAAAAAATAGCCATTCTTGTACTAGCAGTACATATAGAAAGATAACAACTCAAACAGGGTGTGGGAGAGACAGAACAGATTGCTGTAAGGTGCTTGAACAATTTGTAAAGCAGTATAATATTTTATCTAAACTAGATATTTGTGTTAAGGCAACCATAATCAACAAAAACAGTTGAAATTTCATGAAGATCCATTTCAAAAGAAAGCATGTTTGTGTCAATTTGCTCAGTAATAAAGATCCAATAGTGATGTCAGATTGCTTAAAAATATGTGTCATTATGCAGTGATGTGTGTGTGGGGGGGGCAGAGACAGAAGATAAGCCTAAAAAATAATTTGCTAGCCCCAAGCAAATAAACACTAAATAAATAAATAGCCCATTAATAGAGCAAAAAGCCACTACTTGAATAACTTCAGAGGAGCTAAATTTCATGGTATTTCAAACTGTAGGCCACTAGATAATCTTTATTAACCATAAAAGAAGATATCCCCTTTAAGTGGAAGGACCTGGCAGAAATGAGCATAGATAAATGACATCTTTTGTGAAGGGACAGAATGACATTCTGTGGCACTGGGTGAGATGCCATGAGCACGTATCAAGTTTGTAGTATTCTTGCCTCCAACTTAAAACAAATTTAAGCAGGAGGAGATAATAGAACAAACTTCAAATGTGGGTACTTTCCAAGCATGGGCTTTAATGTAGTCTCTGTCTCTGTCTCTGTCTGTCTGTCTGTCTCTCTCTCTCTCTTCCCCCTGTCTCCTTACCTTTCCTTCCCTCCCTCCATCTCTCCCTCTGCTCCCCTCCCTCCCTCCTTCCCTCCCTCATGGTCCTGTGCATACCATTATACTGTATCATCTGTCCAGTTTCCCCATTTCTCATTTTTTATGATTTTAATAGCAATTTACTGGTTAAAATAAAAAAATAGGCCATAGGCCCCTAATTTTGAGGGGACAGGAAACCAGGAAGTGGATGTGAAGCATCCCGCAGAAGCAGGGCATTTAACAGGAACAAAATGTGTCTGTAACCCAGTCTCCATGTTAGTAACATCCCTAGATGCAATGGGACCCTTGAGTGGGAAACAAAGACTCTCCGATTGTTAACAGTTGGTCCATGGTCACAGATCACAAGAGGAAGGAAGAGAAAACAAATCTGGGTATATTCATCTCCAAAGCTAATATTTCTGGTTTGTCACAAAACCCCACAGTTAGCTTGTTAGAGATGGGGGAGGGGAGTATAGGTGGACTTGCAGGAAACAAATGAGAAAAAAAAATATGATCCTATTTCATTGTATACATGTATGAAATTCTCAAAAGCAAAGAATATTTTTTAAGTTATAAAAATTAAAATTTGGTTTCCCTGGAAATGCTGTTACACAAAATCATTAATTTCTCCGCTTGGTCACCAAACAACAGGTGTGCCGGTTTCAAGGAGCCTGTTGGTCTCAGATCCCAGAAATGACTGGTTTTAAGCAAAAGGAGGAAGCAGGGAAACAGAGGCACTCTAGGCCTGAAACCATGAGGTCTGCTCTTCCTCTGGACTCCACCCATAGGCCCCTAACTTTGAGGGAACAGGAAACCAGGAAGTGGATGTGAAGCATCCCGCAGAAGCAGGGCATTTAACAGGAACAAAATGTGTCTGTAACCCAGTCTCCATATTTAGCTCAGCCACCATACATCATTTGCTGAGGAAAGCATGAAAAGCTCCAGGTCTGTGTTGAAAGAAGGAACGAAGAATGTGTGTGAGTGTGTGAGTGGCAGCCTTGCCAGCTAGGGTTGGAAGTGGGAGGCAGGAAGGGGCGCTATATTATACCTGAACTCGGATGCACTGTTGCCAACTTCAAAACTGGATCGGAGAATCAGAGCTAAAAATTTAACATAAGCTGAAGCTTTTTGAAGTGTGAGTGAATGAGATGTGTGAACATGCACAGACCCGGTCCTTCTGTTCATCCCAGGAGGCTCCCCTGACTGCAGATCCTACATCTCTACAAAAGGAAGAGACCTTCCGAATGAGGGCACGCTGTGGGAATCCCTCTGTGAACAGCCTGGGGCTACTGGGTAGATGGCAGTCTCCTCTCTGGCCAGTTTTAGTTCTCAAGTGATGGGGCTTCCTAGGGTCTGCGATGGAGCAGCCTGGGCTGTCACGGACACCTGCAGATACTCCCTGGCACGTTCACAGTGTGGATATATCTGTGAAACACATTTGGATCATTGGCATCCCTTGATGCTTGCCTGCATTTCTGGGCATTGCCGCAGGAGTTCGGAAAGCTAGCTGAAGCTGGCACTCTCCAAGTTTTGCCTGTGGGGGCTTCGCTCGGATGAAACTTCCCCCTCAGGAATTCAATTCCTGGGGATCCAAATTGGAAGCCAAGATGTTAGATGCAGAATCATCCCTGTTCTCCAAGATCTGGGCCTTCTGGGTGATTTCGATGAGAAGCAAGAACACAGAGCACAGATACAGCATATGGAGAACAAAGACTCCCCATGTTTAGTAAATGGGAACATTGAATTCTTTTATGTGCAATGACTGATCTGAGTACACATAGTTGTGCTTCCGCTTGCAATTCAGTGCCTCAACTAGTTCATGAAGGAATAATAGGCAATTCTTTTACTTATTTCTCAAGACACTGAACATAGTGCTTTTTAAAATTCATGTAAGTTTCTCTGTGACACTTTTCAAGAAATCTTCCCTGTGCTACAGTTGTTTTTCTCTTTTAAGTTCTGGTGGCAGTAATGTCACAGCCATTCAATTCCATTGGTGGCCATGTCACCTTCAAGATGGAGAAAAAAACACCTGCTGTTCATCCCATGCAGTCTAGAGCTGAAGTGAGGTCGGATGTCATAAGTCTGGGGGTTTAAAAAGAAACCTTAAGGTTTCTTTTTAAAATTGTTATAACACTTATTTATTTATTTATTAATTTATTTACTTAGGGTTTTTTTTCATGAATGTACAAGTACCATGGCAAGCAGGTGGAGGTCAAAGAACAAGTTGTGTGTGTCTGTGTGTGTGTGTGTGTGCACGCACTTGTGTGCACCTGCATGGCAAGGTATACTTGTATGTCCTTGTGCTGGTGCATAGTATGTGAAAGCCAGTTTTCTCCTTCTACCTGTGGGTTTCTGGGATCAAACTCAGGTACTCAGGTTTAGTATCAAGTACCTAAACCTTCTGGGACATCTTGCTGGCCCAGAGATTATTATCTTGCCATTGTCCCAATCTACACACACACACACACACACACACACACACACACACACACACCTGCGCACACGTGCGTGCATGAGAGAGAGAGAGAGAGAGAGAGAGAGAGAGAGAGAGAGAGAGAGAGAGAGAGAACAAGCGAGCCCAGTGAGCATACCTTCAGCAACTCCTGCTAACTAGATGAAACAGGGTTACAGCTTGGATGTAAGTGTCCCACTCAGGTTTATGTGCTGTTTGGGGGAGTTATGAAGCTGGTAGGAGGTGGATCCTAGTTGGAAAAAGTGAGTCCCTCCGAGATGAGCCCTAAGCCATCTTTTTTTTTTCTGTCCTGAGTTTGTATTCTGGTCCACCCACATGACAGCTTTCTCCAAAGCCCGAAAACATTAGCAACTCTTTCTTGCTTTCCCTTCGCTGGTTGATTTAGTCAAAATGAATCCTCATTTGCTTATTTGCTCTTTGCTAGCTGTTTTGTCACAGCAGCATAAGTTAAAGAAACGCTTTCTTCTCTAAGTTGCTTCTGATAAGTATTTTATCACAGTAATAAAAAGCAAACTCATACAGCACAATAGCAAATACGTAGCAAAAACATAGAATGTGTGTGTGTGTGCACCCATGAGTGAGTGCATGCTCATGTGTGTCTGCATGCACATGTACATGTGGATGCCAAAAGTCAACCTCAAGTGCCATTTCTTAGGTGCCAGCCACCTTAGGTTTTTGGTTGTCATTGTTTATTTGTGTTTTGAGATGTTATCTTTTCATTGGCTTGGAGTTCACTGATGAGGCTATATTGTCTGGTCAATGAGTTTCAGAGATCCTCTTGCCTCTATCCCTAGCATTGGGACTATATCAGGGGACTGCCACACTGGCTTTGTATATAGATGCTAGAGGTCAAAATCAGGTCCTGATGCTTTAGCGACTTAGTCATCTCCTTAGCTCTAGAATTCTCTTGACTAGATGCAGTTCACATTCCTTACATGGTCATGGTTTCATCTCTTTGGACAAATAGCAGAGATCAAATATTTGAAAACCTCTAAATTTTGCTAGTGTACAAGGTGTGTCTCCATCTTGATACCCTGGGAACTTGTTTAAAGGGGAATTCAAGATTCACACTGCTTCACTATACTATGGAAACCATAGTCTGGGAACGGGCAAGTTAATCTAGGAAGAATGTTCTCTGGTCCAATATTGTAGCTCTCTTTGTGGTCTTTGACTTGCCTGAGATTTCTTGGAGTATGCCATTGGATGGAACAGTAATGCTTCCATAGTCATTTGTCCAAACTTAAGCCATAGGTTGTCATCAAGGTGCAGTTTACATGTTAGCAATGTAACCAAAACACAAGGGTTTTGTTTGTTTGTTTTTTGTTGTTGTTGTTGTTTTTACCTCGTGCTCTATGCTGTGATGTGAATAGAAAAATGTGTGTTTGCGGGATAGAAGCAACCTTAGTTCCAGTTCCTTTTCTAGTTAAATATGGCAACCCTTATGCCTCTGTTGTGTAAAGGGGGACAGTTAGTGAACTGTCTCTTGATCCCTCCCACTCCCTCTCTACTGATTTTAACATACAAGGAATTTAAAAGCATGCATACTGCAATAATCCTGATGTCAAACTGATGATCAGGAAGCTCAAATGCTGTGGGACTTTGGGGACATGGTGGCTCTAAGGTTGGCTTATTTTCTTCTCTCAATATGCTTAAAGGCATTCTACAGAATCCTGAATACAAGAAGAAGGTCTGAGGTAGATGGTCCATTATAAAGTGCTTTCTGCTCTATCATTCCCTAAGCAGTCATGCACAAATATGTGAACATGTGCTTACAATCTATCTATCTATCCATCTACCATCAATATATCCATTATCTATATATCCATAATCTCTCTCTCACTTTCTCTCTCCTCCTCCTCTCTCTCTTTATCATAAATTGATTAATTTATATCTTTATTATCATGTCCATGATAATCTATCATCTGTTATCTGTCTGTCTATTCAACAATCTATCTTCATCATCACCTCCACCATCATCTATTATCAATTTATCACCAGTCTATCTCCAGCAGCAGCAGATATCATCTATTATATATTACTTGTCTATCTGCCTGCCTTTCTGTCTGTCTATTTACACTCATATACACACAAAGTTTGATCACTGATGCTATGATTAGACTAAGAGTAATCAAGATAAGAAAACTATATACATTCTCTATTTGAATGTGCAATGCTAGCCTCCCTCTAGAAGATGGTATTTTTAGAATTAGTGTATCTATCTAGTCATATGAGTGTGACTGTAATAGAAGCAGGATTTTGCAGCTGATGAGGAGATGGGGAAGACATAGGCAGTGTGAAGAGTTTTAGGGGTGATGGTTAGACACAATGAACAAGGTCCCCCTGGCAGGCTGTGACATTAGGTGAATCTACCAGAGTGGCTGAGTCTGTCAGGCTCATCTCTTGACATACTGAGAACTTTCAGTGAGCAAAACGTCTTTTTGTTCAAAGAAGTCAATCTTTGCCTACTTCAGGCTTCCACTGCCAGGATGAGGCCCCAAGACACTAGAGAGGATGATATAGTTCACTAAAAAGTGATCAGTTCAAAGTTGATACAACCTACAAGAACTTCCAGGACACCTCTAACCACATATCTGGCTGACACATCCCAGCCAAGTTTATCTAAAAGAAAATGAATGCAGATACTTTCTGACTTGTATACTAAGGAGAAAGACCAGCCTTCAGTTTATAAGTCCCAGATGTACTGACCATGGGTGGCTTACCATGCTTGCTGGCTTAGTAACACCACACTTTGGACTGATCATCTAAAGCCGAGCAAGGGCTGTGCTCAGGGAGTGGTGGCTTGAGACTGCTTAGCATCAGATAAAACATCCTAGCATCACTAGCTTAAGAAAAGTTAAATATGCTGAATTCAAATTGTGGCTTCCACTGAATGTATATTGCTTTTGTACCTTGATGAAATGGAACCATTGTAAGTGCAGAGTATCAGCTAGCTTTCTAAGGTTGCCTTTTCTCCCTCCCACTTTTCAGCCTGGAATTTATCTCCCTTTGGTTGCATTCTCCAGTGTCCCTGAATGGGTTGGTGGTTTATGTTAAAAGTGTCTTATCTGGATTTCCTATTGTTTTTAATAATTAGTCATCCAGAAGCTTAAGTCTACCATTGACTTTGAAGAGAGCACTATATGTATTTTTGTTGGTTGTTTACCTACAGAAAAACATAGCACTTTGCTTTAGATTTCCAATCTGAGAAAATTCTAATGTGTTTGGTAACCTTGGAAATTAGAGAAAAATCATAACTTTCTGATATGTGGTAGAAATGCCCAGATTTGGGGCAAGTCATGAACAATTGATTTAGTTAGGGGTTCTATTGCTGTGATAAAATCACACGATGGAAAGCACCTTGGGAAGTCAAGAGTTCATTTCATCTTACACTTCCATGTCAAAGCCTGTCACTGGAAGGAGTCAGGGTAGGAGCTCAGGGAGGCAGAAACTGAAGCAAAGGCTATGGAGAAGCACTGTTTACTAGCATGTTCCATGTGGCTTGTTCACCTTGCTTTTTTATACATCCCAGGACTCCCTTCCCAGGGGTGCACAGCCCCAGTGTTCTGGACCCTCCCACACCAATCCTTAGTCAAGGAACTACCCCAAAAGCCCATCTGTCTGTGGTCCAGTCTTGTGGAGCCATTTTCTGAATGGAAGTTATCTCTCTTCAGGTGAGTCTGGGCTTGTGTCAAGTTGATGAAAATCACACTAGGTAAAACATCTAAATCAAATTTTTAAATCACCAGAAGGAGCGGAAGAAATAAGTTAGGAGAAGATAAGACAGGAGGGAGGGAGGTCAGGAGTTCCCCAGAAGCCATTGAGGGAGAAAGGAGTTGTTGGCATTCTGATGGGAAGGGTTGGGGACAGGCTGTGAGCAGATTAGTTATTTGTTATCCTTAAAACCAGGGTTGAGAGTTTGTCTTGCTTTCATCCCAACAGACTGGAGTCTCTCAGCTTTCCTTGGGGAAGAGTTTGCTCCTAGACATTTGCTATTTGAGCTCGAAGTGTGTGAAATCGGATTGTACTCTGTCTGGCACCTGCAGAACCTGCAATCACTTTTCATCTCTGCTTTTCTTATTATTCCATATTTAACAAGCCACTGTTAAGGCAAACGACAGGCAGTTGGTTTTTCCGATGTTGTTGTGTGGATAGGGAGTTTTCTGCTGTTTTGTTCCGTTTGTTCATTTGTTTCTGTTTTCTGGTAGCTTGGACTCTGGACTTCTCTGTGTGTTTGTCCATCTCTGGAGCATCTCAGCTTTGTGCAATATTCTGAAGAAGCTTTGTTTCTTCTTGTGTACAGCCTCCCTGCTGCCTGTTGCCTGTGGCTGCTGAGCCCTGGAGTGAGTGGAACACAGGAATAAGATGCAGTTTTTCTTACTTTTCAACTTGAACCTTAAATCAAAAACCCCAAAGGCCAGGTCCCAGATGGACTGCTTTCTCTTTCATTCCTAGTAATGGTGCAGCCTCTGCAGGAGGTGGCCTACTTTCCTCACACACCATTACTCTTACATTTTGACGCATCTATAGGTACAAAGTCTCTGTGATTTTTTCCTATCCTGCGAGTATGATCCAAAACGCACTCCCCCAAACACCCAAACCAGAGAAACCATTTTGTCATAATTTCTTTTACTTATTCCATCTATTTGCCACAGCATATGCCTCATAATTGATTACATTATGTATATGTAATATATACTGCATATATATAAAATCTTAGAGGTGCTTGTCATTACACAAGTAACTAATGTCAGCTAAAATAGCAATATTGCTTCCCCAAAGAAAAACATGAATTCAGTGGAATTGGCATGAAATGTAGAGAGGATATCTTGTGTATTGTATGGATGCCTCACCTGTCAATTAAAAAAAATTATGGCCTATAGGAAAAGGTAGAATAGAAGGTGGGATATATGGGTGGCAGAAAGAATTCTGGGACAGAGCCAGGCAATGGAGATTTACCCGGGGAGATGTGACAGAGCGGGATGTATGGTACCAAGCAGCCATGTCAAAGAATGTAGATTAGAATAAATGGCTTAAGTTATGATCTAGTCAGAGGAGGACCTAACTATATAGACAAGCTGTTTAAAAATATATATTTTGAGTCTGTGTCTTCTTTGTGGAAACATGGAGAAGGGAGGCAGAACTGCCATTACTTCAACAATGAACTTATTTCATGGCAGTTAGTCTTTCTTCATTTTCGCTAACAGAGAACACTCCTGCTCTATACTAACTGTTCACTGACAGCTCTTCACTCACTGAAAAGGAACCTGAGGATTAGGACAAGCGTCACAAAAGAGAAAGCATAGCATCATACCAACTGCAGAGCCAATCAGGGAAAGAAGCAGACAGTGAGGAGGGAAAGGGATGGAGGAGGTTAGAGCTTACTCACCAACAGCCAGGGCAGCAGAAAACAGAAGTAGTTCCTCCAGGGTGTAGATTGAAAGTAGAGCTGAGAGTTGGAGGAGAGAGGCCATTGGTGAGCTAATAACAACCTTAATATATCAGAGGCACAATTCTTCATGTCACCAGGATGTTAACAATTCTTTTAAGAAAAGGTTTTTAGGAAGCAGAAAAGCAGGCAAAATAAGAGGATGCTGGGTTGTGACAAGTGAGGGTTGTGTCACCTAGACATTCCCAAAATGGTCAAAGGACTGTGTGACAAATGCATGTAGTCACTCACTCACTCACAGCAGCTCTGATTTTAAAAGAGGAAGAGGTTTGCTACTTCTCAATTCTTTCCTCCCAGAGAGGGAAGCTGCCTGTGGTGGAAGCCTGAAAGCAGAGTGGGGTCATGCACTGGACACCACCATTTCTCAACCACTTGTTTGATTCTTCTTGATGTCTTTGAACACTTCTCACACTTATCAACATAGGAAACAATGTGTGAGAAGACAGAGTGCCAGGCAGGCTCTGAGTTTTGCCTCCACCTACCTTTGAGAATTTAGAGAAATAGTTTAAAGTCTCTGGACCTCAGCCTCTTCAGCTAATGTATGATGTTAGAAGTCCTTAGCAGTTCCAGAGCTAGTGTCCAGTTCCTGCCATACAGTAGTCGTTCACTAAAGTTTTATTAACTAAATTTTCAGCCATAGAAATCCCAAGAAATAAGAGAAACTATGAAACCAATTTTCTAAGGTTATATTCCAAGACTGTTGGGGGCAGTTCATTCTGTCAGTGTTTGGGAGAAGATATGAAAGTCTACAAACAGGAGAAAAGCTATCAGTTATCTTGATACCTGCTTGATCAGTTCTTGATCAAATCTGGAGAGATTGAGATTCAGGGGACTTTTCCACAATGAATGGTCAAGCAGACAATATCAGCAGTCAAACCCACAGCCTCTAGAATGAGTTTAGACTAGCCATTCTCCTGACTCCAGACAATGTCAACGATTCTCAATACTACTTTATGGTTTGGGGCTCTAGAAACCACAGTGAGTAACTCTGCAGTGAGTTTATTCACGTTGCACTCTAAAGGACACTGGAATTAAAAGTACAGCACTGAAGAATTACTTGGGAGGTAACATTTCTCTGTCTTCAGCCAGTTTCTCAATCTCTAGCAGGGTATGTTTCTGTATCATATGGCTACTATCAGTCATTTATGTTTCTGTTTGTTTCTTTTCTCTTTTCAAAACTTATGTTTACTCTCAAAGTTAGCAGCAGCATTGTAGCCCATTTGGAGCCAAAGTGCCATTTTCTTGACACTTGTAACAGTGGCACCTGGCACAGTGGCATGCATTTGTAATTCTGGCCCTTGGGAAGTAGAGGTTAAAGGATGAGGGGTTTGAGGTCATGCTTGGTTGCACAGTGAATTCCAAGTTATCCTGGGTTGCATGTCATCCTGTGTCAAACAAACACAGAAACAGTTGTTGCAGACGGCTGTTGAGAGGTACCTGCCAGTTTAGAGGTAGATGTTTTGTGATTACTACTCCATTCTGACACACAAGTAAAGAGTCCCTAATTGTCTCTTCTTGTTTCTGGGGCTGACTTGGTTCCTTTTCTCTGTTACAGTTGACTACTACAAAGGTCTTTGTTTAAAACAGCACTGACGCATTCCATTACAGTTTAGAGGGGAGAAGTCCCACTCTGGGGTAAGTGAAGGCTTAGAAGCTCTGGAGGAAAAATCATCTCTTTTGCCTTTTTATTCTTTAAAGGACATATGTATCCCTCTACTCATGGTATCTCTATCATTCAAAGCCTTCAATGTTCCCCATTACCCACCTCTCTGATCTCAGCAGGAAAATTTCTCCAATTTCGGGGGCTCACACAATTACATTAGTTCTGCATCTACAACCCAAAATGGCCTGCATAACTCAGATAACTACATCACCCCTAACTTGACCTTCTGCAATGCCATCTTTGTAGACCTAAGTAACATGTCTAAGTGGACTTGAGAAACTAGAACTTGAGAGACTTTGTTAGAAGGAGGGCATGGCATTGCTTTGCCCACTTTAAATAAAGAGTACAATTTGAACGTCCGGCACAAACTTCTAAATTACCTACATATTTCTCTATAGCACAAGCATCTTCTCTCACAGAGTAGCTGAAGGGGCTCCTTAGACTGGATACTGTGGGAAGACCTTGATCAGATGCTATGGGATCTTGGCCTTGCTATCTCATGCCCTGTTGTGACTTCACAAGAAATAATGCCAAGGACAATAACAATCTCAAGGAGGTCAACGAGAGGAAGCAAATGGAAATGAGCTGGAACGTTGTCTAGAAAAGGGGATTTTTTCCTAAGAAAGAGTCTGGAAAGAGAGGGAAGCTTTATTGTATCCCAGTAGTCTCCTTCCAGGAAGATGATCTTGCCAGAGTTAACTTCTGTGTCTAGTCATCTGAGAGCAAATACACCACAAACAAGATAGTGTAGCTCAGAATAGATGGACCCTGTGTAGACAGCCTTGGAAATCCCATTGGTGAAGGTTAGAGACAATGAACAAGATTTTTCTGCAGGTAGTGCCATTGGGTGAGTGTTCCTGTGGCTGACTTTATGGGGCAGGGAGTTGATTTCACACTTTTGTCTTGAGAGCCTGAGAGATGTCAGTGAGCATCCGACCTTGCTGTAACAGTCTTCCTTATGAAATACCTGTCTGGTATGCTCTAGGATTTGCCCTGGAGTTCTCCAGCAAGTTTTCTGTTGTGGATGAGGAAATGAGTGGCCAGAGAGTAGAGCTCAGAGTGGAGGCAGGAGGGAGGAGAGGGAAGCTTTTGAATGGGTGATGGATTTTTCTGAAGTGGTTTAAGACATGTTTATTGTTCTCCCTCTCCAGCTACTTACTGTAACAGGGAGGGTTTCTGGAAGCTGGACTCTAGGGGTGGGGTTGTGGGTCGATCAGGAGCTCAAGGGAGGAAGACAAGCAATAATGTGAAGGAAGACAAGAAGAATGTGTTATAACTGAAAGAAGGCTCTAGGGTATGAACCAGAGATTATAACCATTTTAGACGGGAGGACAGGTTTTGGCTCATGGTTTCAGAGGTATCTTTTCATTATGGTGAAGTGGGTGTGACATAGCAGCTCACCTTATGGCTGCCAGAAAGCAGAATGAGGTAGATAGATAGATAGATAGATAGATAGATAGATAGATAGATAGATAGATAGATAGATAGATGATAGATAGTAGATAGATAGAGACAGAAACACACACACAGAGAGAGAGAGAGAGAGAGAGAAAGAGAGAGAGAGAGAAAGAGAGAGAGAGAGAGAGAGCTTGCCCTTAAGCTTTCCCTTCCCCCTTCATCCCATTTGAGACCCCAACTTTTGAGACAATTATACCCGACTCTCAAAGATGATCCTCTCCCCTGTCAATTCTCACAAACCCTCCTAGAGACCTTCTACTGGGCATCTCTTACTTCAATTTGTTTATCAAAATTAACATGCCCTACATTTTTTTTTCTGTGAAAAGTGGAAGCTACTTCAGTGCCAGAATCACTTTACCTGGTCTGATTTATTTGTATAGTTATTGAAAATTTTAGAATCCACCCTGGAGAGTTGGATTGGTAGTTATAGAGGCCTCATGTTTGATTCCCAGCACCATGTGGTGAATCTCAGCCACCTGTAACTCTAGTTCAAGGCGGTCTGATTCCCTGGCCTCTGCTGCTGATACTCCGGCCTCTGCCCGCAGCAGGCACACATGTGATAATCGTATATACATGAGGACAAACACTGGGAAACAGAAAATAAGAGTTAAAAGAAAATTCAAAACTATTAGAATCCAAGTAGCAAGTGGAGTTTTTCACAGCAATCTGAGGAGAGAACTAGCTTACAATCCTTCCCTACATCGAAGCATCTTTATATCTGAAACACATAGACTTTTTATTGGTCTCTTATACTTCTTAGAGTCTGGGAAAATCCAGTGGAATGTCCATCTCATTACTGTGCCCTTGGGGAAGTGACTCTGTTTTGTTGTGATTCATACCACTGATGTCCAGGGAGCTATTACTCCATTCAGATAAAGATGGTAGGCTTGTCACTCAAATGACCAGGGTCCACGCCCAACATAGCTTCATTAACAGATGGTGTTGAACAACCACCCTAAACCTCTTTTCCTCATCCCTTCAAATGGGAAAGTATAACATATGGAATTGTTATGACTTAATAAGATGAAGCATTTAAAATAGTGTAGTGCCTGACTTTGCCCACTCAAGAATGCTGTTTGGTAGGTCATTTTACAAATACCCGTCAGTGGATGAGTTTCTCAAACTCAGTTCTCACCTTCCAGCATTTGGGCAGCAAGAAGCACCATGGAGAAAGCTGATGATTGGTAAGATGATAGGAGACGGGTGGCAAGTAGAGGGCACGACTGAGGACCCTAATCCATGTGTACCAGTCACACAACAGAGACTCCTGTGTATAGCTTAACAACAACAAATTCTATTTCCTAGGGGTTAGAATCTGTCTTCTTTTGAAGTAAAAGAATATCACTTGAGAGATTCCATTAAACAGATCTCCAAACACTGGTTTTCCTTATCTTTAAGAAGAAAATTTAGGGAAAATGCATCTTCAGTATCCCCCATCTCGTATCCCATAGCTCTAAATAATTCCAGGGACCGGTTTTAAGTGTTTCTTTTTATAGGAAGTCACTGTGGCCAGGGAGAGCAAGACCATATGCCAGGAACAGTGTCTAAGTCAGGCCAATTAAGCAAGATTGCTCCTCCGGCCTCAGCATTGCTTCAGCAAATCTTTAGAGCTTGCTTTTTTTATTTATAACTCTGTAGAAGACCAAAACAAGCTTGCATCAGATGAGGATGCAGAGAAGCAAACCCAGCCGAGGCGCATTCATAACCTGTGACTTCTCATTGACATATGTGCTGTCAACAGACAGTGCAGCTGTGTGTCACAGGATTTTCTGGCTTGACTGCAGACAACCTCAGACAGACTTCTCTTGGAGAATGGCGAGGGAGCTGTTCCTTCTACAGATTTCGAATTCTCTCATGGAATAAAAGCTGATGTGTTAAAGGGCAGGGTTCATCATGTAGTTTGGGTACATGTTGAAAATCTAAAGCATCCATAATCCGATATCTCCATTATATACAGAGCACTTAGGGTATGCATCACCTATGAGTAATGAGACATTTTCTCAGATGTCAAAGATTGAGACACATGGAGGTGACTGAGCAATTGGTAGACCCATTGTGCTTCCTATCCTTGTAAGGCTTCTTAGTCCCAATGGGCCACATTCTCAGTTCTCACCAAAACAAAAGCAAGTCCAGCATCATCACTGTTCTGCTTCGTGTACGCACTTCATGCAGCACTGTTCTGCTTCGTGTACGCACTTCATGCAGCACTGTTCTGCTTCGTGTACGCACTTCATGCAGCACTGTTCTGCTTCGTGTACGCACTTCATGCAGCACTGTTCTGCTTCGTGTACGCACTTCATGCAGCACTGTTCTGCTTCGTGTACGCACTTCATGCAGCACTGTTCTGCTTCGTGTACGCACTTCATGCAGCACTGTTCTGTTTCATGTACGCACTTCATGCAGCTGGTTTTCCTCCTTAATTCCCCGCATATGATGCGAAGACAAACATGGATATTTTTAGAAAGTCTGTAATGCTCATTTAGAACCTTTTTTCAAGTGAAGATGTGAGGGCCCAATGATTACGTTGTAATTAGTTCTCTGTTGTTGTTTTTTTTCTAAATAAAAGACATTTATGTATTTAATGAGTGGTTAAATGTTCTATTAGGATGGCCTTATGATTTATATTCAGGACATGAACTGCTGTGAGAGGGAATGAGCTAAGTATTCGTGATGACACAGGTCAACAGGGGTAAAGCCGGGGCTCTGTGGAGCCCAGGAGGACATATGGTCACCCTATTTATAGAAGATGCTGCCAACCTGTCTTCAGGAGACTATGACCCAAGGACAGTATTCTAATAGCTGTGAAGTGTGTGTAAGGAGACGGGATATTCTGTCATTGACACACAGATAAGGAAGGTAGGTAGATTTGTGTCTAGGTGGATGACTGGCATAGGGTAATACCATTGACAGAGATATTTATTACTCGGAGTTTCCAAGGGAACTGGGCATGATTTTTCCTATAGGGCTACTAGTGCTTCCTGTCAATTACTTCCTAATCTGAATGACTTAGTATGGGGGGACACTGCATTATTGGTTAAAAGAATTGTTTAGAAGAAACTGTTGTAGGAAAATCTAAGTCTTGCTTAGAGGGACTGTGAATGAGTTTCATAGGTCCATGCAATCAGACCTTGCATGCACGTGGAAATGTCAACAACTTGTGGTCTTGCCTCTGTGACTGATGGATACCAAATAGACAAACATACAGTACAAGGAACAGTTAGAACAGAGTTCCTGGATGGTGGGAAGGAGCACTTCTGGATTCAGACTTTGGAACACCTCTGAGAAAGCCCAGGGCCAGGGAAGTCTGAGCACATTAGCTTGAGCTCTGTTCATCATAGCTCCCCAGCCTATTCTCAGCTTAGGGATGATAGTTCCCCCAAGGAACTGGAGTGCTCAGAGGTCCAACACAGGGACTGTGCTTAAAGAGTGAAGAGTTAGTCATCTTTGAAACCAGGGGCCCAAGGAAGCCTCATCTTGCGTTGCCCTGGAGATGTAAAAGTTTGGCTTTTCTTTTTATTCTTATCAAGAATGGTCGAAGCTCACTGCCTTTTTCTTTAGGAATGATGTGGCTATGAACATCGTCTCATTTTTATGTCAGGGAATGTACAGTCAACAGATATCTTCCTTGGATGATAGTGACCTATGCTCTCCAAGAGTGTGCTGAGCTTAGAAATGGCTGAAACCCAGCTGTCGCACGGGGTATCCTCCTGTGACCCCAGTGAGAAGGTAATGGGGATGATTATAACTTCATTTTACAGGCAGTAACACTGAGGGGTTGAGGGAAGACAGGCGCCTCCCTGCATGCACACTAGCCTCCTCTTTCCTGCTTTAAAACCTGTGCGAACTCTCCTAGGAACCAGAAGCCCTTGCTTCGCTTGTTCTAACAGCGGGTTGGCTTTTGCGTATCTCCCAGCATGTTGCCATTTATGGATTTGGGCAAAATAACAAGAATTGCATAGCTGCAGAGTGTCAGACTCCTTCCCCCCTTTTCCTCTTCCACACTGAGTTTTCTGTTTCTATGGCAATGAATAGGATGTTTTGCACCAAGAAACACTTTAAATGCCACTGGGGGGAGGTAAGAACCACACACAGCTCTCTAAGGAGCAGGAAGGTGAAATGAGATGCTAAGAACTGACTGAAATAAGGAGAGAGAGGAAGTAGGAAGGCTGAGGAGATGCAGAAGGAGAGAGGTGAGAGGTGAAGAAGCAGGTGTTTTGGAGAGGAATATTTGACAATGGCATGGCATCTGAGCATTGAGACCTTTGAGTAGTTGCTATGAATAGGGAACTGTCCTTGAGCACACTAAAAGAGTTTGTTCACTTTGGGGGAGTACCAGGTAAAATTCATCTGAAGACGGAACTCCTGGATGCAGGAGGCATACTGATATAGTCTCTTAACCCACATGAAGGTGGTTTCCAAGGTACTTTTTGTGATAGGGGAGTTCCAATAGGATCCCCTACAAATGCTGTGCATTCCAGTCCACCACTAGATCCCTGGATTTCAGCTTTCCTGTCCACAATATTGGAACTAGAATTTCCCTTCCATCATGAATGCTTGTGGCCCAACCACAGTGTGACTTTTCCTGGGGAGATAGGAATACAAGGGAATTCATGCCACACAGGGCTGATAGACAGATTTCACTCACGCATGGCTTAGGAAACCAGTAACTTATTGAAGTTACTCATAGGAGTATAGAGAAGGAGCTCTGGACAGGGGCATTGATGGCTGAAAGGCAGCTACATTATCAAAAGCGCCACCCTAGTGTGGACAATGACAAATGGAAGACATTTCTACAACTCCCAGCAAGACATGTGGGCAGCTTGACTGGTCAGAGCATCGCCTCTTTCCTGAAGTTTTACTACTTTTATAAGACTGAAGAGAGGCTTTAGAATCCTGTAAGTTTCAGGAACTTCCTTAGACATAGGTTTTGCTTATCTAAGTCTTAAGGAGCCTTCTTCGAGGAGAAAATGTTTTAATTGAGAGGGAATAGCCACACAGCATCAATTCTCTAAGGCCCCCCTCTTGTGTTATCCAGCTTTCACTGTTGTAGCAAATACTTAAGGTAAGTGACTTATAAAGAGAAAAGCTTTAGTTGGAGTCATGATGTTAGAGGTTTCAGCCCATGGTTATTTCTCCATTTCTTTTGGACATGTGGCAAAGAATTATATGGCTGCCTTGCTTAAAGTACAAGCAACTCATTTTATGGCTAGGACATAAAAGAGAGAAAGAAGAAGGGATTTAGACTTCACAGCCTCCTTTAAGAGCATCCCATCATCATGTAAAGATTTTCTGCCAGGCCTTTCCTCCTAACCATTCTGCATCCCATTAATCTTAAGCATCCACCCCATTAGCCTTGGGGAAGGTTTCCAGTTCCAAACTGCAGTGTCTTTATTTGTATGGACTTGTCCACACATGCCCCCTAGAGGGTTATACACAGACACAGATACACACACTCCAGTGTGCACACACACACACACACACACACACACACTCTCAAGCAAGTGCAGGCACACACACATACAGCCTTTTGTTCTTTTCTCTAGTCCATATGCAAAAACAAACAAACAAACAAACAAAGAACAGCAATAACAACCACAAAATGCAGAACACCATAATAGAACAATAGAACAGATGCTGGTGGAGCTGTGGGTGGCACATCAGATATACACTTTTTTTTTTTTTCCGAGACAGGGTTTCTCTGTATAGCCCAGGCTGTCCTGGAACTCAGTCTGTAGACCAGGCTGGCCTCAAACTCAGAAATCCTCCTGCCTCTGCCTCCCAAGTGCTGGGATTAACGGTGTGCGACACCACCGCCCAGCTCAGATATACACTTTTATATCTGCTGACTTTTCTTCCGTTGCTACATCAAAACACACCAAGCTCTATGTAGCCTCAAGTTCCTGATCTGAAGGTTTTCCAGGCTATAAGCTGCAAAATTAAAGTCCCACTAGAGAAAATCAAAGTGTAGCCTCAGAATAGCTGGTCCATGTGTGATCGAAACTCGAAACCATTCTTTCTCTCTTTCTTTCTATTGCTTGCCAGAGACCTGGAAGAGGCTGACGGGGAAACTGTCCCTTGCTTAAAAAAAAAAAAAAAAAAAAAAAAAAAAAAAAAGCCCATCAGGACTCAAGTAAGCCACTAGCATCTGCACAGGGTACCACACAGAGAAGGAAATGGCCAGAGGCCCGGGTCAACAACTGGGGAACAGGAGTTGAGGCGATTCTCTGTCCTAGGGCTGCTTGGCAAGGCCCTGCTTTCACAAGGCCTTGGCCAGGGCAACCCAGTTTATTTTCGGTTAATCTGGGTATGCCCTAATTTATTACGGGAGCCTCACATTTGCATGTCTACTTTAAGAGACCCTAACAAGTACACATAATAAAATGTTAATTTATGCCTTCTGTGAGGATTGGGATGGAGCACGGCTTTGACGCAACTGCAAAGCAGAACAAATCTGGAAACTCTGGCAGGCAAGAAGGAGGGTGGGGGAGGGACCGTGCTTCTCTGGGTTTTAGAAGGGCGGCTGCAAGGAGGAGGCTGGGAAAGTGTCCTGGCGTTCGCCTCCATTTACAACCCTGAAGGGACTTTCGACTTTAGTCCAGGGTTGTCCTTTTGTCTTAGATCCCTGACTAAACACAATATCTAAATAGCACCAAGCATAAAGCAGGCCGGTTTGTAAATACTTGGTGAATTGATTCATAATACTGGGAATGTCTTGAGCACAGACACTTCCTTCCATGGTTCTGGAACTGTCAGGTCTTGCTTAGCTGCTCTGAAGCTCCACGCCCAGCTTCTTTCTAAAGGAAGCAGCCCACACTTGCACATGTGTGGCACTTATGGACGCTCCAAACAGCCACTCCCGCAAAGGATCTCTGGATCCTTCAGACACTATCCAGTGCACACTGTCCTGGAAGATATTTTGCATCAGTTGTGGCCAGTCCCTCCTCCTCAGGTACCCTCCCCATGGTTGACACTCTAGAGCAGTGGTTCTCAATCTTCCTAATGCTGTGCCCCTTTAATACAGTTCCTCATGCTGTGGCGACCCGCAACCATAAAATTATTTTTCTTTCTACATTATAACCATAATTTTGCTACTGTTTTTAATGATAAGGCAAATGTTTGTGTTTTCCGATGGTACTGTGAAACAGTCATTTGATCGTCAATGGGGTCATGACCCACAGGCTGAGAACCACTGCTCTAGCGTCTTTTAAACTGGTCCTATTATTTAGAGCCATACTATCTATTTACGACTCCTCATTCATACTGACCTTGGGATGATTTCAGGATTAAAATATACTAGCAGACTTCTGGTAGTTTTATGTAACCAACTTTTAGTGCTTCTGCCAAACCTATGATACCACATTCCTCCAAGAACCATTCCTTTCTCCACAAAGGGAATCCTAAGAAACCAGGCATACCGTAACCCAACCACCATGGCCACAGATTGCATCAGAGACCCCCTTGGTCTTCATTGGGTCAGCACTGTCTTCCTCTTAGGAATTTATAAGTAGATTTAGGAAAGTTGGGTAGAAATTAGTATCTGGGTCAGGCGTGGAGTCTGGAGGTATGGAGGACATCTGCTAAGAGAATCAAAACAAGCCAGGATATGGAGTACAAAAGGAAACGTAAAATAAAATAGAATCTGCAGAGATTAGGGTATCCTTCATGCTGCTGGGTTTGTTCTGAAGGTGACTCAGTACTCTTCCTAATAATTTCTTATTCATCGATTGGGCTTATTTGGCTAGATTTCTGATACTAGTCTGCAAAAGGACTTTCAAAAGACATTACGTTTTACCATAGAGTTCTGTTGCTCTAATTAGGATTGCATCCCTCACTGAATTGTCGCCCTCTATAGGATTGACTGCCCAGCTTCCAGTGGTTTATGACACCATTATCACCACCCATGCTTAGACTCAGGGTGCTCTACAAACTGTTCATCCAACCCAGATCATTTTCTCTGATGATCATTTCTCACAGAGCCCCCCTTTTGAGGCTGTCTGTCTGTCTGTCTGTCTGTCTGTCTCTGTATCCTTCTCCCTCTCTCACCCTCTCTTCCTGTCACACCTCTGTATTCAGAGGTCATCCTCTGGTGTTATTTATGGGCAGTTCATCTTGTTTCTGTGATAGGCCAACATTTGTCTGGAACTCACAGAACAGTTGAAGCTGCCTGGCTACTGAGCCTCAGACAGCTTCTGCAGCCTTGTCCCCAGTACTGTGACTGCAAGTATACATCAGGCCATTCTTTTCACATTGGTCTGGGGACAGAAGCCATGTCTTCATGTTTGCGAGGCAAGCACTTTCCCTAGTGAGCTATCTCCCTCTGATCCTCTTCTTTATAGCTCTCTAAACCTTGTTTCCCTGGGTCACTGCCTGGGTTGGAATGGTCTTTCCTTTCTTCTTGGCCATACATGAGATCTAGATTAGACACTAGAAGCTTTTCAGTTTCACATGAAGCAATGTATATGACCACATTGGAGAAAGTGGGCACAGTGCTTATTAACAGCAGGGAAAAATTTACCTAATGAAAAATGAGTTGAAAATAAGTGAGCTAAACTGTGTTCTTGGCTCACCAGGAAGGAGTGTCTTCCCTTCATAAAAACTCGAACATTTTCTGGCATTGGGGAAGGAGCCAAATAGCATCAGTGTTCTTCCAGATGTAAAGGGCATGATAGGGTCTGTATCCATGGAAAGCATGCAAGAACTCATCAGACCCTTCTTTGTGTGTCCAGTGTCAATGGAATACATCGTGAACTGAAGCAAGAATGGTGGAGAAGTCCACTGGATGAGTGGTTTTGATACTGTCTGATGAAAATAGAGCCAGAGATACTGGGCTGGAGAGATGGATCAACAATGGTTGAGAGTACTGACTGCTTTCCCAGAGGACTTGGTGGGTCACAACTATCTGTAAGTCCAGTTCCAGGGAATCTAAAGGCCTCTTCCAACCTCTGTGTGCACAAGGTACATGTGTAGTACACAGCCATATATGCAGGAAGAACAATCCCACACAATAATTAGTAATAATAATAATAAAGTCATAGATGTTGAATTTATTACTGGTGGGAGGCCAGTGGAGACGGAAAAGACTGCTGGTGTGCATGACAGGCACTCTCATTTTAGGGGGAACCATGCCATAAAATAGTTCACACAACATTTGTTACAAAAAGAAGCCCAAAGAAGTATTCCTTTCAAATTTTAGGCGAAAGAAACCTAATCTGTACTTTGTGCCAATCACTGTCATGCTGACCCACATTCCTTTGAGACTGGCGGCACATGCTACCTACCCCTGAGTCTTCTCACTTGTACATTGGTCCCCTGCTTTTTTCCCTTTTAAGAAGCAGTTTTCAATATCACAGGAATGGAGAGGGAGGCAGTGAGGACAGGAGGGAGGGGCTGAGTTAGAAAGAATCAGCAAAAAGCAAAACAGAGACAGAGTTGTGTCCTGCAAACACGACATACGGGATTGTAAGACTTTTTGATGGCCGCGCATATGGAGAAGGTCTCTCGCTGCTTACACTTCTCCACTGGATTTCTCCTCTATTCCTTCTGGCTTCCTGTCATCCCTTGCCAAAAGAAATGTTTTTCTGTCATTCTTTGAAATCATTTTAATTCTGTTTTGGAGTGGGCTCCAATTTGTTTTAAGTGCGGGATTTCACACTGATGCAGGATTCAAAACTTTATAATTTGGAAGTGGAGCCTGAAGAGAAATAAATTCACTTACAATATTATTTTAAAAGGGCCTCATTGAGATCAAAACTTCAGGTGTCCAGAGCCTGCTGTAATGCTGAAGATCTCGCAGTAATACCCAAAACTAGTTTGTAAGTCCTTGTACATATGTGGTGGTGGTGTGTGTGTTGGGGGAGCATCACTTTGCCTGTGATAAACATTGAAACATTGGGGATCTGGTAAATTAGCCACACCAGCCGCCTAGTAGAGTGTAAGCATACAGGAGGCCTGGGTTTCACAGGAGAGGGTAAGAGGATTCTTACAAGAAGGAAACATGAATCTGTCTAGTTAACTTTACTGTAACTGGCAGTGCCATCTCTGGATTCTTCACCCTCATCCCACACAGCTAGAAAACTGCGGAGCATGCGGGTCTTTTGGTTTGTTTGTTTCTTTCTTTTTGTTTTGTTTGTTTGTTTTTGTTTTTCATAGATTTTTTTTAAAAGCAAGAGGCCATCTGAAATGTTGGAAATTTGGAAATTTAAAGAAAGAACATTGTGCGTCAAAGATTCTAAGCTGTACAAGTGACTCAATATGAAACACATGTTAAGAGGGTAGGACTTTAAACAAAAGCTGTGAGGCTCTCTTCCCTGCGGCCCGTGGGTCACTTGAATGCCTGTCTCAGGCAGTGGCTTGGGGTAGACTGTGAAAGAAGCAGCAAACTCGTGGGAGCCATCTGGTTCATGAGGATAAGAGTAATCTCCAATAACTCTCAATTCTTCCAAGCAATGCCATTGGGAAATTCTTCTGGAGAGGGCCTAGCCTAGATGATCCCAAATTTTTGTCCTCCTGCGCCCCCTAGTGTAGGATGCTTAGTAGTTCCTGGGTCACAGGGTTAATACGGAAAATCTGTCCATTCTTAATTACCCTCTTTGATGAATGAGAGACTTGGAGGAGAGATGAATTAGAAATAGATTAAAGTTGAGGAGTGGATTAAATTAGCAACTGTGAAAGTTTCAGGCTACACCTGAAACCAGGCTGAGCTGTCGTTGGGTAAATCAGAACATGTCAGACTTAAGAAGCGTGCCTACCATCCTCAGGGGAACATACAGACTTTTGATTGTTTCTGGGTAGGTCTTCCACCTCTGTGTCTTTACCATGTTCTCAATGGAGGTAGAGGATGCTGGCCTGTGGATGATTCTTTCCTCTATCATGCAGGGTGATGGCTCCCTTTCATGCAGCAGTGGTTCCCCGAATTCATTTCATTTCAAGAACTTTCAGTTTGCTAGCTAAGTTTTCAGAACCTAAGAAGGATTTACCAACAGAATTTACTGTTCATACCAGTGGATGGTTCATCACCACCTATAACCTTGTGATTGTTTGGGTAGTTTTTTTTTTTCACCTAATATTTGCAGGTAAATGGGTTTTTGTACCATTTTGTTTTTTCTCTGAGTCCCTCACAGTGCAAGGCCATATCCGAGATCTCTATAAAATGAGTGTGCAGCTTTCTGCTGCAGGCTTTGCCTGAAAAGTATGTGATTTCCTTGTAAAGAGCGAACCTTGAATCTGAAGGGGTAGAGGACAAAGGGTTGGGATGCTCTTGGGTGTCATAAAGGGACTCTCCCTAGCATATTATGGGAGAATTTGGCATCTTGTAACATTCATGATAAATATTCTTTGGCCTTGGAACTTTTACCCAAGACTTTCCTTAAAGCTAAGGAACCCTTCTTCTTTTGACTTCTACTGAAGTTCACATAAACACTCTGTGTGCGAATATCCAGACCTACTGAGCAAAGAAAGAACAAACCAAGTAGTTATGAAAATAGCACACACTATTAAAGAAAAATTATTACATGCTTCAGAAAAATAAAGGTGAAAATTTCAAGTCAAGATAAAATTATGTCCAGAGAGATTTGTAAAATTCTTTTTTTTTTAATTGATTGTGATGGATCATTTCATTGTGAAAGAGGCTGACTATGAGCTCTGCCATGAGATATGGGCTGCGGTACTGAGGGATAGGCAGAGACTCAGTAGATGAGTGTGTATCACAGGCCAGACATCCAGTGGATACATGCAGTACACAGACCAGACACCAAGTGAATGAGGATATTTCACAGGCCAGATAGCTGGTGAATGTGTGTCATAAGCCGGATATCCAAGAGATGAGTGTGGACCACAGGCTGGACATTTGGTGGATGAGTGTGTGTCCAAGTCCAGAGAGCCAGTGTGTGAAGATGCAGCCTGACTGAGAAAGATACTGATGCGGGGATGCTTCCGATAGCACCTAGTGAACTGGCTGTTTTAAACGTTTATCTCTTGTTTGCCCATCTAGAAAACACTGAAATAGTCAGTGAGCACAGATGTACATGGTCAGAGGCAAAAGTCTCTATGCATTTACTATCTATAGCACTTTCAATATTGGCACTCAAATGGAGCAGATAATTTCTGAGTCTGCCAACAAATAAATTATAGTTATTTTAATTACCAGATTATTGTTTTGACCATCAGAAGTATCAATTGAGGGAGTTAGTACCTATAGAATAGTTATAGTACTTGTCTTTCTATAACTTCCTCTTTGGCATCTCTGTGAGTTACCAACAACTTTACTTAAATATTTCCAGTCAAGGCTACAACCATCTTTTGTTGTAAAGTATTTTCTATTATTAGAAAAATAATTTGCCTTCACTGTTATAATTTTAGAAACCAAACATAGAAGTATAAAATTAAAATTGGAACTATCTTTACCACTGCCCCGAGACAAGCCTCACCTATGAATGTTCCTGCATCTTCCAGAAATCTGCTCATGTGTTGAGAGCAAATGTACAAACACTCACATTTTAAAAATGCATATTGTATATATTTTAAAGTTAGATTAATCTTCATTTGTCAATTAATTTTCTACAGCACCACTTTTAAATGTCATATAAGCATATTTCACTTCTAAATAGTTCTACTTAGTAGGACTTTTTCCTTCTATCAAATACATAATTTCCTCTTGCTCTCTGCCCTCTGGAGTCACAATTGATAAAGTACCAAATTCTTCTCCAGGTTAGCTTTTCAAAACCATGAAGACTGCTCTCATGCCTCCTGGAATCTATATTTTCTTTAACAAAATTT
The DNA here is from genome assembly GCF_008632895.1 of Mastomys coucha. NCBI lineage: Eukaryota > Metazoa > Chordata > Mammalia > Rodentia > Muridae > Mastomys > Mastomys coucha. Next base: position 6,534,996 of record NW_022196902.1, read on the forward strand.
TTAAGTAAAAATTTTAATTAAAATATAATTACATCATTTTTTTCCTTTCCTCCTTCCGGTCCTTCCCATGTCCTCTCATATTCATGACCTCTTTCTCTTTGATTATTATCGTTACACACACACACACACACACACACACACACACACACACACACACACACACACGTGCGCGCAGAACCTGCTACATTTATTGAGTATTGTGTGCACACGATTAGGGCTGACTACTTGGTGTTGACTAACCAGCGAGGGGGGCTCATCCTTGGGGGGACTGATTCTCTAGGTGTCAGCATTGCTTAGTTTCCTGTAGCCCTATGTCTCAGTCCTAGGAGGTTTCCCCTTCCCACAATAGCAGATCTATTGGTGGTGTTATTGTGCCGGTTTTGTTCAGACAGCCATATTGTTGAGGCATTGTGGGTACAGCTTGCCTGTCATTTCTAGGAGACAATCTTGCATCAAACTTCCCAGATCTCTGGCTCTTGTAGTCTTTCTATCTCTCTTCCATAACATTCTCTGAGCTTTTGGTGCAGGAATTGTGTGTCTGTAACCATTGGAGCTGGTCACTCCAGGATCATCTAACCTCTGCATTTTGACCCGTTGAGGTTTGGTATAATAATCTCCATCTGCTGCAAAAGGAAGCTTCTTTTTTTAAAAATCTTTTTGATATAAAATAATAAATAATAGCTGCATATATTTAAGTAAAACTTTATGAGCACTGGACATGTTTTTGGACCAATGAGTCATTGCACAGTTAAGGTGATACCCAGATCCATTACGCTTAAAAAGTTTGCTCAAGCCCTTTTGTGGTGTGTGTGTGTGCTTGATAAGAAAACTTAATCTGAACTCCAGTCTTCTAACTACCTTGAGCTTATAATTCTGTGTCATAAGCTGGGGTAGCTCGTTCAGTTATATATACCTAGTCCTTCAAGCATTGACCAATAGCTTCTCATATTCCCCCTCCCACCAACCCTGGAAATCTCTACACAAATCCTTGCATGTATGAGTTTGGTTGTTTTCGCTACTTCATACATGTAGAAACATGCAGGATTTGCCCTTCTGTGACTGCCTTATTTAATTTGGTACAATCACCTCCAGCTTCATCCATGTTGTGATTTCTGAAGGATTTTCTTCTTTTTTAATGTTTAATAGTATTTCATGCCATGTATATACTGCATTTCCTTCCATCTGATCACTGATGGGCATTTAAGTTGATCCTATGTCTTGGGCATTGTGAATAATTCTGAAAATGACAAATCTGTAAATCTGGTGAACAAAAGCCCAGACATGAAACTAATAGCTCATATGGCAGTGCTATTTTAAGTTTTCTTGAAGAATATTTGATAAGAATGTCAAGAACATATACCATGAGGTTTGGGCATGCTGGCATACATCTGCAATCCTAGGCCTTGAGAAGTAGAGGCAGGAGGTTCAGGAATTCAAGGTTACCCTCAGCTGCAATGTGATTTTGAGGCCAGCCTTGGCTACATGAGATCCTTTCTTTTAAAAAAGGGACTGCAAAAAATGAGGAAATGGGGAACTTTTCAACAAGTGGTGCTGAAAAGGTATATACCAATATGCAAAAGGGTGGATATAGACCCCTTCTTTATCTTATAATGCTCGGGAGGAGAGAGAGAAAGAGAGAGAGAAAGAGAGAGAGAAAGAGAGAGAGAAAGAGAGAGAGAGAGAGAGAGAGAGAGACAGCGACAGAGACAGAGACAGAGACAGAGGCAGAGACAGAGAGACAGACAGAGAGACAGAGATACAGAGACAGACAGAGACAGAGACAGACAGAGAGAGACAGAGACAGACAGAGAGACAGAGACAGAGAGACAGAGAGATAGAGACAGAGAGAGAGACAGAGAGAGAGGCCTTTAAAAAGAAATGTTGTCTAGATTAAGATCTGAAGAAAAAATAAATTTTTTAGGTGTTAAACTCAACTCATTGCCTCAGTCTATTGAGAAATGTTCAAATGTCAGCCTGATGTATGTACTTTTTCATTTCTCTTTCTGAATTACAGGGACAATCGGCTGAATTGTCGACAAATGTCTGCTTTCTTTCTGGATTGTCATGAACATTTTCAGATCCCTCCGGTGTCTTCCTTTAGGACACTCATTTATTTATTTTGATATTTTACTTTATGCACCTGTGGATTTTGTGTGTATGTGAACATGGCTACATGTGTATGTACCATACTATGTGCAGATACATGTGATGGCCAAGTGTCAACCTCTGTTGTCTTTCTCAGGCGCTTCCAACCTTTGTTTCATCTACTAAATTTATTCATTGACAATTTTACACACACACACACACACACACACACACACACACACACACACACACATGCACACATATACAGATGCACACTGCATTCTGAGTACTGTCATTCTCCTCTGTAATCTCTGCCTCCCTTCTCTGTCCCCATCTTATTTCCTATTAACCTCTTTTCCCATTCTTGTCTCTATGTCCCTTTGAGTTTGACCAGGGACAGCCATGTGGCCTTGGGATTGAAGTTATCCATTGGAAACTGTGGGTTCACCAGTGAGTGCACAACCTATTCAGGCTCCTCCCGAGTCTGTCCCAAGTCTAGTAGATAGTTCAGCACTAAGCAACTGGATGCCCTAAGTCCCTCCCAGATCCATGATTGATTACTGAGTTGGCCTGTCTTGGACAGATTCAGTGTAGGTAACCATAGACGCTGTGAGTTCATGACTGTGTTATTGTGTCATAGAGGATGGGATTTCACTGCCCTTCTCCTTCCTGTCCAATTTCTACCTTTCTTCCATCCCTGCTTCTTTAGTGTCCTCTGAGCCTTGAGTGCATAATAAATTGACTTCTTTAGAGTTGAGCTCTAATCCTTCACCTGTCTCAGAATTCACTACCGTTCACTTCAAGGGAAGACTTGTCTGATTAGGGTCAAATGTAGGCTTATTAGACAAAAAGCAGAAAAGCAGAAACCTAGCTATTTAGAAGACATTACATCTCTAGCTGAACGTTAGTAATACTTTCCTGTATAGACTTATGGCCTCCTGAGGTAGTGGGTTTGGTCAGGCTTGCCGCAGGAAGCATAGGCTCCCTTCTGTGGTGCATTGTGCAGATCTAGTCAGAGAGTGCTTGGCTATGGCATCACAATCCTGCCACTGTTTCATGCATGGCCATTTTTCCTGGCTGGTTGGTACTGCAGTTTGGAGAGTTTGCTCCTGGGTAACGCCATTGATGTCTATGCCCTCCTTTGGTCTCTCACTTTTACGAGGATCCTGTTAATTGACTAAGTTGACCTAGGGAGCAGTGGGGAGCAGCCAACACTGTATTTTCAAGTGTGTGCTATCATACCCTGATTTTTTTTCTGGATTCTGGGGATGCAATTCAGATCCTCATGCTTGCAGAGCAGGACTTTGCTAACCCAGCTATCTCTCCAGCTCCCCAAAGAACTTTCCTTTATGACTCTGTTTAAAGTGGATAAACAATATGGTTAATATTAAATCCACTTACCACCTTGTTTTAAGATTCCTTGTTCACATGCCTTATTGTATATGCTTAAATCCTAAAAGGCTTGATCTCAGCAGAATGTGGGCACATTTCCCAAAGCCCCCTGATGCTTTTTGTAAGTGGGCTGTCAGTCAGGAGCTCTGGCTCAGGATGCAAATGTCTGCCCTTTCAAGCTTCCTAGCTCTCTGGGTGGTGTCCTTAGCAAGTGCTCTCAGCCGGATGAGAGGCAAGTTAGAATCTGTCATACTCCACCCTATAGAATCCACTCCCCAGCTCTGTTATTTTTGCTTCTACTCTTACACTGCTTTTTGCTCTTAAAAATAAGTCTCTGCTCACTATTCCTTCAAGCCCCACTTCACAATATCCAAAGGGACCAATTCAGCTCCCAAACAACCAAGTATTTATTCACAAAACAAACATAAACAAGCGAGAGGCAGAATGAATATTTCATCTTTCAACCTATTTTGACACGTTGGAGATGCATTTTGATCTTTCCTTGCTCTCTCCAATCTTCAGCAACCTCCGGGATGGAAGGAAGACAAAGAAACACCTTTTTTTTATTCCAAAGGCTAATTGCTCTTCCCCAGTTTTTGCTTCATTGTATCATATATATATATGCCCCTTCTGGGACAGATTGCAAGCTCCCAGAAGGAGGGGGAGTTTGTTATAAAACAGGAAGTGAGAGTCGGAGTAGCATGTGTCAAGCAAGGCCTGTGGTTTCTATTTAAGTGACAGAATCAGCTCTGGAAATGAAGTAGAGAGAGGAGACAGTCTTTCCTAACTGCAAAGTCACTGCTTTTCTGAATTATGTGGCTGATGCATTTTTGTGGAACAATAATTTTTGTTTTTTGAAAATTACTTCCAAACTTCATTTTAAGCTCACATTGCCAAGAAAGCCAGACTACCCTTCTCTCATAACTCTATGACATCACCCAGTTAAATCATTTTTCAGGGAACATCTCTGTTTTGCTCCTGCTATTAAGTATTATCTAATGTTCTTCCCTGAATCTGCTGGAAAATTAGACTCTTTGTTCAGGTTTCAGTTGTAATGTTATCACTGATGCACATCCATGGTTGGCCTGTTTTGAGAAAATTTTTAATTTTAATTTTAGCAGTAGCGTGTTATGGCTGTGTGTGTGTGTGTGTGTGTGTGTGTGTGTGCAAAGAATACTTTTTTTTTTTCTGTCTGGCAGTGAGTCACAGTTTTAGTACTTTGAAAGGCTTGCCACAGGCTTCTTTCTCACGTGTGAGCATCACTTTGAAATAACAGTGGGCCGAACCGGCTGATGCAATTTTGAAGTTAGCTCCTCTGCAGAGAGCAAAGGGAGAAGAAACAGAGGAGGCATTTGGTTAGAGGTCTCGGACAAGGTGAGATTCTGCTGCAGCCTCCCTGTCAACCTGGACGACACAAAGACAGTGTTCATCCCTGATCCCAGTTAAGAGACAGACCCTCAGCAGGGGCCATAGCAGACTGCCAACTTTTTCTATGTTACAGGGTTAAAAATATACTTTGATGTCATTCTTGGAGCTTTCAAACACAGAGGAATCACTGAGCATTTGTGCACTTCTCAAAGCATGTTATGGATAAATTAATAATAATTTTCAGGACAGAGTGCTACATTTTATTTTCATCTAAAGAGCAGCTGAGTTCTTGCCTGTTACTGAATACTTTACCCAGAGGCAGGGAAAGTGACTTTGGCCCATCAAAAATATATGACTCATTCATTGAATTATCGAAATGCAGTATTTATTGAGCCTTTTCTATTTAATAAGTGCTCTCTTAAAATTATATATTAAAACACTATTTAAAATTCTCTACATTCACTTAGTCATATGTTTGTCCCTTCATTGTGGAATAAACAGCATTACTCCATGGACCTAGGAGATGTAAAAGCCCATAAATATAGGCTCGTTCTCTATCTCTCTACAGTCCAGTAGTCCGCTCTGAAAAGGCATAAGAAAAATTAGGCTCACCATAAATACCATCTTACTGGATGGGAATAGAAGGGATAGGTGGTCCCATGAGAGGGCACCTTTTACTCTTTACAGGCAGAGGGAGTAGAGGACCAGAAGGTACTTGAAGAGTTAAGAACTGTTAAGGCAAGAACAACCCACAGAGCACTGCAGTGATCAGTATGACCTGGGAACCTCTGATTGTCGACTGTCCCACAAAACACTGATGCTGTCCTACAGTGTCCTACAGAACACTGTAGATGGGGAGGTGGCCCGAGAAGTCAGAAATCATCCAGGGAGCCTCCATGGAGGGGTCTCTGCAGAGTGTGCACGTGGTTCCTGTTTAAATAGGGTTCTCTTTGTGCTGCTTGTCATTGAGCAGAGGGTATAGAGATCTCTGTTTCTACATAACTCATGATAAAAAGACAATTTCCTTTTTCAGTGATAAAAAGAATTCTTTGGGTTAGATTATATAGAGCTACATGTACCATAGACCGATGACTTCTACCATCTACATTAAACTTATATCATAATAAATGTAATGGAGGTGGTTAATAATAAATGATATCACACATTTTGAAGGAAAGGGCATGGGGACCTTTGAAGAAAATTATAGGATGCCTTTCCATGTTTTAAAAAGAAACACACAGTAGTGTTTACCATTTCACAGAAATGGGTGTATTTTGCTTGATCATATGCAATAAGGCACCACAGAGGGACTATGTAAATGTATACATATGGCTAATGCACCGAAGAAGTCTAGGGATGTGGTAACAGTACCATGGAACAGATGCTGCAATGCACACAAATAACGCATCTGCGCTGCAGGTACTGAGCAGATGAGGTGAATTAAAATCATCTGTTTCTACTATTCCTCTCAACCCACTTACGTAATTCTGGGCCAACTCTTAAAGGGGAGGATTTGCTGAACTTCCTCTTCCTTAGTTCTTGGTAAATAGTGAATCACAGAGTGCTTACCACTAAAGAAGACAATTCTCTCCACAACCCAGAGAGTATGGTGTGATGGACACACAACAAGGAAGAATGACATTTTCCCCAAGAAATCCATGTGGTTTTGCTCCTAGCTGCTATCTTTCTGGGACCACTGGCTGCTCAGGTTCAGGATATATTCCTGGGGGGAATGGTTTCCACATAGTGGGAATAATTCTCAAGACAGTACTCAGTTCAGATGTCCTGTTCTCTCCAACAGTCGGGGTGGTCTCGGAAAGCTTTTCCATAGCTGTGTGGAGAGGAAAAGAAGGTATTTTGTAACAGGCAAGTGGCATCAATTCCACATTGGAGAGTGGGCCCTGGAGACAAGCCAGGCTCCCCACAGTCTTGCATTTGCCTGAGTCTGTGCATTCGCAAGTAGAACTCAAAATAGCATGAGTTATATAAAGACGACTGATGAAGACACTGAACTTTAATGTGTGATGCTGTGAAATCATAGATGACACTAGCAAATTCTCCAAATCAGTCTTTAAAGAACGTCACTTGTACACTGGTCCAGAGCACAGGAAAGGTCCTGTCCGGTTCTGGGAAGATAAAGAGCAGGATCATGAGAGAAATATCTGCCCAGCTGGGTCTGACCATGTGTTTCCTTAGTTCCTTGGTGAGGAAAGGTATGAAGTCAGACAGCAGACTATCCTCTAGTTCCACCTGCATCCTAATTGTCATTAGTTATTGTGAGTCTGGACTGTTTCAGGTGAGCAAGATGTTAAGTGTCCCATGTTCTACTGTGTTAGTCTATGAGTACACGAGGGTCTGTTGTGTATGCCTATATGTTTGCGTAGATATGTGCACACATAATTTCCTTTAACAATATAATAAAAGAAATCCCATATGGATCTGCCACAGTGAGATATGTGCATTAGATATGTGCTACTGAGATAGAACCACCAGACAGCACTCCCCAAACACAACCCCAACAGGGAAAATTCCTCTCTGGGTATGCCAGAAGAGCACCGGCAAGTCTCTGCTTGTTAAAGAGATTCATGGAATATTTGAGAGCTGAGCACCAGGCCTAAGGCCTTTTTTTTTTTTTTTAATAGGCAAGGATGTTGAGGCCAGGAGGACTTTCCAAGGCACAAAAGGTTACCCCTGGGACAAGAACCCCTGATCTCAAAAATATCCTCCAAGTTCTGGAAGAGAACACAGGGAACTGATGCTGTTTTTCAATTGAAGATATTGTGCAATGTAAACATGTTATCTGCCCTACAAAAAATTGTATTTCCCAACCTGACAAATGTACCCTGGATATCAAGCATGCATGACGAAGAAGCCAGAGCTCTTACGTAGCACCTCTCTTGTTCCTTTATTTCTCACTGGCTATGAGAGAATGGCAGAGCCATCACTCACTATGTTCCCCAGCATGGCTAGGAAACTGCAAATCTGAAAAGACAGATGGTGAGAGGGGACAGTTTTGGAAATAGCATCATGGAGGCTGAAGTGTCTCACTCTCAAGTTGGGCACATCTGTGTCCTGACCACTAAATTAGCTCTCGGAAGAGTCCCAAGCCTGTGCTTCTTCCTGTTTTTCTAGTCACAGGTAAGTGCTTCTACACTCCACATGGTCCCAAACATAAAACAGAGGGAAGTCCACTTTATGTATTGCTAGGAGATAAATCCAGATCTCCTTTGCAAGCATGTCACCATTTCTAAAGAGTTATGGTCTCAAAGGATGGAGATGGAATAAAAAAAAATCTTTCACAAGAGGTGAGTTTTAGGATCCCAAACCCAATCTCTTCTTTTAAACTCAAGAACACATTCTGGAAATTTCAAGCTGTCCCCGGGAAGGGACACGAAATCTCGAGGAGTTGAAGCAAGGAGAGATGCGTGGGAACTCTGGAGTGATTACATGGCAGCTTGCCAGGTCCCTTGGCAAGTGGGAGCGTTTGAGGAACCACTTCCTGTTCTCCTACATTTCAACACTCCTGCTTACAGGAGGTGTTCTGCTGGAAAGATACTCCAACTGAGAACAACCAGGCACTGCCTTGTATGGAAATAGAGGAAATGGAAAGGACAAGGAAAGGCATCAAGCAGGCAATGGTGGCACCACAGGTTATGTGGGGACACTGACGACCACCATACAGCAAGCATCTCTTCACACAGTGCATCCGGACTTGTTACTTTTTTCTGTGATTCTCCATTTATCTCTTCACAAAGATACTTTTCTTATCTATGGCATTCCTGTGCCCCTCCATGGCATTCCTGTGCCCCTCCATGGCATTCCTGTGTCCTCTATGGCATTCCTGTGTCCCTCTGTCTAGGGCATTCCTGAGTCTCCTCTATGGCATTCCTGTGCCCCTTCATGGCATTCCTGTGCCCCTCTATGGCATTCCTGTGCCCCTCCATGGCATTCCTGTGCCCCTCCATGGCATTCCTGTGCCCCTCCATGGC
>NW_022196902.1:6544273-6552589 GCF_008632895.1 Mastomys coucha
TGTGCCCCTCTATGGCATTCCTGTGTCTCCTCTATGGCATTCCTGTGCCCCTCTATGGCATTCCTGTGTCTCCTCTAGGGCATTCCTGTGTCTCTCTCTGGCATTCCTGAGTCCCCTCTCTCTATGGCATTCTTGTGTCCCCTCTGTGGCATTCCTGTATCCCTTCTCTGTATGGCATTCCTGTGTCTCCTCTTATTTCTTTCCTTTCACATAATTCTGTTCATTTCCTTTACAATACAAGCCACAGTGTGATTTTTTTTAAATGATAATTTAATAAGTGTTTGGGGAGAGCCCTTTTATTTCAGGAGTTATGCTGAACCATGGGCTGATGATGAAGGAGTAGATGACAGATGCTGGTCCTTTGAGCTTCCTGCATCATGGGAAGGGAATATGTCACACTCAGGAATGCCGACCTGAAGCTAGGTGTTTTGCTCTACTTTTGTGTGCAGAGCAGTCAAGCTCACTTACTCTGCTCAAAGTACACATAGCAAGTAAGTGATGTAGGCTCAGTCAATAGCCCCCTCTTGCAGCTGGATATAATAGAATTGTGTGAGAAGACTCACATTCTCGTCCTGAGTCACAGCTTATTCAGAACTCCTTGGTGTTCCTTTCTTGAGTCTCTTTTTGTAGAATAGATGCTCCATGGTATCAAAATACCTTGGTTACTACTTCCCTGTTGTATCCTTGGCACATGGTACACAAGGAATGCTTAGAAATGTTTACAGGACATGGCTACCATGTGGCTCAGTCATGGAGCACTTACCTAGTGTACTCCAGACCCTGGATTCTATTTTCAACATAGCAAAAATAAATATTTAAAAAGTTGGGTCTGATTGTTCTGGCAGCATGTGTATAGTAGAGGATTGCAAATTCGATCACCAGTAGGAGGAGAGGACCTTGACCCTGTGAAGGTTCTGTGCCCCAGTGTAGGGGAATGCCAGGGTCAATAAGTGGGAGAGGGTAGGGTGGCAGGCATGGGGACGGGGGAGGCAACAGGGGTTTGTTCTTGTTGTTTTTGTTTGTTGGAGGGGAAACTGGGAAAGGAGAAATTTACATGTAAATAAAGAAAATATCTAAATAAAAAATGTTTAAAAAGTAAGCATTTACTAAATGAATGTCAGAAAATGGTTCATTAAAAAAAACCCATAAGGAATTGTTTGGGCTATTTCCATATAAAGGACAGCACACTTAAGAAATTGCTATGTCCACTCATGCTGTGTGGTAGCAGAAGCCTCCGATTTTTGCTCTTGGTTTTGATCATGTTTTTTCTAACATAGAAGCATTCTATTGTTCACTGTGTGTGACCCCTGTATCCTCTCTAGTTAATTCTTAAAGTGAAGCCTGAATTCCTCTCTTATGACAGTCTCCTGTCTACCTGTTTATTGATGTTGCTGTGTTTGGTCTCCAGGAAGCCTACCCTTGTTCCTGAAATGAAAACCACCTCCCCTCAGCTTGGCTGTCAGATGAGTGACTCAGGAGCTGGCTCCTACAGCCTGGCATCAGAACTCAGAAGCCAGGAGTTTGGAAGAGTCTTTATTTTGGTATCTAAGTGAGAAGAAAATACCTGGTCCATCTCTCTAGTGCTCAGGAGGAAGCAGAGAGACGTCATAACCATAAAGATTGTATCTGGGTTGAAGGTGATTCTGTGTCTATGCACAGTCCTGCAGGTTCTGCCTTAAAGCGTGGGTCAGGCGGCCCAGTCTCAGTTTCATGGAAGCAGGAATATGTTGTCAGCAACTCTTGTGTCTTGGCACAGCTTTGGAATGGCTTTGAGGCAGGAAGACTCCAAGTCTGTGAAGTAATGAAATTCACACGTGTTCCAACAGGATCAGGAAGGGTTGGGAAATTTGCTGGGCAATGAAATGATCTACAATGGGGAAACTTCTCAGTCAGCAGCGTGACTACTAAAAGCTTTCTTAACAAGTGGACAGAAGATGATACTCCTGAGGAAAATGACAGAAGTAACATGACCGCCATCAGACCCTGGGCTGAAGCTTGTGTGGACCAGTTCCTTGGTTCTTACAGTAATTACACACAGAGAGGCTCATGAGACACAGCAGGGCACTCACTTCAAAGATGGGATTCCTACACGGGTCTGATGGACTTGTGCTTTGACAATAATCCTGGATTTACCAGGATGGCCTTATAAGGATAGAGAATGGGGGAGAAAGAAGAAGAGTGAACTGTCATTGTGTAGTCTCTTCTCCCTTGATGTGGGATTCACATGAGTTGTTAGCCACAGGAGGAGGGAATCTTTATGGACATTTCCCTTGGATGTTCTATCATTTTTCTACTCCTCTTCTCCTATTCTAGAAAGTCATATGCATAGGAGAGGGGTCCAGGTGGGACAGGCTAGTATACTTCTTAGGAAGATTTTATAGGGACAGGGTTTCTATTCTCTTTTGCAGAGAACATCAAGAACAGGATAGGGACTAACCTGGAACACAGCACCCAGCTTCCAACTTGTGCAGTTGAACATGATTGCTTTGTACCCCAATCTTTGCTCTTTTCAAGACCAAATTATCTGCCTTGCCGATGGAGGGTGTCTTTTACTTCCACATGGTTTACACAGTCACAGCTCTCCTCTCCATAGAGAGCATAAAGATACGAATGTCCACTCCATATGCTCCAACATGCTTCCTCTGTAGCTTCCAGGCAATACCCCTTGCTTCATTTCAGGCTGTCTGTGGAGCTACACATCCATTTCCCCTTATCTGTGGAGCATTTGGGTTACAGAAAGGAAATCAAAAGGTGCCAGTGCCCTGCAAAAGAAGTTCTCTTTCTTGCAGTTTCTTAAGCTATAAATACCATCTCTGCTTTAAAAACAGGGGCTAGCACCAAGGCTCTGTATGGAGAAAATCATTTGTTAATTTCTTTCCCATGAAAGAGAAGCAAAACTTGATTCTCTGGGAGATAAAGTGCCCAGTCATCATCTGGGTTTGGCTGGTCTCCATGAGGAGGCAGAGGGCTAGGGCCATGCCAGGTAATAAGGATGTCAGCAAGACAGCAGGCTTTTCCTGGATGAAGACCTAAACTCGAGAGAAGGGACGAGGGGGGTGATTTACTTTGAATTCACCCTAAGGTCTGCACTGACTGGAGTGTAGGCCATAAAAGAACAGAAGCCATTATCGTCTTTGTGGTCCTTGCTAGAGGTCTCCATAGAAGGTAAAGTGTCCCCGAAGCAAGGGAAGGGCCCTAGGGGTTTTCCTAGGGTCAGTTCAGTTAGAGACAAGAATGGCATTCCCCAAGTATTAACAACAACGACATCTTTTAAACATATACATCAAAGGAGGCTTGAAGAGCCAGATGGTGGTTTCCTCAGGAAAGGTTCTTCAATGACATCTCTTCATTCTTAGGGACTTGAAGGAAGAAAGGAACAATAGCAAAAGCTTTAGTTTTCTCTAAAGGAAAAAGGGTAGGTATGAACACACCTGGGTTTGGGAGTCTTTGATGGGACATTTACCATTCTGTCCTGCTGAACACAGATGGAGATATGAATGGATCCTTCCTATATGGCTGCCTCACCTAGTACCTGGTCAAAACACGGGAAGGAGAGTTGGAATAGAGAGTGAGAGAAACGGAGGCAGCAAGGAGTCAGAACGAGGCGAGCACACCACATGCCTGCCAGGGAGTCCTCTGCCTTCCCTAGCAGGGTTGGCCTATCAGCTCTGAGTGTTCTAGAGTTAGAGCCAGAAGGGAGACTGCAACATGACTCAGTGTAGGCAAGGCAAGAAGAGCAGGTGGCGAACCAGGCCCAAGTCTAGAGAAGCATCAAGACCATAAAAAGGATGAATTTTGATGCTTAGGACAAGAACATAGTCCATTAAAAAACAACAAACATACAAACCTTATGGCTCTGAAGAGGTGACAATTGTGACATTGACTTAAGATTTCTTAGTAGATGGGATAGAATTCCTTCTTGTTCAAGTCCCAAGAGTTTTCAGATTCTCTTGGCATGGAGCCCACTATGAAGCAGATTGTGGACTTCCAAGTAGAATTAAAATAAATGGTAGCAGCTCTCTGCTAGATTTTTCCAGAGTTCTTAGCTAAAAAAAAAAAAAAAAAAAAAAAAAAAAAAAAAAAAGAAAGAAAAAAAATGCAGCCAACACATAATTGAATGCCAAGATTTATCTGGATTACAGTTCCACATCTTGAAAAGATTCAGGTATGGTGTTGAACTTTGGAGAAATAGTGCCCCTATTCTCACCATGTGACTTTGTCCTTTAAGAAAGGCGATATTCACTTGGAGCATGTGATTCCGGGCAGAGCAGGGCTGGGGAGTGTCTGCTGGTTTCCTAGTCATTCTTAAATTAAGGCTCTGCAATCTGTTACATAAATCTCTATTTTCTTATTTTAGGTTCAGCCAGCATTTTGCTAGTGAATAAATCAGACATCCAGATGTCATCTCTCCCTGACTAGATATAAATCACAACCACAAGGCTCATTAGGTTTGCCAAAATTGCTTCACATGTCAACAAAATCTAATGTTACTGCTCAGGGTTCGTCCCTCCACACTCCCAGCACCCAGCTGAGGAAGAGAGAGATCACTCAGCACAGGGAGGGCATTTGAGAATATCCCTGCTAGGCCTGCTGATGAGCAACAAAACCCTCCCCCAAGACCGATGGGCTGTGGAAGACTGAGAGCATCCCTTGCTCAGGGGCCAGGAAGAACAGCTTCCTGAATACTGCTTTCTCTCCTCATGAGAGAGATTGTACCTGAGTAGCACCATGGGCCAACTGCCTCAAGTAGGAACTGAGTGAAGTTTTCCATTAGTGACCCCCTTCATCCGCTCTATTAGGGATGGCTGCACAGGAAATGAACCTCCACACGTTTTCTTACTTCTCTCATTCGCCTTGATGCATTTCCACTACTTCTACAGAGGTCTAGTGGCCCTGCCATCCCCTGACTCCTCTTTAGGGAGCTACCCTAATCCTGGGCAGCTGTGTTGCCCAGGGAAAAGGGTAGAGCCTTCACAGGTTTGTTCAGTGTGTTCTATGTGTGAGGCCCAGGAGGGACCAATATCAATACCTCCTACGGTACATCTCTCCCAGGACTCAGTCTCATGGGTACTCCTGAATTTCAGGCAGATGGATGTATACTTTATTTCTTAGCTCAGGAGTCTGTGAGCATTTGGCAGCTCAGGTTTCACAGGGCAGACTCTTTTCCTTTTTCCTTCCAGAGGTTACTCAGTTCTGGGGGCTTTGGTATGACTGATTTTTTTCCTCTGCCCTTAGTGTATTTCAACCATTGGGGTTGCAGAAGTTCCTCACTGGGGAATCTAACTCAGTGTTCAGTATTATACACAAAGTAACATTTATGTATTTCATAATCATTACGAGTTAAACTTACAGGGAGGCTGGAGAGATGGCTCAGCACATAAGAGCACTTGCTACTCTTGCAGAGGACTTGGGTTTAGTTTTCAACACCATGAGGCTCACAATGCCTTCTAATTTTAGTTCCAGGGGATTTGATGCCCTCTTTTGGCTACCCCAGGCAATTACATTCATGGAGTGCATATACGGACACACAAGTAAATGGAAATTTGTTAGGAAGTATAGGAATGAATAAAATATGGCCAACACATCCATCATCATTATATTATATTTTAAATAAAGGCTGAAACATTCTAGATGGAGAATGACATGCTTTCAAGTGGTCTTAGCAAAAATATTTCCCAAAGTTACATACATATGGAAGAAGAAACATCTAACCTACCCATGCTTAGCAAGAGAGACACAAAGTTTGTGATGAATATGAAATGGTAAAAACTTAAGTTCAAACTTCCTATCTTAAAATGAATTTCCTAATTATGGAAAGGCACACTCCTACCTTTGTCTAATGTCTGTGATGAAGTACATGAAACAGTGGTTCAAACAGAAAAGGTTACAAATGTCTGTCACATCTATTGGGAGTCCTTGTTACAGTTGCTCCTTCATCAGTTCCAGAAGGGAAGCAAGGGACACCAATCACTGTTGCCTTTCCTGTGGGCTAGGCTAGCCTTCCCATTGTGGCTTTCATCAGGAGTACATAAGTAATTCTTTAAGACTGGACATCCCATCAATGTTTTCTCCCTCACAAGGATTTTAGTCGACTGGTTAATGCATTAGTAAAGGATTGTCAAAGGAGACAGAAGGAGCAGAGGGATGACCAGGGTGTAAACTAGAGAAATCCTGACTTGAGGCACAGAGTAAGACTGCATGTAAACCTCGGGGGATAATTCTTTTTGAGGGCATTTTCTTGCTCTGCAGTTACCTCACCATAAACATTACCATTATAGATTTACCAGTTTGGTGAAAGAGAATACTAATACTTCTCAAGGAGTAAATTGTTTTTGTTTTGTGTGAGATTAAAGCCATTCTATTGTTGATTTTCATAGATCTTTATAAATTCTTGAAAACTTTTCATAAATCTTAAGCCCAAGATAACAGAGTTGTGATCTTTCTCTCTACAGTGCTTGTTTGCTACAGTTGGTTATAAAGAATTCCATTCACCAATATTCCCTCTCCCTTTAGTGTAAGCTGAACAGACAGATTGGAGGCTTGTTCAACACAACATTTTCAATACCTGAAGTGGCAACTGACATATATTGAGCTCTCCCAAATAGCCATTGGACATTTGGATGGATAAATAGGACCACGGGGTCTTTAGTACTGTTTAGACTTAAATGGAATTTATTGTTCCACAATATCCTTGTGTTCTCCTTTGCTCTCTGACAAGTGCAATTTGAGGATGGACAGGTTGGTTTTGGCCTACAGTTTTTCCCACAACCTATCATTGAAGGGAGTCAGAGTAGGGACTGAAGCAGAAATTGCAGCAAAAGCCATGGAGAAATGCTCCTGGCTCTTTAGATCACTGGTTCATGCTCTCTTAGCTTTTCTGACACAGCTCGGCATCACCTGCCTTGGAAGAGTCTTGCCCTGTCCATCCACCATTAATCAATACAATGGCTCACAGACATGGCCAATGGGATTGAGACAGTTCTTCAACTAAGGTTCTTTCTTCTGAGGGGATTCTAGGTTGGAACAGGTTGACGATAAAAACCTGACGAGTACACTCGGGTATGAATCTACAGATTTATTATGTAGTTTTCTAAACTGCACTGATGTTGTTTGAAGGCTTACAAATGATTTATTTCATAAGACAGAGACTCTGTTGAGAGCTGAATTCACTGATATTTTTTAAACCCTGCTAGAATTTAGGCAACTAGAGGGCAAATGGTAAGTTTAAACAGTTAGGGGAGCCTGTAGGCTCTATGGAGATATTAACTTAGGAGGCCATGACTTTTGTCCCTGTAGGACTCAAAAAGGCAGCAACTCACATAGGTTTTAAAATCTAGACGGGCCACTACTTAAGGATAGAAATGATGTCTTTTTTTGCAACTGTAAATCAACACACACACACACACACACACACACACACACACACACACAAACAATATTGGTTGAGTTATAGCTAGTTGGAAGAAATTTAATGTGTTAAAGTTAGGCTCCCAAGCACAGTGTAGAAGAAATGGCTCGTCTGTCACACATTACTTTGTTGTCCCCACCCCTCAAGGTTTAGAAAGGAGTATATTGCAGAGATCTCCATAATCTGAAGTTGTAGAAGTGTGGCTATTACCATAGACTTACTTACAAACTAATATTCTTGAACTTGAGCATAAACAAAGCATATCTAATTTGCTTTGTGAACTTCACTAAAAGTGAATTTACAGAGAAAAGAAGTAAGAAGCACATTTCAAAATATTTGTTTTATTAGTATATGAAAGTAAGGTTATCATTAACCTCTAAATGTCTTAAGAAATATGACTAAGGCTGTGGCAGCTAAATTTTATTAAGTCCTTTCCCAAGTAGTAAGATTCTAATTGAGTAGATATTAGATCTAGGATAGACTAAAGTATTAAGATGGAATATCAGGCCTGTGTAATAACAAAAATAGAAGGGTATTTTAAAACAAGTTTAACACTGTAAAGTGAGGCAAACTTGATTCTGTCAAATCTGGGTTTCTTGAGAGGTGGATTTTCTTGTGCACATAGCACAGAGTCTGCCAGTGGAAATTCATACGAGATGGGAGGAGAAAAACAGGAATGAACTAGTCATGTAATCTTTGGAGTCATTGCAAATCTTTACAAAAAATAATAAAAGTGGTTGATTTAAGTAAAGTATTTCCATTAGGGGAAAAATATGCCAATTAGAAATCAGGAAATTGGGTGACAGGACCAGATGGGGAGGCAAAGAAGAGGAAAGAAACCAGAAAAAAGCAACCTTGGTCATTTTTTATTTTTGTGAAACTTGGCAAAACCAGCTAGCTTTTTTTTT
>NW_022196902.1:6552618-6556190 GCF_008632895.1 Mastomys coucha
TTGAAGATGTCTCCAGAATGCAAGTTCTTAGGTACTTAAAATTAATTCTACATGATAACTTTGTGTCTGGCATTGATTATAGAATAAAGGGGAAAATTCTAAATAGAAAAAGAAGATTCATAATATAAAAAAAACAGTAAGCCTGTTTCAGTATGGAAAGCCCCGTACTGGGAAATTACCAGGAACCCAGGCTCATCTGGTCTTCTTGTTCTGTGCTCAGCATTTGGCTTCTATCTCATATGCTCGTACTCAGTCAACAGGAAAGGCAGTATGATCCTTTTAAAACTTGTACAAACCAATCAATATCCCCTCCCTACTGGCTAGCACCTACTCGTATGGCCGCACCTAGCTATAGGAAGGCTGACAGTTGTAGTTTTTGGCTAGATGTCTGCAGTTCAGTTGAAACTCACAACAAAGCAGCAGAGAAAAGACACCAGGGGCAGACAATAGATTCAGCTACTGATGAAATGTGAACCGTTTTGAAATGGTGTGACCCGTATACAGGGGCTGGGGCATGCAGTAATGCCAAGAGCATAAACAGTGGAACTGTGGTTCATAAATGTTGTTGGTGGATAAAGTGTAATATTAGCAGTCTTTGAGAGTTTGTCCAGTACCCACTACTACCCTAGGCCACTTGGGCAGGCTAGCTCATTTAAAACATACCATTATGCATCCCTCTATCAGAGAGTTTCAAAACAAACAAACAAACAAACAAACAAACAAAACACTCAGCAAAAATCAAGGCTCAAAGCAACTTTCTGAGGCATGCATGCAAGACTCTCAATATTGGCAGACAAATTCAAGATGCAAGGTTGCTTAAATGTAAGGCCAGCCTTGAAACCTTAGGAGGATGGAACTGAAATGTCTGCTGCACAGCCTCTGCGGGTAGGCTTTGTAGATCTATGGTACAGCACCAAGTCATTTGGTCCTCCAATAAGATGCAGTTGAAAGTCGGTCTCCTCTGTTTGTCATGACATTTCAGTCCTAATACCCTTGTGATCTTTTTTGGTCCCTCACATGCCTAAGCAATATCTGGACTTTGTGGAGGGTTCATGGGTGCAGTAAAGAATTCTCTATTACCAAGGAAGAGCAACCTCTAAATAGTGCTCTTCCATTGGGAATGTTACCTCTTCTAGGAGCTTCCTGTTCCACCTGACCTCCCTTCAATCCTGCTATGTTCCAGAAAAGTCAAAGTATCTATGTATGTAAGCAAGAGGTGTTAATCAGCAAAAGCAAAACTATCCACATATACTATCAGCTGTTTGACTCAACAAATCAATTGATATCAATATATCAATTATCAATACATTAATTATATCAATTATATCTGGCCAGGTATAGAAATGTGAATGAAATCTAATCTATGATAATATAAATCTAATTTTTCCTTACAGCTGTATCCAATTTACACCATTCATGTAGAGGACCATAGTAGATACAACAGTAAAGAGACAATAGCCTTAGAGCTTAAAGAGGTGACAAGTTATGGTGTTGCGGCCATTGACAAAGCAGATCAATCCCTTTGAAAATGACAATTCCTGGGAGTAACATACATGAATGGAGTCTCACTGCTTTACACTGTAAGTGAGGGAGGAAGAGCACCTGCATCAGGCTAGGAGCATTTATTGCATCCTATGGAGAGCACGAGAGAGAAGATGTGAACCTGCAGCACCTCCAGAGACCTTTGGGTTTCCTGTGTAGTGGAGATTATCAGTGACAAACTCAAGGATATTAATTTCAAGGGTGGACTTATAGAGTTAATTTTTTAGGAAGACTGACAAAGCTGGCTATTAAATAACTGTACATTCTAACTCTCAAACCAGGAGTCACTCTGTTTTATTGATGTTTGCTAAGAATAGGTGAATTAAAAAGAATGTTTCTGAGGGAGGAAGGACATGAACAAATATGTGGGCGGTGAGACGTGAGACACTGGGCACGGGTTGAGCACACAGGGAACACTGGAAAGGAATTAAAAGCTGTGCATCGGCCCATCTGGAAACCAGGTTCTCTAGATCACCCAGGACTAGTCGGACTCAGGGTTCATTTCACTTCCATAGAGCAGGCGTTATAACAAGAAGGGAGTGAAAGAGGAACTGTTGGCTTCAAGATGTCCCCAACTCTTTGCCATGTGTCAGGATCCCCATGTTTTGTCTTCCCAGTGGAAGGTGTCATGAAATCATACCTAGGTGCTGATGCAGAGATGTTCCATGAGCTTAGTCCTTTTGGGGTTGTTTTTCTCTTTTCTATTAATTTGGAGATCCATGACTCTAAGGAATGTCATAAAAATACAATGAGGTAAGAACAAAATTGAGAGCAGCAATGAGAGGCAAATGGTTGACATTCTTAATGGCTTGTGGCCCTGCCAATGTATCTCTTCTAAGTGTCCTTTTCCCTGGGATAGGGAGTAGTTGCTCCAAAGCCTCCCTTGTTTCTGCAGGCCTGCCTCTCTATCCCATCTCATCCCCTCAGGCTTCCTTCTGCTTGGCAACTTACAGTGAATCAATGGCAGATAGATCTTAGATTGTAGCCTATATTTTCCAACAACAATTGTACAATTTAAATGAGCCCTCTGCATTCAGACCCTGACTGGAACAGGTAAAGGTGGTGATTTTAGAGACTATGGAAATGTCTGGAGAGATTTCTTCTTCTCTTTTCCATTAATTTATTTATTCACTTCATATCCCCATTACTGTCCCCTTCCCTGTCCAGGGTCCCCCTTCACACAGTCCCTGTCTCCCCCCCCCCACCTTTTCCTCAGATATGGTGGAGACCCCTGTGAATCCCCCTACCCTGACACATCAAGTCTTTGCAGGTCTAGGTGGATGCTCTCCTACTGAGGCTAGACAAGGAAGCCCAGTTAGGGGAATGGATTCTATAGGGACACTTTAGGGACATCCCTACTCCAGTTATTGGGGGACCTGTATAAAGACAGAGCTTCACATCTGCTACATATGTGGGAGGGGCCTTAGATGTAGCCCATGTATGCTCTTTGGTTGGTGGTTCAGTCTCTGAGAGCACCCAAGGGTCCAGGTTACTTGACTTGGTTGGTTGTCTTGAGTTCCTATCCCTTTCAAATCCCTCAATCCTTTGGGTTGATTTCTAAAGCCAGAGATGGCTTTTCTTTTGATCATCTTCAAATCACATTAATTCAAGGTATTGTGATGGAGATACAACTTGTTATTTATTAGTGGATGAGAAACATTGAGATTCTAAAGCTCAGAAATATGTGGTTGTTCACAATCCACATATTCAATTTGTTTAGTGCCTTTAAAGGTTATTGTGGTTAATCTTTATCACCCTGACTGATTTAGAATCAGGTGGGTGACAAAATTCTGGCCATTTCTGTGAGGGTATTTCTACATTAATTTAAATGTGGAGGGAGGAACTTGATGAATTTTAGGAACCATCATCCCAAGAGCCTTCCCAAGATTCTGCTTCCACGACTAATGCAAGTCTTTCTGCTATGCTTGCCCTACCACAATGGACTCCTTCCTAAAACTATGAGTCAAAATAACTCTTATACTCTTAAGTTGTTGTTGTCCTTCTTCTTCTTCTTCTTCTCCTCCTCCTCC
>NW_022196902.1:6556200-6573726 GCF_008632895.1 Mastomys coucha
CTTCTTCTTCTTCTTCTTCTTCTTCTTCTTCTTCTTCTTCTTCTTCTTCTTCTTCTCAGGTATTTGGTCATAGTGATGAAAAAAGCAACTAATATAAATGTTTTCTTAATAATTTATAATTATTAACCTGGTTTTACAAACCAGGTTAACCAGGTTAATAATATAATAAGCCAGGATCTGGAGAGATGGCTTGGTGTTTAAGGGGGTTTTCTGTGCTGTCACGAGATCAGAGTTCAAACCTTAGCATCTACATAAAGAACACAGCATCCCCCAAATGTCTATAAAGTCTATTCTGAGATGATGTAGACAAGGGGATTGTTAGGGATTCCTGACTTCCAACTGAGTTGACAAAACTTCAGTCGGGTTCAGAGATGAGGCCTTGCCTCAAAGAAGTAAATGAGAGTCATAGAAGCCATCTGAGTCCTCTTCTAGCCTCTATGCATTCGTGTGTATGTATACACACTCCCTAATGTACAAATACACCAAACAAATCTTTAAAAAGTAATTCTAAAACTCACAAAAGAGGAGAACAAGCAGGAACCAGGAAAAAACTTGTGAAAAAACTTGTAACTAAGTTTCATAAGAAGACAGATTAATTTTTTAGAAGATACCAGACTTATCTTCAGAAGTCATGTTAGCAGTTTGGAAGAATTTATTTCAAGTCTGCTGACATGAGGGTATTTCTTTAGGAAAAAAAATACATCATAACAACTCCAATGGCAATATCCAATGTGTGCCTCATTTCTGGGTTTTAATGCAGATCTGATTGCGGCAATGCGCATTGTCCATGTTTCTAAAATTGGTCAGCCTAACAAACTGAAGTAATTGCAATCAGATGTAGTATAGGAGAAGGTCGGCAAGTTATCTGGTAGGGAAGAAAATCTGTGTGGGCTTTTAAAAGGCAACCCTGCCATGCTGGAGCATCCCCTTTTCCCACCCCATCTCCCCTCCCTCCCTTCCTGCTCCTCTGCCTTCTTCCACAAAACATTTTTTAATTCAAGTCATAAACCAGTCCACTAAACTCACAAACACTAATGAAACAATGAGAATGCACCTCTTCAGGAACAAAGACATAGCAGGAAACATGAGCTGACCTAGGAGTAGGAACTGACAGAGCAAATCAGAGGTTCCAAGGAGATCTTTAAAGCTCTAGAAAATACTCAAAGGTTCTCCAGTCATGTGTTTATGAGTAAAATGGAAACTTCTACAAAACATTTCTAGTATCCTTCAGCATGCTGAGTTATCACCCCCTAGATACTTTTCCTTGGGACTTTTCATTTACCAGATAACTCACATGAACATGATCAGATTGAATGAGATGGGTGTTGAATAGTCCCTTTGCAAGCTAATGTTTAATAAAATAGAATAGAAAGCATATACAACTCCCTTTTGCATTTGATGAGTGATGGTCCAAAAAGAGTGTTAGTGTTAGTAAAAAATGATGCATTGATGGAAAATGATGAGTGTTTGTGAGGAGGTGACAGAATTTACAAGGTATCCTGATTGCAATTCTAGTTCTAATGTCTACAAACTTCAAGAAGAGCATGTATTGCTTAAAAATACCTAAATAATTTTTTTGGTAGTAGTGCTGTTCTTTTCTCTCTCTGTCTCTCTCTCTCTCTCTCTCCTCCTCTCTCTGTCTCTCTGTCTCTCTGTCTGTCTCTCTCTGTCTCTCTGTCTCTCTCTCTGTCTCTCTCTCTCCCTCCCTCCCTCCCTCCCTTCCTTCCTCCCTCCTTTCCTTCCCCCCCCCCGTGTGTGTATGTATGTATGTATGGGTGTTGTCTCCTCGACCCTAGCCTCTTCCACCAAAGCCAGAAATGAAGCTCAGTTAGGAGAATAGGATCCACAGACAAGCAACAACAGAGTTGGGGAAAGCTCCTCTTTCACTTATTGGGGAACCTGCATGAAAACCATGTTGCACATCTGCTACATATGTGGGGGCAGAAGGGCTTAAGTCCCTCTCTTTGATTGGTGGTTCAGTCTCTGGGGGCCCCCAAGGGTCCAGGTTGGTTGACTCTGTTGGTCTTCCTGTGGAGTCCCTGTCCTCTTCACGTCCCTCAGTTCTTCCCCCAAAGACTTCCCTAAGACTCCCCAAGTTTCAACTAATGTTTGGCCATGGGTCTCTGCATCTCTTTCCCTCTATTTTATTATTTTAAGGTAACTGGGGTAGACTTTATAAATGGTTTGCCACATTTCAGAGTCAAATTCTGTGGGGATTCTGTGGAACAATGTAAGGAATGTGAAAGACTAAGTAAAGGTTGACATGGGAGCAAACATCAGAGTTTTCCTGCCTCCACAGAAGATTCAGTAAGAACAGCTCCCTATATTTGTTTTACTTCATTAGATTTCCAGTGAATGATGCTTTTAAACAAATTGTCCTTTAGTAAAAATGAAAAATATAAATAAATCTTGAGAGCTTTAGAGGTATAATACATTGCAGTATAGTATATACCAGTTCCAGATGTATTTCCTGTGATACATGGGTAACTACTGGATATATCACTTACTTATTATGTATCTCCATTGAACTCCCATTGTTAGTTTGAATATTTTGTTTTAGTGGCTCACTCATGAATTTGTATACTGATGGCAAGTATGTGATCTATGAATCTTTCATTTGCATGCTTTATTTGACCTCCCTGCATGTCTTATTTTCTTGCCTTATTGCATTGTTTAGCATCTTTATCACAGAGTTGAATGGACTAGGCTGTCTTTTCTTTAGGGAAATGTTCTTAATTTTTTTATGATGTTAGCATTAATTTCTACTGTGTCTTTATTAGGTTGAGGAAGCTAATTTTAAAACATAGAATTTAAAGAAAATAATGCGTGAGTAATTTGATTTTTTTAATGTCTCTATATAAGGGCATATGCCTTTATTTTATAGTTTATTAATATAGTAAAATACAAGGACTGATTTTTTTCTGATGTTAAGCTGTATCATTGAAATAATAGCATTTCCTTTCACCATGGTTGTGCTCCTGTAAATTGCTTGTCCCAAACTTTTTTAAAAATAGGATACTTATTTCCATAGTCATGAAGTATTTTGACTTGTAACTCTCTGCTTTGTACTCTATTTCCACTTATGATAGAGACACTAGTTTTGTTTTTGGTTAAGATTGGCCTCACAAAATGATCTAGAAATCATGTCCTTTTTGGTATTTAACATGGTTTTGTGTGTAATTGATATTGTTCCTTCACTTAATGTTAAGAAGAACTCCTTAAGAGATAAAATCTTAGCCAAAAAGTGTTTTTGTTGGAAGATTTTACCTATGAATTAAATTATTTCTAAGCAATAATCTGGGGTTAAGACAGAGCTTATCTCCTATGTTCCCTTCTCTCAGGGATCACATACTATTTTTGCTTTTATCCCATGTCTGAAAAAAATTCATGGTTTTGTAGATTGTGTCTAGTGTCCTGTTGTTCAGGGTGAAGCAGTGAATCCTATCCTTATCCCTCCACCGTTATCATAAGGGGAAGAATCTGGTTTTGATATGTTCATGTTTTAAAGTGTTTTGGTCACACAAGACTAGTGTTCTACTTTTAAAAACCTGGTTGTCGTAGTGCATACTGGTAGGATTTGCTAAAGGAGGCTGAGACAGGACCATGGGATAGAGGAGAGAAGGAAGAGAGAGGAGAAGACAGGATGGGGTGCTATAGGGTAAGTGAATCGTGAAAACATGGCCATGACGACTGGACAATTGGAGTAAGAGTGGCACAGGATAGAGAATTAGGCAAAATAGCTTAGAGGGTGAATATCTGCCCAGCTCTAGTGCTTTCAAGGCTTATTATAAATATAAGTGTTGTATGTCTTTTGTCTAGGAACTAAATGATTCAAGGTGGAGTAGAATGTCCCAATTAATATTAAGTATTTAAAACATCTACCAGTGATGAATTAATTTTGAGAATATTCAGTCTGTTTTGAAAGAAACTAAAATATGTATTCTGTACTCTTATGTAAATTTTACCTTAAAAATGGGGATTTTATGATATTGGCAATATTATTTTCTGTGTTCATAATGACTTTGTAATGTCTTTGCCTTTTCAATATGTAACAAAATGTTCTCAATTATAAATTCTTGTGGTTTCTTCTAATTCTTTATTTAAAGTTTATTTTAAAAAATTCAGCTACTGTCATTTTAATTAAATTGTAGCTAAACTGGGTCAGTATTAACCCAATCATTCATTATTCTTATCCATTAGTGTTCTGATCCAAATCAAATGGTCCTTTCTTTATTAATATTACATTTAATTTTCATAAAATTAAGTAAAATATTTCAAAAAATTTTTTACTCTTAAAATTACTTTTGAGACTTGTCCAGATAGACATTAAAAAGAATGATGACTTTGCCTTTAACTTCATAAAAGATGATAATAATTAGTGTTCATATTATGTTCTGGTATTATTAATCAGTTCAACATTGTATGCATTTCACTGGAAAAATAAGTGTCTGAGCTGTCCATTGTGCATGGAAAAAGTTATGAATATATATGTGTTTTATTTTAAATGTTAAACTTATTTATTTATTTATTTATTTATTTAAGTACTTGTAGGCAGGATGGGAGTATTATGCCAATGATTATGAGTCACCTTGCTGATTCATTAATATACTTTATATGTTGTATATATTAACAGGATGGATTAGAAGGTCTTAAAAATTTGTCTTTCTATAATACCATTTTTAGTTTGAATAATAATACAGTGAACAATAATCTAGAAACAATAATCCAGTGGAGTTAACAGAATTATGCATTTTATTTACTTCAATGGAAAACTTTATTGCTTTTCCATGACAACAGTACTGACTACTTGATGACTTAATATCTATTCAGCTTTAATTAATGTCAGTACGTTGTTTTGGATTTCCTCTCATGCTCAAATAAAGGCATACATTTGCTTGTCACTGAACAGTAGATTGAGCACTTCTTATTAAGGCCAAAACAAGATATACTCAATGTTAAGAACTGTATAACCATTCCCACACCCAATTCATGGCTTGACATCCTAACCTTAGCAGAATGTGTTTGGAAATAGGGTCTTTAAGGAGATGTGGTAAAAGAAAGGCTGGTACTGAAGAGCTCTGAGATAGCATGACTGTTGTCCTTAAAGAAAGTTAGTAGGCCACAGGCATCAAAGAGAGAGAGAACAAGCAGAGAGGAAGATCTCAGAAGACACTTAGTTACTTAACTCCTTGATTTTGGACTTGGCTTGAGGAATGTCAGGAAATTAATCTTCTATTGTTCAAACCATCAATCTGTGGGGCTTTGCCAAAGTAGACCCAACAAACTGTTGTGTCAACTATTGTTCTTTCAATGTGGACTTTGCAACTGACACACAGCCCAGATAACTTCCACAAAGCATTTCCCCGAACTCTTGTCAATCCAGCATGAGTTCATTTTATGAAAGCAGCTGCTCACAGAAGACCCAGCCAGAAAATATTGATATTGTTCTAATGTATCATACTTACTGGGGGCCAGCCCAGGGTTCTTCTTTCTTGGTGGTTCCTCTTGAGCAGTGGAGGGGGAAGTGTGTTGTCTAGGGTAAGACTTGGGCCTACAAGATATTTAGGGTTGCTGTTTAAATATAAAATGTTTGCCTATCTTAGGTTTAAGTTACTCTGCTGCTGTAGCTGACCTCCCTAAGTCCCACTGAGGCCAGAAACTTAGCACCTTATCATAAAATCTCTGGCACTTAGCACCTCATCATAAAACAGCAGGGGATTAAGTAAAAGATTAATTGCTAGAGCCTTTTCCTTCTTGTCCAGATACCTCTTGCTTGTCCAGCTAGGAGGAGGGTTGGAACAGTAAACTTTTATTGAACCAGGAGAAAAGAATCACTCTCCCAGAAAGAAAAACATTTACATAAGTAAGTTTGGATTAAAGTAATAAATTCACATATAGATTTGTGCTTATATATTCATACATATCTATTCAAACCAGTTGGATCCATCTTACATATTTACCTCATAATTACATACTTACACACGCACACACACATCCATGCTTACATATGTATATGGAGCAAAAGACAAAGCACCAGTGCAGAAAGAACTCACTCATTCTGGATGAAAAAATGACCTCCAATCTTTAGTGCATAGAGAAAGAAAAAGCTTCTACCCTTTTGTTGCTGAGTAAATTAAAGGCAAGTCTGTAAGAAGAAAGCTTTGTTCTTTTTAGTGAGATTAAGCTTGCCTTGCTATTAAGAATAGACCTGTTCTGTTCTGTGGTAAGGAGAAGCCTGCCTGCTCCTTCTGCTCTCTCTGTAGTTGTTTCTTTTTTCCTCTTTCCTGCCATATTCTGCAGAGTTCAGTCTTGCTCTCTTCTCCTGCTCTGATGTTACAATACCGTTCCTACTCTTAGTGCCATTACTCCCAATTCTATGCCTTTACTTTTAAGTTCTTCTTGAGTTCTGCTTAAAAAAGGCTTTTTCCTCTCTTTGTCCTCAGCACTTATATATCTTTCAGAATACATGATCACATGGTAAAAGTTCACCAAAAGTTTACACATTAAATTCAAATCATAAATTAAATAAAAAGTGTAGAATAGAGAGTGTTTAAATGCATATCCATTAAGAGTAATTATCTAGCTAAACATTGATCATTTGTCACCAGCTCTACAAGTTTATGGTGAGTTAAAAAAATAATTTTTGTGACTAGTGTATTAGTGAAGTTTGATATAGATAAACCCAGTCAATATTTTATCTTCTGTTCTTGCATCTATAGTAAATCCTTAGTTCCCTTTTTATGACCTTTGGTTAATTGTTTTACAACCTCTTGGAATATGCTCTAAGCTGTAGATACCTGCTTGCTATCTCAGAAGCAATTAACTGGTGACACTTGAAGACTTTCAGAGTTTTCAATGAAGTTTTGACATCAAAAAGGACTTAATAGCAGTCCTACTATAAAAGAGCTTAATAATTACCAATATAAATTTAGAAATTCTTATAGGATCATTCTTAAGAATTAAGAAAGAAATCATCTTTGTCTATGGAGCATCACTACAGGACAGTACATCTTCCTTGTTCTACAGAAATCTGCTCAGAAAGATGGGCTAACGCCTAGTGACTGCTATAGATATATTTAATAATAACAGGAAAAAATTTATATCAGGAATCTTTCCTAAAATTAAATCCCTCTTGGCCTTGCCTAGAGAATCAATTCCATCCTTAACTTTAACAGTTCACAGTGGAACCATCTCAGGTAGATCACCTGCTAGCTATTAGCTTCTTCTTGATGGCTCCTGGCACATATTTAACTAGGTATCCATCGAACCCAAATCTTTCTATTGAAATCTCTCTCTCTCTCTCTCTCTCTCTCTCTCTCTCTCTCTCTCTCTCTCTAGTGTCACATACTTCTGAGGCTTGATATAAAACATTATTTTAATGTTATTATTTCCTTCCTGACATCTCAGAATACAAACACAAGTATTTTTATTAGGCTTTCCTACTTTTCATGTCAGTATAGTTCAATGAGAGTCTGACCTCCTCTGCAATAGAATATATGTAGACAAATCTATTGTGCAATGAAAACTTTATTTGAAATGGCATGTTTTAAAATTTACCTCTCTAATGCCTATATGGTATGAGAATAGCTGGAGATCATGAGTTTAATTTTTATTTGGAATTAGTACTTATAAAAACACCATAGAAAACTAGCCAGACACCTTCTTGTCCTTGCTTTCAGAGCCCTGGCATTGCAGGTGGGAAGGAAGACTTATTCTTTGCAGGCACATTTGTAAGTAATACAGTTCTGCAGAACCCAGGAATTCACACATCTTCCTACTTACTCCCAGTAGTACGTCATAAGTAGGAGTTCTTGGGCTGATGTCATAGCTTCCAGGGTTCAAATGTGGCCAAAAAACTACGTGAATCTCAGAGAAAAACATAGTGCAAATGTTTGCACACACCCTCTCAGAAGGAAGCTACCCTGCT
Organism: Mastomys coucha; assembly: GCF_008632895.1. Classification (NCBI taxonomy): domain Eukaryota; kingdom Metazoa; phylum Chordata; class Mammalia; order Rodentia; family Muridae; genus Mastomys; species Mastomys coucha. The sequence goes on from NW_022196902.1 coordinate 6,564,128, forward strand.
CCATAGCTTTTTTATTGTTCCGTTTCGTTTTTTAAATAGGGTTACACGTAGTTAGGCTGACCTTCGACTTCTTATGTGTCAATTGTGACTTCTACTGCCTAATGTTCCTACTCAAGTCTACTGAGTGCTGAGTTCCAAGTGTGCACCACCACTTAGAGACTGGTGACTAGAGACACCTGTTATGAGTTATGGTGTTACAGGCAGTCTTAGCAAATTTAACTACTTTATATCTGATAGTGTATGTATGTATAGCTAAATACAAAATGTTTCCCATATTCATTTAATATAAAGGTTTACAACAGGGGTGCTTATCTCAGAAAGATTTATATTTTACATAATGGGGTAGAGTATGGTCTTTTCAAATTGACAATTAAAATCAGGTCAGGATGTGGAATAACACACAAATTATTTAGAGATTAATTTTATAAAGATTAAAAGAAAAAATCTTACAAAGACTAAAAAGAAAGTTCTTTAACAATAGAACCATGGAGAACACAACTCTGGTAAAAGAATATTGATGAAATTATAGCATTTCATAGCACAGTTGTGACTGTTCTCAGATGCTGATAAGGCAAATTCTTATAAAACCAAGGCAAGAGCAAATCCATGGTCATAGAGAACTATAAGAAGGAACACAAAGAAAGAAAATACCATGCTCAGGGAGGTGTGACAGGTGCAACTGGTGTGACTGGTGTGTCTCATGTATGTCAGAAAGGAGAGAAGCTACGTCTCAGTGTTCTGACCATAACATCTGAATGAGTAGTAACCTAATATTCCCTGAAAAAAGAGAAAACACCATGAGATGACAGCCTGAGGTGATCACCAGTCGAGCACCAGGCAGGCTTGTGGGGACAGACCATGCTCAAGCTGACTACTGCATTGCACTATAATACATGAATGGAGCATAGCATGCCTGAGACCACACTCAAGATGACCCCACACATTCAGAGTCCCCAGGTACCAGTAAGAGGATCAAGTAAGTGATGGAGAATTGGAAGAAAAAGTGAAACAGAAGGATGTGGGCACAATGCAGAGAGGCCTAACAGGACACTTGACAGTAGTGAGGAACAGCCTGATATGAATAGCTGGTGATTCCACCTAGGACTATGTTGGGGTCCTGGCCTGTACTGACATTGGGGGCCACAGGTGGATCCATAGACCTACAGCATCAGGGAGCGATTATCACCAAAAGTCAGTTGGATGTCCCTCATATGGGCTGCAATCCATGAACATGTTGTTGTCCGATGGCTGTGTAGAACTGACCCCAGCCCTCACCTGGGCATCGTGGGAAAGCTTCCCTTGGGGACATGAAAGCAGGAGAGCTGAGCATGCCCTTTGCCAGCTTGGGAGCTGAACATTGCAGAAGTTAAGGGTGAATTAGCTCCAAGGGTATGAGGAGAGAAGACCTAGCTCTTCTACTTCTCTTCCATGCAATGACATGGACGAGCACCCCTTACCACTTGCATGGGCTTATCAGATTCAGCATTCAGGAGAGCAGGCTCTACAACTTGCCCAGGCAACCCAGTAACACTAACCTTGAAGGCAGAGGGGACCAGGTAAGCTGGTCTCTAGGACTTGAAAACAAGAAAGCCAGAAGTCTGACCAACTCAGATACCTCTCAGTTCCAGATGCAGTGCTTTGAATTGGCCAATCCCCACATCTACCCCAACATCATGAACTACTGAGTACATGAAGAGGATGGTCCTACAGATCCAAAACCACAGGAATTCTGTAACACAGGTCAACAGCAGGATATCTGAAAGGAATCCGAATGAAGTTCCAGTATCAATCGAATAGCAGAAACCAGAAGCCTTTTAACTGACCAACAAGTTATTGCAATAAGCATTTGCATGCAAAGAAGTGCACTACAGCTTCCACAACAAGATTTTTTTTCTCTGTTGTGGCTGAGATTGCAAGGGTGGGAGGTGGGTTCAAGGGAAAGAGGAGATGAATAGGACTGGGGTGCATGATGTAAAATTCACAGAAAACAATAAAATGTTAAAAAAAGAAATCAATGCGTTAATAAGGCAGTGAAAAAAAAGAGAGGAAAGTAACACTTGTTGAGGACCCTTCTCTTGCTCAAAATGACCATGAGCGTGATTTACATTCTGTTGGATTGAATTCTTTTGCCTGTCTTATCTAATATTCGTCCACCTCCTCTCAGATTTGAGGTTCACAAAGGTTTTCTAATGTTACACAGGCTCAGCTAACAAGCAGAGGAATGACTTTGGAACCTGCAGTGAGTGGCTTCAAGATGTATTCTCTTTCTGCCACCTTGTAGTTATTTCTATCAAGTTATGGCAGAAAAAAGTATAGTGCAGTACTAGAATGTGCTTATGGTAATGGAGATCAGTAAGGAGGAACATCATGTCAGCACTCCCTGGCACACAGATGACTGATATTTCCATCTTCCCTGTGGTTGGAGAGGTAATGGGTTGGTTCTAATATCTGTGAAGGAAGGTGATCAATGTCATTTATGAGTTAAGACATTTTTCATTAGATAATGTCCTCATAGCCCTGCCTCCACTGCATTGTGAATACCAGAAACCTATATCACAGTAAGGACTTCATTTTCTTGAGCTCTGGAGAGATGGAGATAATCAAAGCTCCCCTACTGGCCTGCATTTGACACCCAGTAGTAGTAAAAAGTCAGTGCCCATTGGTTTAAAATTATTGCAACTGAAAAAAATGAAAACAATAATTTTAAAAAGAGAATTATAAAATTAAGGTATTTTACATAAAGGTTTTATCATCCTATAAAGTTTTTGTTATTAAAAATTGGGACTGCAAGCCGGGCAGTGGTGGCGCATTCCTTTAATCCTAGCACTTGGGAGGCAGAGGCAGGCGGATTTCTGAGTTTGAGGCCAGCCTGGTCTACAGAGTGAGTTCCAGGACAGCCAGAGCTATACAGAGAAACCCTGTCTCCAAAAACCAAAAAAAAAAAAAAAAAAAAAAAAAAAAAATTGGGATTGCAGAAAACCCATTTGTTAGTGTACAAAAGAACTGATTAAACTGCAATCTGGAATGAGATCTTATGACAGTTTTTGCCTGATTTAGACCCTTCAGATGTGTGATGGTGGCCAAAGCCATTTCATTGGTCCATAAGGAGTTGGTCTACCCCTTGTAGGGCTCCCTCTAGTGAGTGAACACAATGAGGAGGGCAATTGGCCCAGTGGATTCTTCTGTGGATCTGTGATTGGAGAAGATCTGATGGGGAGGAGAGATTCTGGAGAGTCAAAAAGCAGCCCAGCTGGGGCACGGGTTATTTTTGCACACCTTGCTGATAGAATCAGCGGAGACTGACTGCTAGAGCTGAAGGTATCTTAGGGAAAAAGACAAGGTTGAAGCACCGCAGAGGTTTAGTAAATGTTAAGGGGATGACGATAGCATGTTGGAAGGCTGAGCCAGTGTTGCATGATGGGTAAACATAGGTTGCAGAATAGAAATAATATGTGTGGCTCTAGACAAGGATTAAAAATTTTAGTTTTAAACAAAAGCTAAAATTCTATATTTGTGTGACCTTTGGCACATTCATAATGACTAAGCCTATAGCAGCAACGTAAGCATGCTGAGAGGTTTAAAACAGCAGTTCTCAGTCCTTTCGTGGGATCCCATGATTCTTTCACTGGAGCCACATAAGACCACTGGAAAATATATTTATCTTGAAAAACACGTATGTTGTGGATGGCCCTGGTATTGTTTGTATTTTGCTGTTAATTCTGCTTTCTCAGGAGGGATTGTTTGGAAAGAGGAATGAGTCACATACTCAGGTGACTTCTTTTGAACCACCCCCTAATGAATAAAGGAGCCAATCACTGTGTGAGTAGGTGGGACTTCCGGGTTGGATAGGGAAAAGAGAGTAGGCAGGAGAGAGAGAGGGCTTTTTGAATGGTGATAAGGGAGAGGACAAGATGTAGCTACCAGTGTCTCCTGGTTTCTGTGGCAGATTCACCAGGATTCACTACCAGAGGATTTAAATTTAATATGGCTTACAAGATTAGGTTCTAGTTGTTGTGCCCAGTGATTGAGTTACCATTGTTTCTGAACTACATGTGTGTGGTGTTTTCCTTCACATGGCAGCTTATCTGGGTTCCAGAGAGAAAGGTATGCTGGCAAAGTGTGGATTTATTTGATGTGCACCACAAAAGGCCAAGGGAGTTTTGAAGAATGGAGCTGGCATGGTAGTAACCCGCCAGTGGGAACTTAGTGAGCTGGGTGGAGAGATTTTGGAGCTCTGAGCAGAGTCTCTTCGAGATGAGATCAGGCCAAAAATTGTCCACCAGCGGCTGGCCGGCCAGCCTGCTGATGCCATGCCAGCAATAGCTTGGATTCATTTTTAATATTTCCCTCAACACACTTATTTATTGGAAAACACATTATATTTACATTATAATTCATACCAGTAGCAAATTTACAGTTATGAAGTAGCAACAAAAATAATTTTATGGTTGGAGGTCACCACAGCATGAGGAACTGTATTAAAGGGTCACAGCATTAGGAAGGCTGAGTTAAGTGGAAGAGGTCTTCAGAACTAGCATGCTTGCTTTGAGCCTTAAACAGGCAGGCAGGACCAGAGGGAAGAATGGAAAGAGTCTGAAAGCTGCAGAGTAATAAAGAGGTTGTCTTTCAAACGTCGAGTCCACAAGGTATTAAACAATAGTGACTCTCCCTCTTGGAAGAACTCTTTGGAGGCATGGGATCTTTAGCAAGTAAAGTTTGGGACATGAAAAGAATAACTGAGGGGCTGGGAGAATTAGCTAAGCATGGTTATGGAGAATTAGCTAAGCACGGTTATGGAGAATTAGCTAAGCATGGTTATGGAGAATTAGCTAAGCACGGTTATGGAGAATTAGCTAAGCATGGTTATGGAGAATTAGCTAAGCATGGTTATGGAGGGCCAGGGAGCAGTGAAGAGTTAAAGCAGGAAGGCAACTGTAAGAGGCTGAGTAAGAGAAGAGCCAGCTCATGGTAATAGAAGAATAAAGTGTTCAAAAAGGAGAGAGAGTCAACCAAAAGAGCAGGGAGTGAGGAAGCTTGGTCAGCATCGCTGATCACTGTGATGGTTTGGATATGCTTAGCTCAGGGAGTGGCACTTTTAGAAGGTGTGGCCCTGTTGGAGTAGGTGTGGCCTTGTTGGTGTAGGTGTGTTACTGTGGAGGAGGGCTTTAAGACTCTCTTCCTAGCTGCCTGGAAGTCAGTATTCTGCTATCAGCCTTCAGATGAAGATGTAGAACTCTCATCTCCTGCACCATGTCGATGCTGCCATGTTCTTGCCTTGACAATAATGGACTGAACTTCTGAATCTGTAAGCCAGGCCTAATTAAATGTTGTCCTTATAAGACTTACATTGGTCATGGTGTCTGTTCACAGCAGTAAAACCCTAACTAAGACAATCACTAGGGATCAGAGTTCCCTACTTAACACAGAGCACATAGCTCTAATGTAAGGCTCTCAAGAACCTTACTTTCTTCAGTCATCCACCCTTCCCAGAAGAAAGCACAACTTTTTTTTTTTTTCAGAAATAATGTCGAATGAGGTGGGTTAGCCTGTGAGGCTGGACTCTTCCATCTCTTTCCAAAGATGCTTTCCCCAGACAGTACTTGGGATTCAATGCCCGCTGCTCATTGGCGTTGTCAAGAAGCTACCTGGAGAGCTAGTTCTTTGAGGAAAGCAACAAGATAGATAAACCCTTAGCCAGACTAACCAGAGGGCACAGAGACCGTACCCAAACTAACAAAATCAGAAATGAAAAGGGAGACATAACAACGAAATATATCTTAAAATAATTATTCTGTTTGTTGAATATTAAGAGTTGGAAATATTAAAATCATGTTCTACAAGCATTATGGAATAAAAAAAGAAGCTCCCTGGAGCAGGTAAGGAGGGACAGCCTTCCCACAAAGCTCAAGATCTTCATGTTCCATTTAGAGAGCTTCTCCTACATACTTACATATCGGAGAAATGGGCATCACATCAGAAACAAGGAGGGCCATCTAAAGGATTTTAGGCTGAAGAATGAACTTGGGGATGATTTGAAATTCATTTTCCATAGCATGATTTCAAGGAATGGCTGCTTTTCCCAAATTGTTAAAGCACATGAAGCAAAAATCTATATGGAGTGTTTTTTTTTCCATTCGTCATCCTATAAACATGATGGCAGGAAATGAATCCCACTCCGACTTCATTTGGGTTCCAGGACAATCAGAGCAGAAGCAGGCCTGCTCACTCTTTGACCGAGAACACCATACCAGTCTCTCACACTAAGCTGCGGCACATGGAGTTTCAAACTCACCTTTCAAGAGATGCTGCTGTGTTTTTCCCATGACTCCAGGAAGGCTCTCTGAGAACTTCTCATCAGCCTCTGCTACCAGAGTCTCAGGAGCCATCTGCTTCTGCTATAGAATTATTTTGCACTTACATCTAAACTTATTTAAAATCCTTCTCTGCTCTCTTTCATATGGCTTGTGATGAAATTATCTGAGTTAAGTAGCCAAAAGCAATCAAAAATGATGGAAAAAAGACAAGAAATGGTTTGATTTACAATGCAAATGATCTGGTTCACTCTCAAAGAGAAGAACAAATTACATTATCTGCTATTTAAAAGTCGAGGAAGGCACTGTTAGGAGCCACTGGCAGTCGTGGAAATGGGGTTCTCCATGGCTCTTGGATCCAGGGAGGGCACTGGGGCACAAGCACTAAGGTTCTGATTCACCACATGTAATTGGAGTGAAAAAAAAAAGTTCAAATGCAACATAAACTTGCTCCATAATGACATGACAAGATGCAAATGCCAAGTGGTTGCTGGAAGATCGGTGTACAAATGACAAATGCCCTGGGGAAGATGACTCAAATTACCAAGGGTGACATTTATTAGTGCTCAGCAAATGGTTGTTTTACCTAATCTGCTGTTTCCTCCTCAGGTGAAAAGAGGAGCCCAGAAGGCCTTTTTCAGGGAAGCTGGGCTGGGCCGAGGATTTGGGAGACGATTAGAATAGTCTCCTTCACTATGGCACTTTCTCCCACCTCAGAATTTTCAGAAAATGACCACCATTCAATGTTGCTTTCTGCTCATAATAAACCCTCTCTATGTTATTGTGAGTTTCTTTTATAGTTTAATAAACTCACCTGGCTAGCTGGACTGGCAGTCCTGATACAGAAATATGAACATACACTATGTGATGGCTGGAACATCTCCAGAAAGGATGTTATAAATTTATTGAAGAAACATAGGTGGAGAGAAAGCAAACCCACTTCCTCACTTCTTTTAAATCTAGGGATGTTTTTGGTTGATAAAAACTTTTCTCCCTCCCCTCTTCCATTCTCCCCTTCCCCTCTTACTTTCTCCTCTTCCTTTTTCTTTTTCCTTCTAGCAAAGGAGCCAGACTGTCAACTGGTACAAGATGCTGTGTTTTCATAGGGGGATTCTCTCATGGTGAGAGAATTCTCTAGTCAATGGTGAGTGTTCACATCCTATGGAAACTGAGTCGTAGGCTGGCTTGGCTTTGAGGGTTCTGAAGCCAGCTGCAAACTGTTAGTGATGGCTTTGCCTCAGTGCTTCTTTTTCTTCTTCGTGTGGCATGCGAGACAAACCCAAGATCAGAATCAATAAGGTCCTGAGTGAAAGACAGTGAGAATCTGTCAGCTCCAAATCTTTCACCATCCCCTGCCATCCTTGCGATCTCTGGGAGTGGAGGAGTTGGGATCCACAGGACAGCAACCCTTGATTACTGACAAGGGTTTTGTCCATAAATTTGTAGGCATCTCTTAGAAGGAAATGTATATCACTGTGTGTTTCCTCTGAAATTCTGCCATGGGAGAGGGAGCAGTTGACAATTTCCATCCTAAACCCCTTCTCGGTTGTGGAAAGGAGAACTTTTCTCCAAGCACCTGGCTGCAAGCAAGGAAAGTGGACAATTCAAAGATTCCCCCAGGAGGGATTTCATATAAAAGAACAAAATATTTACAGTGACTTCTTTATTCTTTTCCATGAATATTTCAGGTCCAGACCTCGACTTTAAAATATTTGACCTTTAACTTAATTTTTGACACTGTGGAGGAAGAGTATGAACAAAGGCTCAGGTACTTTAAGTCCTTGTGGAGGCTGGGATGCCTTCCTCCCACGGGATATGTGTGAATCATGGAGGAAAAACAGATGCTTTGTCTGTCCACACCTCTCCCAGACTTCAAGTTCATTTTGAGACTTTAAGCTCCTCCCCAAGAGAAGACTAATTCTATGCCTGAGGGACATGCTGATGTCCCTCTTCCAACAATTACACTCAATGCTGTTCACTTCACAAAATGATCAGTATCATCATACAAATTGTGGTGACTGAACAATTCGCTTCAAGCTTGAATTTGGATTTCTAGTAAGAATGAGTTTGGATGGACTCCCTTAACATATTATTGATGACAAAATATCATATAGTATATCCATGCCTCTTATCTTTACAGCCTGAGAAGCCTTCTTATGTAAAACATGTTTACCCCATGATTCTGAGCCCCTCACATTGCCTGAGAGTGCAGAAGGAGTGTGATTCACTCTGAAAATGAGAAAAATCAAGTGAAAAACACCATGCTCCAAACACCAAGGCCCCAGCAGCCTGGGCAGGAGAAGTAGAAGAACAGAAGACACAGGTAGCATCAAGTGGCATGGGAATGGAATCCTTCGGGACCCGAGAGCAGTGTGCTTATGAATACGCTGGAGAAGCTCCGGCAGAATTCTCACAAGGAACTGGGAAATGCCGGGGAATGATTGCAATGCCTGAGAAATTCATCCCTGCTTCATATACTGGAGCTGAGGAATCTGGGAAAGAAATAGTAGCAGCCACCACATCACTTCTGCACCTGCTATAAAATGAGAAGAGATTGTTTTAGAGCAGGAAGTCGTCTTTTCAGATTAAATGAACTCTTCCTTCCACTGAGTAGAGAAAGAGGGTCTGGCAGTGACACTATTGCCTGTCGTTCTGAAGCATTACCTCCAGTGGTAGAGGGATTACATCTGTATAAGGGGTTCAAAGATGGGCAACCAGATTGGAACAAAAGCTTAAGTTATCCAGAAATATGGTTTTCCCATTGACTTACGTTATTACGTTGTGAGTTGAGATGAAAACCTTTACTAAATTATTTAACTAATAAGATGTTTTAAGTAGGAGGCCATTTTCATTTCAGTTCAACGAACACCATGAAAGCAAAGCAAGGCATTTTTCTAATAGCCATTCCTCACACAATCAAGAAATATTTTGTGATTTGCTCTCCACAGACTTTTGTTTGAACTGGCAGCATCAGAGTTGGACCAAGAGGAACAACAGCATGTGTGACAAGTGCCATGTTAGTATAGGACATAAGTCACATGGAATTAGAGATAGTGGAGGAGTCACTTCAGGCCACGGGGTTCAGAGAAGCCATAGGAGAGGAGAAGGACCTATCTGACCAAAGATGCTTCATAGGAGGAGACATCTCAATGAATGCAAATGTAAGATGCAGGAGTGAATACTTACTTTTGGGGTGGAGAAATTAATAGAAAGACAATCCATGCAAATTGATCCATTCCTTTCTCCTTGTACAAAGCTCAAGTCCAAGTGGATCAGGGATCTCCACCT
>NW_022196902.1:6574661-6576522 GCF_008632895.1 Mastomys coucha
TTTTTTGGAGGGGAAACTGGGAATGGAGAAATTTACATGTAAATAAAGAAAACATCTAAAAAAAAAAGAAAGACAATCCATAATTATTAAGGACATCAATGGGGACAGAAACAAGCTATCATGTTGAGCCCCCTGCTGCAATACATTTATTAATAAATGAATGCTTCAGCATACTCTACGCAACTATATCTTTTCTCCAATTAATAGACATGGAGTCTGACTTGTGCACACATAGTTGTTAAAGAGTTTGAGCTCAGTTCTGCTTAATTCCAAAGCCTCAAAGGATGTCTATCAAAAATAGTCGAGACACAGGTAATATTTAAAGTGCTGTGTAGAGCAGGAATACCTCTGGTGAGAAGTCACAGTAGGTTTGCCAGGGGGAACACAGCCCCGTGGCTAATACTGAAAAAGCTGACTGCTGGACAAAGTCTTTGCCCATTAAATATTCTGCTATGAAAATCCAATAACACTAGAAAAAATGTAAAAGGTGAATGCATAATGCATTTCCTTTAATAATCATGGATTGAGAGTCACTAAAGAAAAAGAAAATACTTTGAATTATAACACAAAGCAAAAGCCAATATGGATGTGTCGAAAAGCTTAATGTTATTTACATTTAAAAATTAAATATGTGTGAAATCTGGCTTGTGCTTCTCAATGGGCCTCTCACAGTCTCCGTCCAAGAAATACTGGAAGCAATTTTATTTGCCTCGGTCTTGTGTCATGTGATATTTTTGCCTTACTTGTTCCCAAGGGCCTGTGGAGAAGCACTCAAAGCCCTCCAGTAAACCTGTGCTTGGTTGCTTGCTTGAGAAACCACCTTGGTGCCAGGTAGGGATCCAGCCTGGGAGCTTCCAACAGGCCAAGCGTACGCTCATCCAAGCACAGCCTCTCGCTTCTTTCAGTTCTTGAATTTGGTTCTGCTGTTTCTTTCTTGTTGAGATTAAAAAGTCAGATTGTCATCTGGGATCCCTGTGTTAAGGTTCTTAAACAACCCGCTCTTTTTTATTTTTTCCCCCTAGTGCCGTTGACAGACCAAAAAAGCACTTCCCGAGTGACCGGAATGAATCTGCAAGGCGATCGGTGGCTTTCCTTATCTGGTTGTCCAGGAACAGGCAGACAAGGATCTCTCTGGTTTGGTGAAAGAGCAGCATTTCCCAAAGTCTACAAGTTGCTTTGGTGCTATGCTCCAATGACTTCTCCTTCGCCCAAGAACACAGGGACCAAGAGTTATATCCTACAGCTTTCTGCTGCAGACAGGCCTGACCTGTTCTCCTATGAAGGTCACAGAACCCAGTAAAACATTGTATAGATATACTTCGCCAAAAGGGGAGAGGTACGTGCAAAGCCTGGTTGGAGATGCCATCAATTATATCCAGACTGACTCTCCCCCTTATTGAAGTGTCAGCTGTATTTTGTGAGGGAAAGTTTTAGCAACTATGGGGCAGGTGAGTGAGCTGTGGCCTTAGGCAGGTGTCTGACCACAACTCCATGGTTGTGTAGTAGATCAGTTTCAGAAACTTCCAGCATCTCTTGATGCCAGTTTCAAGTGAGAAGTTTTCCTGACATTTACAAACTCCTTGGGAGTGTGGTGTGTCCAAGGATCACCAGGTACAGGCAGGTGCTCATTAAACCCTCCTGGCTTTCACTGAACTTTGTAGTCTCTTTGAGCCAATTACAGAGATCCACGTTCATTCCTGTCTTTCTTTTGTCTCCAGTGGACAGATGATCTTACTCAAATCCCCTTTTGGCTTAAGAAGATGCTCATACAAGGCCTGGGCTTCTCTTTTCCTTTGTATGACAGACTCTTCTTTGATTTTCACCCCAAACCCTAAAATCCCTTCCTTAAAAAGACCAGTGT
>NW_022196902.1:6577606-6586928 GCF_008632895.1 Mastomys coucha
ACACTGGTCTTTTTAAGGAAGGGATTTTAGGGTTTGGGGTGAAAATCAAAGAAGAGTCTGTCATACAAGAGACTTGCCATCCCCACGAGGAGTCAAGGAATGTCTCAGTTCTCGGCTACTTTTCTCTTCAAATGGATGGGAATTGTCCTTGAAGCCTGTGTGAGGGAATGTGCATGCATTTGGCTAGTCTTGGGCAAACAATTAGAGAGGTTGAGTGAAGATAAGCAGGAGATTTCCCTAGGGGAGGATACTCTCCCAGTGATGGTATGTGAGTGTGCAATGGAGTGCATGTGTAAAGGGGTGCATTCATGTGACTGTGTTGTATGTAAGCATGTGAATATATATGTGTGTGTGCCATAGCTGCTAACCATTATTTCCCATTCAGCCCCTCCTACTTCTATTGTCTGCCATTTTCTCTTTCCTACAATGTCTAGTCTTCGTGGTGTGACACTTTTCAGGTACACTTATTCTGTCCCTTCCTCAAAAGGACATTGTAGACATTTTAGATTTCCTTTTCCTGGAGGAAAAAGAAAGCCCAGTAGGATTAAACCTGGAATAGATACAGGCATAAAAGAAATTCAGAATCACTGAGAAACATAGCATCAAGTTTAAAAGTAAAGATGTTGTGACTTAGGTCCAAGGATGCTGCTGTTCCAGCACTGTATTCATCCCATTGTAACTTTAGGTCTCAGGTAGAGTGGGACAGCGTACCTGAATGCTAGCTATAAAGTGACTAAGCATGACTGTTGCCAGAGGAAGCCTTAACTCTCTTACTGGAATGTGTCACTATATGTATCGTATTCCTCAAAGCTTTGTTCAAACTCTTCCACCAAGAAAGCAAACACTCAGCTCTGTAAGGATTCAGTGCTGTGCAGTAATGGCCATGGGGAGGGACCTTGACTCAATGATAAAACTACAGCAACTGAGAATAGATATGAGCAGAAAGACACACCCCTATTCTTCCTAGTCAGTAAACGAAGATAGAGGGAAAGCAGGACTCTCAGCTTCCAAATGAGAATCAGAGACGGGATGGGGAGTGAATGTAGCAGAGACACAGGGCAAGGGGGGGGCAGGAGGAACAAAGGCATTGTGGAATTCACAGATGATAAGACTTTAGAGCAAGGTAGAATTTGTACCCATTTTGTAGCTATAGGGAATCAGAGTCTGTCCATCGTCAGGATCCTTTAGTTGTGACTGGCTGTATTCCTCTTTTGGATCACTTTTTTTTTCCTACCGAAGACTTTGCATGTGCCGCTTTTTTCAGCCCGGAGAAAGCCCTCTCACGCTTCCTATTCTACTTGATTCCTAATTATACTTTGCATCCTTAAACACCAGATCTTTTTTGGAAGTTTCTCTGGAAAGAGTTTTGTGGGATTACTGTCTGCATAATTACTTTGGTTAAAAATGTGCTATAGGGGCTGGAAAGACAGCTCAGTGGTTAACAACACTTGCTGATCTTTCCGAGGACAATTCCTGGCACCAAAATGGTGGCTCACACAGTCTACTAAGCTCAGGGGATTGTACATGGTTTTCTGGCCTCTGTAGGAACTACACACATGTGTTGCATGAACTGGCAAACACATATAAAAATGATTGAGAAAATTTAAAGGTATTACATAACTGAAGCAAAACCCAATGAAAAATTTTAAAGCATGTGTGGACACATTGTTTCTTATCTTTTCTCAATGAGGCACATGAAAGGTCTTTGGGGTTTCCAGGCACCATCTCTCATACTCAGCTATGGGAACATAATCTGCTACAACATAAAATTGAAATTTGAGGATTTGATGCTATTCAGCATGGTGGGGGGTGTTGTAGAAATTTTAATCCCAATCCAGGGTTTTAAGCCTACCTTTAATCATTCAGTTTCTGAATAAAAGACACACAATGTTTATTATTTACAATATGCCTTAAACAGCATAAGAGCTGGGCAGATATATACCATCTATGGTATTAGAATCTAAATTCCTATCAATAACTCCAAGTTATTACTTTAGTATGCTTCATTTGGGTTGCTTTCAACTCCTATTGGCCAGCCCTCTGGGCCATGTTTTCTTGACTCCTAACCCATGGCAACTCTCTCTTCCCCCTTCACCTTCTTCTCCTCTTCATTCTCCTTTTATCCATAAAGCCTGGGAACCCTAAGCCCTGCCTATATCACTTCTTCCCAGCTATAGGCTGTCAGCATCTTTATTTACCAATTAGAAATAACTTGGGGTCAAGGACACATAGAGTCACTAGGGTAGTATGAAGACTTTCTCGCTTGGGGGCTCACACTTAGCATTAGAGTACTGTATCTTTCAAGAATTTCCAAAATTTTTCTCAGGGCTAGACATGATCTTTCAGCACCTATAGCTTTTCTCTCCAATTCACTACTCTTCACTTAACCATTAAGAAAATCATGTTCATCTGAGCATGGTAGTCTTGGCACATGCCTTTTATCCCAGCATTCAGGAGGCAGAGGCAGGCAGATCTCTTAGTTCGAGGCCAGCCTGGTCTACAGAATGAGTTCCAGAACAGCCAGGACTACACAGTGAATCTTTGTCTTGAAATTCCATGCCCTCCCAAAAGAAAATCATGTGAAATTTGTCTCCTATTCTATGCAATAGGCCAACTAAAATCTCACCTATAGCTCAATTATTTGACACAGATGTCTTTCCAGAGTTTGATGTCATCTTTAGACTTCAATGTGTCCCTGAGAAACCCATGCTATTTATCACACTGGATTAGCAAGAGTCTTAATCTTTCATGGTTGAAATTCTTCACTCACTTAAATTCTTCACTCATTTCCCAAAGCAAGGTATTTCTCCGTTCTTGTTAAACCAGTCTCTTTTTTTCTTACATGAGGGATCTACAGCATCACTTTGGGAATTAATTTTCCAGGTAAACTTTTGAGTGAGCTCTTTTGAAGGCTTTTAGATATTTATATTACATTTAGCCAAGTTCTCCTTTAGAGGTAAATGTATTTTCCTTCATAAAATTATTAGTTCATTAGGTAACAATGCTCATTCCTCTCCATAATTAAAGATTCTGTAAGTATGAGATGATTCTATCATTTATTACAGATTTCATCATTTATTACATATTCTGTAAGTATGAGATGATTCCATCATTTATTACAGATTATATTAACTCATAAAATAGCTTAGTACTTGTATCAGGATGGGCTTTGAAAACTACAAAAATATTTAAATTAAGAAAATATTTTATGGGTATGATCAATATATATTGTTTAAATGAATGGAACTGTCAGAGAACAAAGGTAATTTTGAATAAAATGTATTTTATTCATTTACTTTTGCCTATGATTATTGCACATGTGTTCACATGATGTATGTACGCAGGTATACATGGCACAGCGAGCCAGATTAACTTCGTCTATCTGAAGTTAATTCTCTCCTTCCTTGTTATTTATCACACTGGAATAATGACAGTAATGACGGTCATGGTTGAAATTCTTTACCCACTTAAATGTCCATGTCTCCTTCCACCTTTATGTGAGATCTGAGGATTAAACTCATGTCAGCAGGTGTGTTCACCAAGCATTTTTCCTCAGTGAACCTTTTTGCTGGCCCTAAGGAAGTACTTTAGATAGATGTACGTGCTATGCAGACTGTGTGTGGCGCCATACACAAAGACTCCATAGTCAATAGATATCATGGGTCTTCAGTGTGGCTCACCCTGTCCACACTGGAATAATACTAAAGGTGAGCATAATCTGTGTAACAGTTACACTTTGCTTACAGACGAAGAAAGCCGGTTTGATTTACTTTTCTGTGTTCTTCATCAATTTAGTAGGGAGACACCAGCAGAAACCAAGCTCCATAACTATCTAGCACATCTGTCTTCAATAGGACTTGACACACTGACAGTGACCTCCCCAACAGCAGAAGCTCAGATCATGGAGCCTCTGGAAATTTGCCCTTCCTTGGGCAGGGGAAAGGCCGACTGTGGGCCTAAGACAATTCAGGAGTGACAGGTATTTTAAATCTTCCTCCTTTCCATTAACACGTATCTATAGTTGCAAATAATGAGAGACCTATTTTGTAATTTTACTTTCTGTATTATAGAATGCTAGTATAGTCATTGGTATACTATGGTATACTGGGTTTCAAGTATCAATATCTGTGGTTGAAGAGGTTGGGGGTCATTCTCAGAATGGATAGTCTGCATACAAGAATTTCCTCCCAAATATCTTATTTCTCCTGAAAAAGAAAATATAAATTCTCCCTCTGCTAAAGTGTTAGATAGAAAGAAGATGACCTTTGCCCTAATAGGCATAATTTGGCAGAGTACCTAGGACACTAGGCTATTCTTCACATTGTGGTTGCATTGTTTTTTGGAGAAATTCTGGAGGAACAGAGAATAAAAGTTGTGCCCTACTGATGAAAACAAACAGATTGTTTTAGAAATGTAAAGCAGAAAGTAGCTGTGATGGTGAGTTTTATTGTCAACTTCACACCTTGTAGGATCACCTGGAAAGATAAGACTAATGAGGCCATGTTTATAATGGGTTTACCTACAGTGGGTATGTCTGTGAGGGACTGTCCATACTATATGCATTGTTTGGGAAGATCCACCCATGGTGGGTGGCAGTATTTCCTGGGTTGTAGTCTTGGACTGTACAAAAGTGGAGAAAGTGAGCCAAGCAGAGCATGCATGTCATCACTGATTGCCATTCATGTTGATGGATGTGATATAATCAAGTCCCTCAAGTTCCTCCACTGTGATTTGCTGAAATGAAGGATTATAACCCAAAATAAACCCTTTCTCTGATAAGTTATTTTTGGTCAGGGTATTTTTATCATGACATCAGAAGCAATATTAATGTAACAGATGTGATAGATAATTAGATATGTCAAATTTGCTTCCAAGACAGTTGGTCAAGCATCACACTCATTGTGTCTGTGAGGGCAATTCTAGCCGACATTAGCATTTGAATCAGTAGACTGAATAGATCAGCTTGCCTTTCCTAACACATTTCCTCATCTAGCTGGCCTCTGGCCAGAAAGGAATGACAACTACTGGCTCACCTGGGAGAAGTCATCTTATGTAACACCCTTAAACTGGGATTCCAGGTTTTTTGTTTGTTAGTTTTTTGTTTTGTTTTTGTTGTTTTTTAACTTGTCTTTGAATAGAACTGAAGGTTGTGGACACTTGGATTAGAATTAGCCCAACTTCCTTTGGTTTCCACAGTTGATAGTAGATTCTGATATAATCTTGGAGACCATCATAATCTCAGGGGGTATCAAGACCTAAAATACTGAGGAAAAAAGGCCCTAACTGTGGAGATGGCTTCAGTAGTTGGTATTGAGTAGAGGCTGGGGGAACCTCTGAGGTCTCTGCTGAGAAGACTAGAGACTGCCAGCCCAGACTATGTGTAGACAAGTGAGTGTTACAGACCATATTGGCCAGGCTCACAATGTCTTTAGAAAACAAAAAGACAAGCTGGCGAGCCACCGCCCACTTTCTAAGAGAATCCATAAGTAGTCATGCGCAACAATAGGGCAGTGATATGAATTTTAAAGGTCAATCTACTGTAATTTAGACAGAAATGAGGAACATACTATTAGAAACTAGAGGATGCTGGTAGAGAGGCAAAGGCCTCTATTAAGCTCTCTTCTGTGGAAGGAGGAATTTGCAAGCATTGAAATTGGAGGTCTACGTTAGTAGGTAGGTAAACAAAGTATTGGGAAGTGTCTTTTGGTTCCTCCTGATTATTCCCACTATTATAATATAAAAGGCTGGAAATGTAAATGTTAAGCAAAAACAAATCAGAGCTTAAAGATTTGGAACTTTTAGCAAATTCATAATAGAAAAATCAAATCCCAAACCAAACTAAACCAAAGGAAACCCCCACATCCCCAGAAAGTGTGTTAAAGAGAGCAATGTTTCAACTTGACTATCATTTGCTGAGAGAAGACTGTGAACAGAAGCAACAGTTTGAAACAAAGGGGTTAGGGATGGGATGGAGAAAGAGAGGTTGTCAGACTTCCTGAATTCTGGAGGGCCATGAATGCACACCATTCTTCAACAAAAGGGGAAGATGACCCTGGAGTTGACTAGGAAACACACAAGACCCCCACTCACACCACAAGCCCAGGGTACCAGATTGTCTTCTTGGTTTTAGAGAGAATGACCTTGGAAGGGAGCTGTGTGCATACTGTCCTTACAAGGTGCCTCTGGGACAGAGATTCCCCTCAATAGTTGTGGGGCCAGAACTCACAAACAAGCTAAGAGCTATAAATTTGGACTTCAAGCCCAAGAGACAAACTTTGTAGCTTGAAGTGTCAAAGGAACTTTCCTTCCCATGTTATGAACTTGCTTGAGGCACATAACCTCTTTCTTCCTGCCACTGAGGATGGCAAAGCTTATCCCATTCCTTGTTATAATATGCATCCTTGGAAGTCCAACAACTTACATAGTTTTAAATTTTCATAGCTCAAGAGGAATTCTGACCCAAATAAAGTATACCTTGAGTATTCTGGATTAGAAGGTGAGCATTAGATAAGGCTATTTTAGACTTTAGAGTGGATACTAGAATGAATACAAGTCTTGGCAGTTCAGGTGTATGGATGGAATAAACATCATCATGGATTGGGCAGTATAAGCTGAGAACATTATTGATGTCTTCCTCACCCAACTGCAATGTTGAAACACTGACACTCAGGCCTGTATTCAGGTAGATGGTCCATAAGAGGGCAATGAATGTGAAACTTATTTTGTAATGTCATCTGCTTCATCGGGTCAGATCTCAAACATACATGATGCACCTGCTTCTTGCATCTCCTCTTCTTTTTCTCATGGCAGGACAAAGAGTGAACACTTTGCTCACACAAAGTAGGTTCTCACCTGGACCTGAAAGACTTCATTCTCATCTTGGATGTCCCAGCCTCCAAGTACTTTCAAAACTGTGTTTTGTTGATTACATCACCTTGCCTGTGGAATTTTGTTACAGCACCCTGGCACAATATCGTTTCTGAGATTTCTTAAATGGTCTAGCAGTAAAAGGATACTGATAGGCCTGTGGCGGTCTTGTACAAGATCCCAGTTAAGATGGAACTCCACTTTCATCTTCTGATCAGGCCAAAAAATGAACTGGGGAGCAGTTGAGAGAGGCTGCTCTCTGACCCAGAACTCTGCTTCAAGGTGTCCACGCTGAGAGAAGAAGCAAGTTGCCATGCATCATCCTTTCAAATACTTTGCCTGCTAAAGCTACACCCATGTTCTCTAGTTTTCCAGCCTAAGAAATATGAAGAGAATTTGCCAAGGTTTAGAAGATGAAGGGAAAGAATGACCAAAGGCTGGAAAATGAAGTCATGAGGTAGTTAAAAAGTCAGAAACAATTAAGACAATTTGTGTGGCAATAAAATGACTTTGTTTGTACCGAGGCCTATTTTTAGCAAAGCACTGGGCAGTCTGTTTCTTATTTTACCTGAATAAAGAAAGTGATGCTGTTGAGTTGAGAGGTATTTAAGAGGGTAAAAGAGGAATATGTCTCCCCAGATGTGTCAGAACTACTCACAAGATAATGTGCTGGTACTTGAAATATCTATAAACAGTTTACACGGTGGCTTCAGTCTACCTGCTGTGGTAAAATAGCCTTGAACAAACTTATACGTAACTCATCAATGCTAAATACATAAGTATAACTATTTTCTTTCATTTTACAGGAAAAACATAGTTGCTATTGATATAAAAGTCTGAAATTTCTACATGATTTCAAATTTTAGTTGTACATATAAAAAGGCCAACTCATGTTGTGCAATGCAGAAAGGTTAAGCGTGTGAGTGCATCTTTTACAGAGGGAAAGATGGCCGAACCTAGTTTCAAAGGATTTGGACAAAGTTTATATGGAGATAAATCATTGACTGGCCTTATGACTCCACAGTTTGTGTATTATTTTTTTCAATACAAATAACAACATTAGTATTCTAAAGAAAATAATTTAGAAGAATAGATTGTATATACCACAGCAGTGAGTGATTATAAGTATTACATTTCTGGACTTGGATGTAACTCATTGGTAGAACCTAGCATACACAAGATTTCCAAATCCCCCAGCACAGGAATAACTAAATCCAGAAAAGACATAAACTCACTATCTAGAGGTGTTACAGCCCTAGCTCTTCATATCTCAATGAAGTACCTGAAAGTTTATATAAGGGCAAAAATAGACAAAAGCAAGTTTAAAGTGCAATGCTCACTACTAACCCATTTAAAAGAAAGCTTTACCATCAATTAATATACCAGGTGCCAAAGTTAAATAAAGATCAGATCAACGATCTAAACACTCCCATATCTGCTAATGAAATAGAAACAGACATTAATAGTCTCCCAACCCCAAAAAGCCCAGGACCAGCTGAGTTTAGTGCAGAGTTTTATCAGACCTTCAAAGAAGACCTAATACCAATATTCCTCAAACTATTCCACAAAATAGAAACAGAGGGTCCTCTACCCAATTCGTTCTATGAAGCTACAATTACTCTTATACCTAAGCCACACAAAGACCTAACAAAGAAGGAAAACTTTAGACCAATTTACCTTATGAATCTTGATGCAAAAATACTCAATAAAATTCTTGCAAACTGAATCCAAGAACACATCAAAATGATCATCCACCATGATCAAGTAGGCTTCACACCAGGAATGCAGGGATGGTTCAATGTTCATAAATCCATCAACATAATTAACTATATAAATAAACTAGAGAAAAAAACATATGATCATCTCATTAGATGCTGAGAAAGCATTTGACGAAATCCAATATCCCTTCATGATAAAAGTCTTGGAAAGATCAGAAATCAGGGCCCATACTTAAACATAGTAAAAGCAATATACAGAAAACCAGTAGCCAACATCAAACTAAATGGAGAGAAACTTGAAGCAATCCAACTAAAATCAGGGACTAGACAAGGCTGCCCACTCTCTCCCTACTTACTCAATATTGTACTTGAAGTCCTAGCCAGAGCAATTAGGCAACAAAAGGAGATCAAAGGCATACGAATTAGAAAGGAAGAAGTCAAATTATCACTATTTGCTGATGATATGATAGTAAACTTAAGTGACCCCAAAAATTCCACCAGAGAGCTCCTAAACCTGATAAACAACTTCAGCAAAGTAGCTGGATATAAAATTAACTCAAGCAAATCAGAGGCCTTCCTCTACACAAAGGATAAACAGGCAGAGAAAGAAATTAGGGAAACAACACCCTTCACAATAGTCACAAATAATATAAAATACCTTGGTGTGACTCTAACAAAGCAAATAAAAGATCTGTTTGACAAAAACGTCAAGTCTCTGAAGAAGGAAATTAAAGATC
>NW_022196902.1:6586938-6587539 GCF_008632895.1 Mastomys coucha
TTAGCATGTAGAAGAAGGCAAATTGATCCACTCCTATCTCCTTGAACAAAGCTCAAGTCCAAGTGGATCAAGGACCTCCACATCAAACCAGATACACTGAAACTAATAGAAAAGAAAGTGGGGAAGAGCTTAGAGCACATAGGCACAGGGGAAAGTTTCCTGAACAGAACACCATTAGCTTATGCTCTAAGATCAAGAATCGACAAATGGGACCTCATAAAGTTGCAAAGCTTCTGTAAGGCAAAAGACACTGTCAATAGGACAAAATGGCAACCAACGAATTGGAAAAAAGATCTTTACCAATCCTATATCTGATAGAGGGCTAATATTCAATATATACAGAGAACTCAAGAAGTTAGACTCCAGAGAACCAAATAACCCGATTAAAAAATGGGGTACAACTCCTTCCGTGGGTATTTGGTTCCCCCTTTTAAGAAGGAATGAAATGTCCACCTTTTGGTGTTCCTCCTTCTTGAGTTCCTTGTGGAATGTGGGTTGTTCTTCCTGTATTCCAAACTTCTGGGCTAAAAACTATTTATCAGAGAGTGCATACCGTGTTTGTTCTTTTGTGATTGGGTTACTTCACTCAGGATGATATTCT